>NC_091867.1:9318300-9618367 GCF_019399895.1 Cardiocondyla obscurior
AAGCGATATCGCGAAATCTATCCGGTTGGACCCTGCGGGAGCGATACTGCACTCCGGCCGCAAGAAGAATGATCCCGAAGCCCCTTTCCGACGGCATTCTATTTTCAATTTTTCCCCGACTCTCAACGAAATCACAAAGACGCCACGTTATTTTTCCTTTTCTCTCTCTTTTTTTCCTCTTTTTTTTTGGCCTTTTTTTAAAATATATTTTTTATTTTTTTATTTTTTTTATTTTTCTTCTACATGTAGAAATATTTGACTTCAAGCACGCGCTCGCAAAACACTTTTTATTGGAATTTTGTTATTTATTTTTTCTGATTTATCATTCTTCTTGAAATTATTGACTGATTTTTTTTTCTTCCTTACGCCGTTACCCCTTACTCTGTATCCGTTTAACGCCGTATAAAAATAAAGCGGAAGATTAACTTCCAGTTAGGGGTGGCGTGCTTATTTTTAGCGACTAAAAACGTATTTGTGCAAGCGCGTGCAATTTTCTTGTCCGTGTCGTCAGTTCGATATACCGAATCGATCGGTGCCGCGGTTTTCTGCTAAGTTTAACGGTATCGAGATAGCCGCGGGACGATCCCAAGCCGCTCTCCTCGATAACGTAAAAAGGAGCTCGAAGATGGAAGGAAAAAAAAAAAAAGAAAAAAAAGAAGAAGAAGAAGGAAACTGTTAGGTCTGCTTGAAGAGCTCGCACGACGAGGAAGAGCTCGGAGGCCGGGTTATACAGTTACTTAATTGCCTTTCGGCGCGGTCACGAGCCCGAAGATCCACTCTCCATGCGCGTTCCCGTCGCTCGTAAACAACAATCGCCCGTAAATGTAATCGAACGCGAAATATTGTACGCTGCAAATGTCGCAGTACATCACCGCCGCGTGTAATTGAAGCGTGAGAGCCGCGCTTGTTCCGAACGCCGTCGCCTTATGAAATTTTATATTTCACCCGGTTGCACTACTCGCCGCCGAGCTCACGGTACTCTATTCGGCGATAAATCTTCCCGATGCGAGTTCAAGCTCGATTTCCCATTCGGCAAAATTCACCGGAAATTCGCCGGGAGAACGTAGGACGATCGCGCGCCACCCCACTCGAATTTAGGATTTTATTCCGATTACTCGGTGTTTCGTGGGATAAAGAAAACAAAGCCGAGCCATGAAATATCCGCGGCGTCGTTTCCCGGCGCGTCTGCGACGACGATGAAATTTTTAACGAGCGTCCGCCGCTGGCTTTTACCGCTGCCGTCCCTAAAATTTACGTCTCATGTAGCGCAGAAAAGAAAAAAAAAAAAAAAAGGTATTTGCCGGCCCGAGACCGTTCCACCTTCTCGTCTCTGCGTTTCGTAGCCTCTTGTGGCGCACCGGTCTCGGCCTTTCATTCAATCCGCGCCGCTTTTTCCGTACACGGCACATGCCACCGCGAAGTCGAAAACAGGGCCATACCGTACGTACGGATTCTTGACCGATTTCGCGAACGCCTCTCGCCGCCCGGTACACGCGCCTCTTCTCCAGGCGGGTCTTGGAAGCCCGTGATACGGCCGCAATCGGATACGTCATCCCGCACAATTTAATATCGCGTAATTCGATACGCGTTACGAAAGGAGGGCGATGCATATGCGCTTTACGAGCGGTTTATGCAGTCGTAACGCGAACAAAATAAATTCCTAATGCCCCCGTGGTCAAAGACGTGGTCGCGGCCTTTGGATAAAAATACCTCTCGCAGTTTATGGGATCGGTTACGTAATGAGCAGGCGAATGCCAGTGCGAGGAACACGTGTACGTACGTTCCCAATTGTGTCCCCGTAACTCGTGGACATTTCTACTAAAGAAACCTATCGATTCGCGCGGGCTTATCGGAGCGAGCCGCGGGATTTATCCGCGTTCCCGTTTCGTCGCGGAATCCAACGGTTTGATTAAAATAATTAAAAAAAAAAAAGAAGAAAAAACATCATCGTGTCGCGCAGCGCGCTAAAATCCGACGAAGTCGTTTGCGGGTCGGCCGAAGAATTTCGAAACGAGGAAAGGAGTTTTTCTCCGAGATACGTTCCATCACACCGCGCAGATGAGATCCCGCCGCCCGGGTTTCGCGCGTGCGTGCGTAAAACACGCAACGACACGCGGCAAAAGGTCTTTCGCCAGCTTCGGATTAAAAGCTGCGCGGCTACTCGGCCTATCTCTCGCTCTTTGCTCTCCTTTCATTGAGCCGCTGAATGCACGCCGCCGCGGCAACGGCAATCGGGCGCTCGTGCATTTTTTATATCGCTCGCCCAAGTCGGCGTCCCCCGCGTCCGCAAAAGGAAATAAGATCTGCATGCGAAGGCAGCGAGCCGTTTCTTCGTGCGGCCCGCTGAATGGCGTCCCCTTCCCGGATTCTAAAACGGTCACTGAATGCCTGAATGGGAACTCGTTATCGAGGCTGCGAGCCGCGCGCGCGAGGATATCGCGTCCGCGGCGAATACTCGACGAAAGCGTCGGAATACCCAGGGCGCTTAATCCGTCCGGCGCGGGCGTGATTTTCAAACAGGAAGCCACCGTGGAAAAACCAACAAGCTATTTCCTTCGCAATTAGCCGCGACGTCATGGGCCGCGAATATCCACGGTGCCCGCGCGCTTTTCCACGCGCCGATCGAAGCGCGTGAAAAATTAATGAATTTCGAAAAGAACCCCGCGGGGGCAAAAAGTTACCCTCGCGTACCGGAAAGGATGCGCCGTGCATAGTTTTTTATTGAATAAAGTTACCTCGGGACGAGCTAACTCAGGTGTCTGATTTCCCACTTAACCGTAGACTGCTAACTTTAGAAGAAAGCTCGCGATATATAAAGATAAGCGCGAGCTTTACGGGAAGCGTGAACGGCTTCGGCCGCCCGAAAAAGTAGGCGAAGCCTCGATTCTCGTCGGCGAGCAGGGAAATCCACGCGCGGAACGCGAAGGACCGCCGTATTTCGTTAACTGTGCCAGCAATTAATATGGTTTATAGTCACGGCAAGCTGCGACAATGAGGTACAAAATAATCTGACCTACGTGACCAGTCCCGGTTTTCCCAACCTCATCGACCGGCCTATGAACTGCTCGGTGGTCGTACGGAAGATCGATACGGAGGTCAGCCAGCTGAGGATCGACTTCGTCCACTTCAACATTGTAAGTCACGGGGATGCCTTGTTATTATAACGTTATCTACCGCGAGTAGATGTGGGCTAGCCGCAACTGTCGATTCCCGGGTGCCGTTTAGCGCATCTAATATTCCGCGAGTTGTCAAGACAATGTCGATATTAACGGAACGTGCGAATGAAAGCGCCTGGAACTTTTTCCCCGCGCGTGACAGAGGGACGTTAATTTCTTAATACCACTCGAAATAAACGTCCGAATTGATTACAATTACGTAAACTATATTGTCACGAAATTTTATTAAAAATTAAATTTGCATTCAATAAGATAAGAAAGCAAAGTCGGGCATAGCCGGGGACTGCGGAAAATGAAAAGAAAAATTTCTTTTTTAGGGCCAGCCGAACGCATTGACCGGCGTGTGCGACGGGGATGTCATGACGATTAGCAACAACAGGACGTCCTTCGAGTTGTGCGGATGGAACAGCGGCCAACACGGTGGGTACTTCGTTAATTATACGCGAGCCTCGTAATCGTGACTTCCGTCGCGAAACTCTCGCGGCGCTTAAAGTTTGTTCCGCGCGAGACACTTCGGGCACGTGTGCTTTTTTAATTAATTTATAATAAAAATTGAGCAGTTTAAACAGCGCTTTATATCTTACCAGTGTACGTGGACGTCGGCGAAAGCAGCGAACCAGTCACTTTGAACTTCCGGCTGCCAAGCGGACTGCAGCCACGGATGTGGGAGATGCGGGTGACGCAGCTGGGATTCGAGCAACGTGCGCCGATCGGATGTCTCCAATACTTTCGCTCACCCAACGGCACGCTGCGGACATTCAATTACCTGCCGAACGGCAGATATCTCGCCGAGCGCGATTACCTATTATGCGTGCGTCAAGAGAGAGACATGTGCGGCATCGCTTATCAGCCTTGCACGCGAGACTCTTTTCGGATAGGTCCTAACAGGCTTCAAGTCGCGTCCAACGCGACTAACAGCACGGCACCGGTGATGACTGCTACGAGCACCGGAAACGCTACCGGCGTCAATTTGAACGCTGTCACTCCTGCGAACGAGTCCAACGCGGACGTTATCGAGGGCTCGGGTGCGGGAGCACCTGAACAGGAAATGGTTTTTACCTCGAGCATAAACTCGCTGCCATTCCTCGGGAGACGATGCAGGGACCGGATACTCATACCCTGCGATTTCGAGGAGTTCATTACAGTACGTTGCGTTTCAACTTTTTATTAAAAAAAAAAAAAAAAAAAAAAAAAACTATATTAATTTTTATTTCGTTATTATAGAATATTATATATATATATATAAATATTTTCAAAATGTGTGATTGCCTCTACGTCCATCGCGAGATTAATTTTTCCCCAAAAAATATCGCAGCCAGAGCCACGCTGTAATTTGAAAGCTGAAAAATATGAAAAGATAAATCGCCGCGGTTTTGGCATCGTTTCGCGTCCCAGAATACAAAGCGATATCCATGTTTAATATGTTGCAGCGGCGAATAAATGTCTGTTTCAGCCGGGGAGCAACGTGGCAGGTATTTGCAATTTGGAGCGCTGCGGCAGCTCGCTGTGCGGCGAGAGCGAACTCGATGCCGAGGGTAACTGCCGGGTCGAGGCCTGGACCACTCCGTTTCGCATAAGGGTGGCGTTCGGCCCGGGCGCCAGCATGGCCGGCACGCTGGAAGACAACGCCGGTATGTGCCTCACATACCAGCAGTTAGCTTGTGTTGCTTGAACGTTATAATTATCCCGACTCGCCGCAAGACGTGTGTTTGCGCAAAACGGAACGCTATACGACCTATAAAACGCGGAGACAACGTTACTGTCGAACAGAAGGAGAAGGCGTCATCGGCACTGTCCGCTGCATTCCGCTTCTGCGGCATTGTCTCCGCAGCGACGACGTCACTTTTGCACCGCGAATGCGGAATATTTTCGAACGGATAAAGAACTTTTTTTTCTTTCTTTCTTTCTTCTTTTCTTTTTGCGAATTCCGCGTACTCGCGCCTGGACCGATGGACGGCGAGATTACGGGATGGAAACGATCGCTGGAACCGGAGAAAGTCGATTAACATCGCTGAAAAAACGTCAAAGAGTCAAATAGTTTTTTTTATTTACAAATGAACTAGCTTAAATCGTAAACGCAGCGCACAACTCTCGATATAGTGATAGATATATATAATATATATATAATTCGCCTTTGTGTCCCGCTTCTTTTTTTTTTTTCTTTTCTTTTTTTTCTCTTATTCGATTAACCGTCACGATCGTCGGCCGCGATGCGCAGTGTTTTTAATCACGGGGCGCCGATCTCGCCGAGACTCTTCGAACGCGAGATTGGCGGCGGATGCTTATCTATCTATAACGTACGATGATAGTTTTCGCTGCGGAGGGCGCCGACGACGATCACGGCAATCGTTTAGCGATAACGATAATGACGTTACAAGAATAAATTATAATGTTGTTAATACAATAATGTCGACGATGACAGCATCACCTCGAACTGCTCGCCTAGAAGAAACGCGCGCCTCCCGTCAGCCTCGCCTCCGAAGTGAAAATCGTATTAATCTCGCTCTTACACAAGCTATCTTCGCATATATACCTATACGTCGCGTATAATAATTGTTACCTGCGAGACATAATGATAAGGCGAGAAAATTAGCGACAACACGATGGAGACAATTTGACGACAGTGATGGACCGTTGCGGCGATTACTTCGATGTCGTCGTCGGCGACGTCGCTGTCGTACAATTCGAAATCATACGTATCTACCTACGAAGTCAAAAGGGTTTTTAAGTAGCGTAAGAGAGGGTGGTGAGTCGCGGCGAGCGTGTTATGCAAGGGTGAAACGTGATTACCGCGCGTCTCTGTGCGCGGTCACTTGGTGCGAGGGGAGGGCACGACGTTTATGTCCTAACGCTTCCCTACCGATAACTGAATCTCGGATACCCGTGGGGCGTTTAACCCGCCAAGTGCCGAGGCCATACGTTTTGCGCAAAGTTTCGCGGAAGTTAAGGTTCGAAATAGAATAGCACACGACCGCGTGGAGAACGGAGCTTCTTCGTTCGTGGCTGTATACCGAGTGTTCCCATTTTACAGCCGTCACGACGAAATGCGCCACATGTAGACGACACCCAAGGGCGAAAATGATTCCGCAAGATAGACCCGTAATAGAAAATCAAGCGTCTGTCTTCAAATCGATTAAGCACCCCACCGCATCCGATCGAGCTGCGTTGTTCCCTGAAGAACCTGTCGGGGACCGTTCGTCGTTGTACTTGCGCCGCCGAGCAGCACGAAGGTTCGCGGTGTCTACAATGTGCCGCAGGTAAGTGTTACGATTCATTAATTAACCGACTGGCGTTCGAATGGCATCCGGGACAAGATCCGAATGCGATTTAAACCGCCCGCAAACATCCTCTGTGCGTTTCCCGGTATCAGTAAACCCGCGCGTTCGAACCTGAATTGTATCGCGCGTACAACGAGGGAGTCCCTCTTAAAAATGGTTTTGCGCGCGTGCTCATTGTGCCCGCCGCCGATATGCATTTTCTTCCCTCTTGCGTCCCCTTTCCCCTTTATCATCGTCACTTCTGGTCGTCTCGCACGGTCGTTTGTGACAAAGGGAAAACAACTGTAACTCTAAATTGATCGATGGCTCTACGCGCGATTGTTCCTTTTTATTTTATTTTATTTCAAGTTTTTTAATATTTTTTTTTTTTTCTTTTTTCTTCTTTTCTTTCATCGAAGAAGAGACGTCGCTAGTATTACTCTATATCTCTGCCTCACTCGACTTCACCTTAACTTCTCAGCCTCGTCGTTCGTTCCAAGATTGCGTTTGCGTTACCGCGAAAATTCGACGTAATTACGCCGCACCTCGGACAATTTAGAAAAAAAATAAAAATAAAAATAATAAAAAAGCATACACGTCGGACTTATTGGTTCGAGACGTTCGCCGCGCGGAGAAGCGCCGCGTTGGGTCGAGTTACTCGGAGCTGCGGTTTTTGCGGGTCACAAACTTGAATTCGAGAGGTACCCTTCCTCGCCTGGCTGTGCGAGGGTAAGAAAAGGGATGCTTTCTCCCCGCGGTGGGATCGATTTAGCGGTGTAAGTTCTCCGCGCGCCGCTTACCCGCTCTTATTTCGCGTCTCTTGTTTCGAGCATTTGAATATTGCAGCGTATATATGCGAGCATTCCGTGAAATATAACGTATGTGTGCGTGGACGTACTTGTATCGCTGATACGGGATGTATGTATATATATATATATATAGTCTAGTTGGGGTCGAATTATACCTGGCTTCCACTTACAGGGCTGCATTTACTGGGGAGGGTGGCTCTGTACCCGCGGTGCCGCGTGTCACAGGAATTTGCGGGCGTATTATTTCCATTTAAATTATATGCAAACATCCCATTCGCGCCTGTCTCGATTTACCCGCGGACCG
Source organism: Cardiocondyla obscurior (assembly GCF_019399895.1). Lineage (NCBI taxonomy): Eukaryota > Metazoa > Arthropoda > Insecta > Hymenoptera > Formicidae > Cardiocondyla > Cardiocondyla obscurior. Next base: position 9,325,847 of record NC_091867.1, read on the forward strand.
TTTTATTGCTCTCTTTATTCAAGGATGATTTTTCAAGACACACCCCACGAAATAAAACGTCACGGTACGCGCCCCTACGTTCTCTACTTACGTTTGAAATTTTTTTATATCTTTAAAATCATTATCTCTAAGTTGGTTCTAGGATTTGTCTAACTGCTTCTTTCTTTCTTTTTTTTTTCTTTTTATAAGTACAAGTATACACGTTTTTAATATGTCGATCTTTTAAATTAGAAAGAGGGGGAGCTAGAAAACGCGCGATTAAAAAATCCGATTCGTCGATATCACAAAAGTCGCCTCTAATATAACGCAGCGATATTTCCGACGGTATTGCGACTTGCTCGTGGGCGAACTGTGTCAAGGGCCGGCGCAGGTATTAATTTTCCCGTATACACTTCTTTCTCGGAGTTTGTTCAACATGGCATCTGCGTGGACAGCGCGACCAACAGCACAGACCGCGTACAGTCCCTAATGATAAAGTGGTAAAGACGTAGCACAGTTGACGCGTATTATAGTCGATGCAACCCTGGGTATGAAAATCCAGTCTTTAAGGCACAAAGAATCGGGGCAATTGTGAGCAGCGAGCAAACTCAAGCCGATAGCACCGCACGTTAAATGAGGGCGAATGTAGAAAACGGTTTTCCACCGGCAAATTATTCATACACCTTATTAAGCACGACTAACGGGGTGACGTACGTACGAGATTTCGATTTCGCGAAAAGTGTTACGCGCGAATATCTTCGAAATGGACTGGGATTTGAAAAAAGAAAAATCTTTTAGCATTTCGTGCAAAAAAAAAGAAAAGAAAGAAAAAAGAAAAAATAAAAAAAAATAAAAAGTTTCCACGTAAAGTTGTTTTATGTATGCGCTTCTCGTATAGCGAATATACCGGTGACCCGAAAAGATTTAACTATCGGAAAATCGGACATAATAAAGCTGCTAAGATGAATAAATTACCATTAACTTGTTTCCGTAATATCGGTACTTATTAAAAAAAAAAGAATAATAATAAAAAGAAAAAAACGTAGATTCGTAGAATATATTAAAAATAACATAAATATGCGCACAAAGTAGTTTGGAAAAAAAAACACGAAAATTCGCTCTTTACTAATTTAAAATTATTTTACAACTTTTTACAGCTTTTATAAATTTATCGTTCGTATCTAAGATATTAAACTATAATTATTTGTATATTATACTATCGTTATTTTAAGCTAGCGCGTGTTTAAAATTAAAATGCTAAGAAGGTTTCACGAATTAACATCTTATTAATGTTATGATTTAGCCAGTCATATCTGTGCAAAGTAAATACATTTTCTACTTGCGTGAAAGATCTCTAAAAAAAAAGGGCTTGAAAAGTTCTCGCAGTTTAATTAAATGTCTGTATCAATGTGATCTCCGCGAAACGATTTAAATGTTAATTTGCCCGCCAACTTTCCACATTACTAATTTGCATGTTGGATTTGTTATTCGTTCAATTTCCATATCCATCAGTAATAATCACTTTTAATAGTATGAATAATTTTTATCACTCGCCGGATATATTTTTTTCCTTCCTACAACGTGTGCGCTGTATACAGTTTTCTTGCAAATTTAATCGCGCCATTTAACGCGACGGGACATTTATTTTATCACCTCATTAATTTCACCTTTCAACGACACGCGTCAATCATCTCATACAATCGTAAGTAAATTAAAAGCGTAGGTTGGGAAACTCAGAAGTTTACCTGGAAATTTTAAGTATTCCTGAATTAAAAAAAAAAATAATAATAATAATAATCTTATCAATTAACGTTATCATTACGAATTGCGAAGCGAAGTATACAATGACGAGAGAAAAGCTCGGAAATATTCAAACGCTAAAACAAGAAATGATATTAATAATAATAATTTACAAGTAATTTATAAGCTAAAATCCTTTGAAGAGAATTCTTTCGTTTCAACAGTCTCGTTAACGTGTTTCCGTATTAATTACGATTTATTTTTTACGCCATGTCGAGATGCCATGTAGCCATGAATTAAATGAAGTGAAAAAGAACACCGTTAGTATAGATAAGATTTAGGTAAGGTAAACGCTGTTAACCCTTTAGCTACCATGACGCGCGTGCGTGTGCGTGTACGTGTGCCGGCCACTAAAGTGGCAGCCGCGGCCCAGCCTCGCGATAGCCAGAGTGATAAGATCCTAAGATGCAATCAACCGGTCGCAATTTTGGTCCAAAGGAGAATGGATGTCGCGTCTCGAGTCGAGCGACGGGAGGGAACGGGAGGAAATACCTAACTACGATTAATTTTGTCGAAGGAAGCGACGATTGTCTATAGAACGTTCGCCGACTACTCGCGAGATCCGTAAAATACACTCGATCGCGTACGTGCCTATATGATATGCTTTTGTCGTCCCTTCCCGCACTTTCTTCCAACCCCCTGTTCCCAGGCACAACGGATAATGCGTGTTACGCGGAGAGGGATGCTCGGTCCTCCGCGTGCTACGCGGAGGGCTGCGTTGTTACTCCGCGCACGAGGGACAAGAACAGGGAGCCGTCCTCTCGCCACTCTGATATTACAAACGATATCTCGAATACTGAGGGAGGGGTGGGAGGGGGGGAGGTCATGGTTTGGTCCCGGCGATATCCACGGCGAAAGTGATATAGATCCCGCACCCCCGCCGCACTCACCACCGACGGTGCGGGCGTCCGACGCGCGGTCGGGATTTTTTAAGTGTCGATAACGACGTCCGTCGCGCCTACATTTTCACCGCTCATCGAGGCACCGAGGCGCAGGCCGCGCGATTCCGAATTTTGTCCGATACAAAGTTCGCGTACGGTGCAGAAAATTAATCGACAGCGACGTGAGAAACCGGACGGCCACACCGCTGAATTTATGCGGCGAGAACGGGGATCGCACGGTCGGTCGGGGGAGGGGGAGGGGGAGGCGAAAACGTGCAGCAAACAACAACGTCGTACACGGGGGGAAGCGGGCGGGGGGTAGGGGAGGGTATTGGTGGAGGGCGTGAAAATCCACGAACGGAAGTGTACCAAAAGATACGGTTGCGTCTATCGGTATCTCATTTGCCATACAAAAGCTGCGATGCAAGGATGCAATTTCCACTGTCGCTCATTCGATTTACGCGAATTCCGCGATAAATGGATACTAACGATAGAAATAATGTAGGGGCGCGATGTAGACGATCGCTGGAAGATAGGACGAGGCTCTTCCACGATGAGTGATCGATTCATTTTTCTTTTTTTTTTTTTTTTTTTTTTTTTTTCTCTCTAACCGAGGTAATATGTATAGACCGGATGACGGTATCGACAATGGAAATGTATATAGCTTCAAAGGTAATAAAGTTTACGTCCCCGTTTCTACTGTGCGCAGCATATCCTTCGTCACAATGTACCTTAGATCACCAACTATCTTAAATTTAGAAGCAAATGGGTGATGCGATGTTTATGTGAGTCACAAACACGGTGGTCTGGTGGACGGTATAAGACATTCGGCTGCACTCTTGTGGGATATTTTCGTTTTATAACTTGCGTATTAATCGCCTTACTCGGAACGTGGCGAAATTAAAGAGCAAACTTGCGAAAGGAAGAAGATAAAAGCGGATAAGAATAAATGTTTGAAGACCACTTGCGTTTCTATATAAAAGTCCGCCCAACTTGGTAACTCGGTAATAATATTAAGCGCAAAAATTACTCATCGCGCGATTATCGCTCAGCTAAGAAACACTCGAGAAAAGAGAGCGCAATCGCCTTTCTAATTAAATATCCAAGAAGAATGCGCGGACTGGAATAATAAATTATAAAAATACAAAAATTCTTTAAATTACGAACCGCGGCGTTCGCCACGTTGAAGCGCGAAAGGGAAGGAAAAGAAAAAGCAACGTATGCGAAATTTTTCGAAGACGAAGAAAAAGAAGAAGAAAAAAAAAAATAAGTTCTTCGAGCGTGAAAGATATTATAACGTCAATACATTGACTCATCAATTTGCTATCAATGAAATGCATTATCTCTTTTATGAGTATTAAAAAATATAAATCATGAAGCGAAGGAAGGAGGAAAAATTCTCTACTACCCGAGTGGAAATTTATCTAGCTAATCTGAATTTTTCAGCTTGTGGTTAGATCGCGCGGATTAAATATATTTCTTAAACAGTGACCGTCTTCGAAAAGTGAAGCTGTCATTTAAAAAGAAAGAAACAAAGTCTGTCTAGTATCGGCCGTCTATTTACCTTCCAGCGCGGACCGTGTATCTAAATAGATCTCTGAATGTTTTTTATCGCGTACTTGTTTACGTTTGTGTGCTGATCTTATCGCGACGCTCGCTAGACTGCCGAATTCGTCGGGCAAACCGGTTCTTGCCGCCCTCCGCCCGCGCGTCTTCCACCTTGCGAATTTCGAGCACGAGATCCGCCGGCCAGATGTCAACATACGCACGCACTCACACTATCGCGGTTGGCAGGAACCGGTTTGCCTGACGAGTTCGACAGCCGAGCACGTGTTAGATAGGTCAGGACGCGCAATAAATCAGTACGCGGCGAAAAACGTTTAGATATCGCTCCTCTTCTAGCTCGGCGCTGGACAGTTTCGCTAGACAGCCACGAGATGAACCACGAAACGGCCAGCTAATCATTAGATAACGGCGGGAACCAATTTCCACTCGGGTACTTTACTACACAAGTTCTCCTTGACTTTCTACAGAATTCCTATATTATAGATGGCTCGTGGTATAACCGAGAGATTCTCTTGCATTTAATCTCTTCGTCCCGATGGTACGTGTATAATGCATGAATGTAGAATTAAAATTAGAACGACAAATGCAGGCCGTTCCGAGCGCGGTGCCTTCAGCGGAGCTTTTTTCTTTTCTCTCTATTTTTTTTTTTTTCTTTTTTTTTTACGGGGTAGAGAAGCTTCTCGGGACACTTGCATTCGTTGGTTCTATTAATTTTACATTTCAGGTAAATAACAGATATACCCTTTGCGGTCGTGCGTCTGGCAAGAGTCGCCGCAAGAACATTTTATCGTTCCGGTTGTACACTCACCGTCAGGGATGGCGTTCGTGGAGCCGCGACGGCGGCTGGCGTACGTGATCCTGGCGCGGTGTGCGTCGAATCTCACACGAGGCACGTGCGTAGATGTTTCACAGAGGACCGGTCGCAGAGGACTGAGGGGGGAACTACCACTATCTCCCTCGTACTCGGCGGTCGAGAGAGGAAAAAGTCACGTACGCCAGCCGCCGTCGCTACTCGCCGCAACAAACGTCATATCTGCTTTTTAGCGTACATCCGGGGGGGGGAGGGAGGGATCTCAGCCGCCACGCTTCGCCGGCAGTGTTAATTTTTGCCTAGCCGTTGAAAATTGGCAACGGAAGCCGTGATGCTTCGTCGCAGCGAAGTATCGTTTAACATTATTCTCTCTTTTTTTTTTTTCTTCTTTCTTTTTTCTTTTCTTTTCTTTCTTTTTTTTTTTTCCCTCGCCACAGCACGCCTAATGGAATTCACGGGATTTAACAAGACGATCTTTGATTATAGATGCGTACACGCCCGCGTGTCGTTCGCTCCAAAATAATTCCGAGCAGTTGTGAAAGTACACCCACACCGTCTCCGAGCACGCTACGATCGCAAATGGTTAATCCAAACCTCCGGCTCTCTTGGTCCCGTTGGTTCGTAGGTTACAATTCCTCCGGTCTTCCTCTGCAACCCACCATACGAGAAAAAAAAAAGAAAAAGAGACACTAGAGATTGGCCGGTTCGTTCGACGCTTAGGATTCACGAAGTCGCGAACTCGGCTAGTTCTGTTGAGTTTGCCATTTTTTTTTTCTTTTTTTCATTTTCACTCCGAAATCACTTCGCGACTCAAAACCGCCCCGTCTCGTTCGTGCCAATAATTCCTTCGTTGCACGCCGAGCAGCGTTTTATTTTTTCATTTATTTTTTTCCCCCGAAACGTTGAGATCTCTTTCTTACGTATGCAAATTACTTTGCCGTGAACGCGCATTTATCTTCCGTATTACGGTACGTGAAATGAAAATTAAATGGAGCACACACTGAACCGATTGCAAGCTGATATGTAGCCACGCACAAGCGCATGAATCTCGCGCTCTGCTCTGTGCTCGGCGCGTTTATGTATTTGTTAATTATATGTTAATCGCATACGCGAGTATGACCGTGTACGCGCATTCTACTGCAACGTTTCGTTTTGTGCCCTGGCGCACGGCACGGAGAATTGAACACGCGAAATTCAAACTCGTCAATACACACTAGAGATTAATTACGTATAAATGGAAAATGAACTATTCATAAATAGCACTTGATAAATTGTATAGCTCAAGTTAATTTTCTACGAGCCGTCAGCTATTTATTTTTTATTATCTATTCCCACGTCATCTGCGATCTATCGATAAATTGTAAAACAATCGGAAATTTTAATCGACTCTGCCTCGAACTACTTTCAGATAAGCTATCTGATAGTCCGACTGAAATGTATTGCGTGATATTTTTTTTTTTCTTTTCTTTTCTTTTTTTTTTTTTTTTTCTATCGTGAAACAAGGGTAAGGTATAAAGCTTAGCTCACAAACGAACGCGATAATCCGTAAAGGAGCGTACTGTAAATCCGGTTATTTGCCGAATTAACGTGTCGCAGTTAAACTCGTTAAGTCAATCGGAATCGAGAGTGGCCTGTACGTAAAAGAGAATTCTCAAGCTGCAGTTCGGAATAATTGAATCGCGTGCCAATTGCGTGATAGATAGAAGGGCTGGCTTAAATCTTTCCTTTGACGTGTGTAACCCCCCCCCGTGTGACCTCTCCCCGGTTGCGGGTACCAGGGTGAACTAACGAGTTAAGTAAAAGTCGAGCTCACGAATCGTGCAAAACGCCTCAGTGATTGAACGCCTTCGAGTTACCTGTTTTCGTGGCGAACGGATCCTTCGGGTGGTTCGTCTTAATGGCGTTCATTCTCCGGTTTTGCGGTCCTTGGCCGCCGCCAGTGCATCCGACGCCGGGCGTTTGGCCCATGCCGAGGCCGTGGGGCCCAGTGGTGACCGCGCCCCCGCTGGACTGCATGTGCGACATTTGCGGACATCCTGGGGGACCGACGGTCCCGGGCCCACCGGCCACGCCGGGCGGCGCGCCGGGTGCCCTCACACGTGGCTGTTCGACCGGCAATACACGTCGTCTCTTCTTCGGTAGCTTGGCTCGCGCCTGCGTGTGACTGTAATACATCGCAAAGTTGCTAACGATCACGGGCACGGGCAGGGCGATCGTGAGGACACCGGCCAGCGCGCATAGCGCGCCGACAAACATCCCAATGTACGTTTTCGGCACCATGTCCCCGTAACCAACGGTCGTCATCGTCACCAGAGCCCACCACAAACCAAGTGGTATGCTCTTGAAGTCGTTCTTCGGATTGTACTGCGTGCGCTCCGCGTAGTACACGAGACTAGCGAAGATGACGATGCCGAGGACGAGGAAGAACACCAACAGCGTGAGCTCCTTAGCCGAGGCGCGAAAAGTTTGTATCAAGATCTTCAGGCCCGAGGAATGGCGGGTGAGTTTGAACAGCCTCATTATGCGTATGATGCTTAAGAACTCGAGGATGTCGGCGTTCTCCAGGTGCGCCGCGAACCGCTGCAGCGCCAGGTCTACGTAGAAGCTCAGGGTCGCGACCATGTCGATTAGGTTAACCGAGCTTTTAATGAAGTCGCAGCGGTTCGGGCTCGCGGTGATACGTATTAAGAATTCTAGGGTGAACCAGGCGTTACAGATGCATTCGATGTAGAAGAAGACATCGTGGGCATTGGTGCGAGTCTTGTCCACCACCCAGTCCGTCACGTTGTCAGTCTTTACCGAGCGATTCACGATCACCGGTACTCGCATGTCCGGATGTGTTTTCAGGCAGAACGAAAGTATCGAAACGCAGATGAAGAAAACGGAGACTATACTGATTATCTGAAAAAAAAATCGAGGACGTACGTCGCGTTTAATGATACATCACGGGGAAGGAAATAAATCGTTAATTAACAAATAAATCAATTACATTAATCAACGTTTAACGAGGCGTACCTTAGCTGCGACAGAGGAGTAGGGTTCGTCGAAAAGTGACCACATCTGAGGTTTGAGCTTCTGCCACCACGTGAGGTTCCCCTCGTAGTACGCCTCCTCGAAACCGAACTTCCTGGCCAGTTCCTCCTCGGTGGGCTTCTCGGTGTCGAGGTCCAACCTGTCGAGGACCGTCAGTGTTTCCTGCGTATCCCGATGCTGCAAGGGCGACGGGGCGAAGAGGGAGGAGAGAGACAGATGCAACAACGAATGTTATTCGTACCTGCGAAACTCTTTCTCGAGTGTGCTTTCTTTCGTGCTTTTGCCTTGGAACAAATAAAGCGCGCGTGAAAAGCATACGCGGAGCCGCCGATGCGCCTCCTCGCGTTAGCGACAAATAAATCCCGCTCTCGGCTTCGATCAAGCCTTACCAGAGGATTCGGCTCGATGCTGCGTACGTTTATTTCCGAGTCTACTCCAAGTCGCTCTACCCGAGCTGGTTCTCCGATTTTATTTGCTAGTAGTTCTCCGACCAATATTGGATCATACATTTCCTCATTATTTATTTTATCGGGAAAGATATATGTAGAAAAAAAAGAAAAAAAAAAATAAAGTACGTTCTTTTACTAATTTAACGTTACTTTTTTTTACGCCACATTTTTTTTTTTTACCTTTTATCGATCTTTTACTACCGTCCCGGGAGTATAAATACATGATCCTATACCATGGCCTCCTCGTAAAATTAATTTAAGTGAAATCAATCAAGTAAAGACACACTTTTTGCTAAACAGATGGAAATGATATTAATTTCAATTGACGAGAAAGAGCGAGCGGTAATATTTAAAGGCACTTAGGTGAGAAAATGTTAGCGTTTGTGCAATCACGTGAGCGAGATAATAAAACGTACAGTACGCTCCGATGTAATAGATCGCCGGGCAAAAATTTTTCCGGCAATATTTAATACGTCGTTCCGAACGAAAGAGATTACACGCAACTCAAACCCGTCCCGTCCATTTGTCATCGTGATCCATTAAATGTGCCGAACGAGCTTATTCGCCGTCTCCACGGTGAATAAGCCGGTCCGTAGCACTTTAATCCCGCGTGACACGTACGGTGCGTCGGGTGGCGCGTGGAAAAAAAAAAAAATTTTCGCGCGGTCCGTTTCGCTGATTTTGCGTGCAGCCACGCGTGATTAGGCACGTGCACGAGACATACACTGTTCACGATATACCTGCGTGTAGGTCATCCAGCAGCAGGGCTCGACCTGATTCGAGTCGAGCCCCCAGAAATCGAGCTCTTCCTCGAAAAGCGGGCCGCATACGTCCGTCGGGTAGTGCAGCTTGCCGGTGCGATAGTAGTTGAGTACCTGGGCGAAGACACCCGGGTGTCTGTCGAAGAAGTATTCATTGAGGATCGGGTCGTAGTTGGCGAGGGCCTCGGTCAGCCTCGAGAGCCGCGTCGCCGGGATTTTCTTCAGGGTCGCCTTGTACGTCTCGTGCCGGATTCCGCCCACGTTCAGAACCACGCGGTTCTCCGCGTCCATGTTAATCAAGTTCATTTTGATCACGGCTCTGCTACCGCCGGCCCCGACTTAAAGAAACCCATGCGATCTGCGAACAATCAGCGCGTCCGTCGCGTGAATCTAAAATTGGCGTGGAAAGCCGCCGGTTTTCTCCCGCTCCCCTTTCCCCCCCTCACACCCCTCTCCCTCCCCCCGCTCGCGTCGGCCTTATCGATTTTATCCGATTAACCTTCCCAAAGCTCAATCAAGGCTGATGCAATTTACACCCTTGTAAACTGAAAATTAACTTATTTAAACGGAAATTAACTTTGAACCAATCGATCTTAATTAAAATCTTGTTTGGAGCATGCGGCATAATTTCTCGAATAATATCCCCCGAAAGAGTTTTTATTTATTGAACGCGAGCGACGGGGATGCTTTGCCCTGTCGAGTCAATAATTCATGCCCATAATTCATTAATATATGTCGCTCGAGTTTATATGTAATTTACGTAATATCCGATTGCGCAATTTAATTCAGATTGAAACGTAAACAGTGCAATTTATTTCGATACGTTAAAAATTGAAATCGCATTCGGCCGCGCGCGGCGCTCGAAAGGATCGAGCGATGCGTTTTCGCGGATGATGATTTTATCGTAATATATCACCCCGGTTTTGCCGGGCCGGCCGCTTTGACGTCCCCGTAATCTCATTTGGATTACACGGCTTCACGGTAGCCGACGGAAAGTGTCATAGCGGCGTCATTGCTTTAAATCCTGCGCTCCAAAGACCGACGGCCGGCGCGATCGGGGAGCCGCTCGCGTCACGATAATCGTGACGTTTAACATTTAATCAAAAGCAACGTCGCCGATATCGAGCCGTTTAGCTACGTGGCTCGTAAATACGCCCTAGAAATTCAAGAATCGCTCGTAAATACGCCCTAGAATCGCCCCCGGCCCTTTAGGTATCTCGCTGGGAAAGGGCTGTATTCATTCAGCTCTTTCATCTCGAAGCAACGGACGGGAAGTGCAGCGCCGCGAAAATAATTCCCCGCCAGGGACGTCAAAGCTGTTGTTGCGGAACGTAAAAATTACGCAGCTGAGATTACAAAATGCACGAGACATCAAAGTGCGTGGAAATTAGAAAAAGAATGGAAAGAAAAAGAAATTGAATAAAATTTTAATTACGTTTTTTCTTCTATTTTTTTTTTTTTTAAAGATTGCTTCGCGTAGATCGGTCCGCTCGCGCGAATTTATTTGCCAGGATTCTGGGTTATTTTTTTATTTTTTTTATTCGATTATTTATGCGCAATCGTCTCGGGCGGGACATTTTTAAGTAACCTTCCCTTGACATCGACACGTCTGCATTAACCAATTACGCGCCTCTGACGCATCGATAAACCTGTCGAACGTGAATCTGATATAAAAAGATAACGTTCCAATTCTGGCAAAAATAACATTTCACTTCTGAGCTTAATCTGAGAGGACAGGCATCGTGTTTGCGTCATTCTCGAACGCATAATTAAAGAAAAACAGTACGCGTCAATGAACGGCTCGAAAGGGATAAAAAGCTCCGGATTCTATAACGATAAATAAGCGGCTACAAATTATCACGTTGAGCCATGAAAGGAAAATAATTACCGTTCGTACAATAAAAACAATATTACTAAAATCACGATTAGACTCGTCCACTTTTTTCTTTTTCTCTCTTTAGCAAAGCACTTTTTTTTTCTCTCCGCCTCGTGTGCATTTAAATCTCACGGCTACTCGAAATAGCCGAGTTTGAAAAAAAAAGGAAAAAAAACCGTTTGCGAGGTGATCTGTACCTCTGAACGTTTGCCCGTGTAATCTTTTGTGCCGCATTAAAAGAGCGCGGCCGTGTAAAGAAAGCGCCGCGCGAAATCAAAGGAACAGGTGTATCGGCTTTTCCATCCCGCTGTCGCTTTGTATGCCAACTGCGCGAAGTTGTAACCGGGCTGTAAGGGCCGACAATGTGACTCTCGTTCGCCGCCACCTCCGGCGAGCCCGAGCCCGAAGTCCGATTATCAAATCACGCGCTCGGGATGCGTCGCGTCTGACGGATGTACGAGGGTGGACGGGTACTAGACCGCGGGGTGCGCTATCGGGGCGAACGCGGATGGTACCGCGTATCGCGCTAGTCGCGCGGAGGTCGACGTGCCTGAGTCCTCGAATTAGCGCGCATGAACGTTACTCTAAATCAACCCTGATCGCCACCGGCGCGGCAGCGACGGCGTGGGGACGGCGGCGCGAAGCGTCTAGCAACGACGAAAATCCGATCGAATCTTCGAGGTCGGGGCGCATTCCCGTGACGTCATCCGTACGTATTTTCGCACGTGCACGGGAGCGAGGAGCGGCATTTCGGATGGCCGACCGTCGAAGGGTGCCGACGTACCGCCCCGGGTCTTTGCGCGGGCGAGCTTAACGAGGCGTTTGTCCATGGCCGAGCTACAAATTAGCATCGGGAACGACGGCGACGGTGGTGGTGGCGGCGTCAGGCGGCGTCGGCCAACCCCTTGTCGCGCGAGAATCGATAGTCTGCGTGCACGAAAGGCCGATATTGCGCCCGGTACGCCTGTACCGACGCTACCACCCGCGGGGTTCGTTTCGGCTTCGCTTCCGACGCGCGGGGAACGGGACACGGGGAGGGGTGAGAAATCCGCCGCGAAGCACCGTTTCGCCGGACTGCCAGTGGTACCCAGAAGAGACCGCCGAACTCCCGATCCGGCCGGCTGGCGAGGTCGATCCGAGGGAAAGACGGCCGAGAAATCAATGAAAGCTGAATGAATGCTAGAAATTCTGGAGTAGGTCAGGCGAATCGACTGGTTCAACGAGCGCGCGGCAGTGACGCGAACGATCGGACGAACCGCGAACTGGCAACCACCGCAGCGGGGATCTGCACGGACGGCGTCGTTCGAAACGGGATAATTCACTAAATATCCGGCCCTAAAGGGTCGAAGCTGGTTCGCGAGCACTCGTGGGGTCGGCGCGTGGTTCGCTCTGCTCTCCCCCCCAGGATATCCCAGAGGGATACCCTCGTGATCGACACGTTTCCACTCGAGCACGCAAGCGTTCTGTTTCCTCGTCACGAAGTCCTTCCCCGTCGTTTCTACTTTGGGGCGAGAAAAAAAAAATACCTACCCTCGGCCGCGCTCTCTTCATGTCTCGGAGAGATTCCGCGACATCTCGACGGTACTGCTCCGATGTTGCTCCGCATTCTCCATGTCGCCGTGCCGCGACGATGGCGATGGCACGCCGCGAAAGTATACCGAAGTTAACGGGCGGTTTTGCACAGTAGGCACTATGTTGTCCTGCGTGCTACGTCCAGCGTTTGCACGAGCACGAGTCCCCTCGTTCAACTCCCCCTCGTCCTTCGTTCCTTTCCCGACCCTCGTCCTCCCTTTCGCTCTCCCTCTCTCCTTCCTGCTCTCTCTTTCTCTCCAGTAAAAGGTCAGGTCAGGCAGGGAACGCGCCGCGAAGGCAGAGGGCGTTTTCCCCGTCGCCGTGCTCGCGAATGGATCATCGGCAGAACGTTCAGGCCTACGCCGAGGTATCACCCGACGCCGTCATAGACGGCTCGTCATCGCCGCCGGTTCTCGCCGTCCACCCGTCACTGACCGACTGGCGGATGCTGCGAGGGGGTTCCCCGAAGGGTCGGCTCTGTTGCGGCAGGTCGCGCGTACGGAACTGAGATCGCACCGACGTCGTCTCTACCGACGAAGAACGGCGGCGTCGTCGTCATCGTCAAAGTCGAAGTGGGGGCTGGCGTCGCGACGGCGACGGCGTGTGAGGAGGTTGAGCGCGCATCCGCTTCGTGCGCGGCTACGCCACGACGACGACCACGAGTTCGAAGTGGCCCTTGAGTTCGGCCGAGTTGGTGACCGAGGCGATGACTTAAAGTTACCTCCGGAGCAGTCAAGCCACCCCTTCTCGAGCCTCGCATTCAACAAATGCACCCCTTCCCGCGATCGCTAATCCCGGCACCGTGTAGGCGAAAAGAAATCCGGTGTTTAATAAATCGCCCTGCAATTGCGCGGACGACGCGCGAGCCGAACGGCGCTGAAATGTTAAAATATAATTTAGGTAACGATATTATCGATCTCTTGAAATTAATCGGCTTTCTTCGAAGGACTAATTCACGATTAAAATCGTGCGATTCAAAGTTCTCGCTTTGTTTAATTTAATAAGACTCGCGATTACGCGGATAATTACTTTTTAGGTCACGAGCGCGCGCTATTATCTCCTTCCGCCGCTCCTTCGATTTAACTTTCCGCAGGATCCCGATTTTTCGTAAGACTGTCAAAACCCGTGGGAAATATCGAAATTCCACCTGACATTCCGCGCTTGTTATTGCTCCGTAAATGTCCATCTCCGATCGATTCTTCTTGCCGTTCTTTTTTCGTTTCGTTTTTTTTTTTTTTTTACGAATTCCTTCTTGTTTCTTTCCTCATCTATACTGCATATTTCGCGATATAAATTTATAACAGGAGGACTTTCGTTGGTAAGAACAACTTGATTGATACGCCTCGGATTTCTCCTCTCTGCTTTTCAATTTATGATAAAAATGATCGTATCGATCACGTGTTTCATTAACTTGGGAGCACGTTGCTCGCTCCTCTTTTTTTTTTTATTTCTTTTTTTTTATCCGTCTGCGCAATCTGTTCCTAAAGATCGCAAAAAGCGTTTGATAAATCTCTTCATTTATCCTTTCAACAGACTCCCTGACTCGCGCTGCTTCTTTTTTTTTTCTTTTTATTTTTTTTTCTTTCTTCTCTTCACTTTGCGCAATCTATGCGCCGGTAGGAGATCGGTAATCGGCTCACGCTGGCGATCCTCGGGGGCTCTCGACAAGGGGTGGTGACTCGAGTTTGGGCTCGACGTGAGGGCTGCGCCCGAGGAGTGCCGGCGAAGTAGAATGATCTACAAATACTTGCTGCGAGGGTAGAAATACGATGCTTGTACACACGAGGTGTCGCGTTTACGCGGCGAGTTCCACGTGTGGGTGGCAAGACACATCCCCGAGGCCGCGCGGAGTAGATTGCCCCGTTCGAGTGGGGTCGTCGTTACTCTCAGGCGAATTTCTACGTCGCCGGTCGATGGCTTACGCTTGCGCTCTGCTACTTCTTCAGGGGCACCCTTACTTCGGAGTCTGTGTGTCGAATTCACACCGTGAGAACAATCCCGACACTCATCCATTAGCCGCGAGTGAAGAGGATTAACGTTCGATAACCCGAAGATAATGCTGATCATCCGCAATATTCTCGAGAGATGTCGTACTCCTTTTGTCCGCCCGGAACTTTCCCCAAACTTGTTAGCGAAGCTCGCAAACTTCCACCATTTTCTTTATTAAATAAAAAAAAAGAAAAAAAAGAAAAGAGGGAAATGAGCTAATAATTTAATTTTATAAATAAACCTCGTGGACGTAAAACGAATATCTACGTTTCGATAAAATTATACGAACGTGAAAGATATTTGGAAATCACTTGTGAAACGACTTATGCAAATAATATCGACGTATAAATGACGCGTGGGTGACATCTGTGTTATATAAACATATCCAATCCAGTAGTGATTGATCGCGGTGTTAAGTCCATTATTTATTTAGGAGGCTCCGCCGAAGTTGGTGATCTTCGCTGTCAACATAATTCTGATACGTCGACCTCGTTTGTCTTGGAAAACCCAGAAAAGCCTTTCTTTTCCTTCGGCGTGGCTCGCTGTGCGCTTGAAAAATTTACTTTTTTTCAAAGAAAGAACTTTACTTAAAACAATTCTTTTTTTAAATATCTATATTTACCCGTCCTTTCCATCGTAAGATCCTTCGTGCAATAACGGAGGATTAACAAGGCAAATAAATAACGCCGATAAGCGGGCTGTATATTTGGCCGTTGTCGAAGTACGGCTTGTCGAAAGGAACGAAAATGCGAGGACCGTAATCTTTGCCATCTTGTTAAAATCCCTTTACGATTCTCCTTCGTAAAATCGAAAACTCGGGCGATCTCAACGTCGCTGAGCTTTTTCAGCCACGAGCTTATCGAGGATTCTCAGGTGGCTTGCCTATCTCGATGAATGCAATACGTGCTTCAGCAACGTTGCTCTACCTAGAAAAAAAAGTTATCTCGAAAGATTATCAAAATGGTCAGCGAGCGCGATATAGTCCCGTTACTTATAATCACATAATTATTTTCATATCGATTGCGAAGCGACATGAAAACGTGGAAAAACCTGCAGTGACAAAACCTCACGAAAGACTTTGCTTTAATTTTTAACAATGTTAAACTCGTTACTTTTATGTTCGGCGATGAATCTCGAAGTGATGCCGATTCATCACTTTTTATCAATATCCTTTTCAATTCCCGTACAATAGAGAAGCATGTATGATTTTAATTTAAGAGGCAAATTAACCCGCGCGGTAACGTACCTTTTCGTTAAACTATATTCCCTTTTATTCTCCTTTATCTAATTTGTTCAGGAAACTTGTTAATTACGATTATTATTTCATTGAAATAAAAGAGAAATTAGATTCACGTTAAAACGAATCGTTGATGCGTCGCAAATTGCAAGCGTGATTGAAGCTGCTTTAAATAATTGACAGAATATTGACACGAAATTATTGGATTTTACATCCATAATGTACACACATGTGTTTTCCTTTATTAATTATTATTTTTTTTTTTTTTTAACGTGTATTTGTATACGCTCGTTGCATATATCATTCGGGTTTGATAATTAACGAAATAACATTAAGCAATTTACGCGGGGGCGCTTGCCAAATCAATGCAATTCGAATCGAGGACCCGAAAATTTCGATTTCCTTTCGAAGAGCGCGCATCGCACGTCCCCGGTAAGCTGAATTGCTTCCCGGTGCTACGATAATTGAACACTTGCGCGAAAACGTCCGGATGCCTGTCGTAAAAGTATTCATTCGTAACCGGATCGTAATTCCGTAATTTCGTTAATCGCGACAATCTCGACGCTGGGATTTTCCGCAACACCGCTCACATTTAACGGCAGCCGATTGTTCCATTCCCCGTTTTTTATTATTATTATTTCTTTTCTTTTTATATTTTACAGAGCTCTTTCTCGTAAAAGAGATAGGAAAGAAAACTTGCTCGAAAGAGAAAAAGAACTATAAAAGAATTTCGAACGATATCGAGGACTTTATGTATTGAAATTATTTTTACTATTTTATTTTATTTGTAGTTTGAGAAATTAATAATTGTTAATATTCCCTTGTAATCAAAAATCTGCCGGTACATATGAGCTCTGCATCAATTTTAGAGATTGATATGCGTTTATCATGCAGGCGACCTCTCTGCAGCAGTGAAAGAACTGCGAGAATATCAACGATGGTTCGTAAAACATTAACATAATATAATAAATTCGTATATAAATGCGATAACGCAAAATAAATACGCGATAACAGACATATAGATTTTATATATAAAGTACATTATAATTGATTAAATTTTTAATTCGTAAGATCAAATAAATGATGAATAAAACTGTATTGATTTAAAGAAGAAGATATGAAAACTGAGCTAATAAATCTTAATTTAAAATAAAATTAAAATACCCAAACGTACGATACGTTAAAGAGAATTTTCTAAATTAAAAAAATGTTTTACATTGGTAACTCGAAGAAAAGAAATAAAAAAAAAAATAAAAAAGAAAGAGAACATAGTGGGACTAAAATTCGATCATCCGATTAAAGTTATGTCGACTAAAATACTTAGTCGCTTGAACTTTAAAGGGTAGTTCCGGTTTCTCTACAAAGAGGGTGATGGCGGAAATCACCAAGGGATGTGCGGGAGCTCCATCTGGTCTCGCGACCGGTCTCGTACCTCTCTTTTCCTCACCTTTCCCTTTCTCATTCTCACTCCATTTTTTTTTCTTTTTTTTTTCCTTTCTTCGCTTCTGCTTCTCTCCTTCTTTCCGCCTCTTTTGCGCTCGTCTCGCGATCGTAGGCGTCGTTACTTCCGCGCGCGTGTACGTCGCAAAACGTGGGCGTCGCGGCTTTAAGAACGGCGCCTGTCTATGACGTCATATTTGCTTCATTCCGCCGTGCTAACACGCATCCGGCTCGGCTTTTCAATATTGCAACTGTGTCATCTCGTTTATCGCGCCCCCTCCACCCTTGCCGAGCGCCCTTCCGTTCCCCCCCCGCGGCCACCCCATTCACCGCGCGCGACGTGCCAGTTCTACTGTGGCATGTTTAACATGTCGCTTTTTTATCTTTTCTCGCAGGTAATGCCATTGTCCCGCGTGCACACGTGCGCCCGCGACGGAACAATCCCCCGCGTTGATTTCCCGGTTTCCCGTCGATCCCGCGACAACGTTATCGGCCTGATTACCGCTGATCTAATTATTTATTGGACGACGTTTTTACGCCAGGACGTTCCACGCGGTCAAACATACATACGCCGTTATATATAAGAGAAGAAAATATTTGACGGTTTTATAATTATTAATTTATATTTTTAATTAAGTATAGATTATTATTTTTCTGCGGATAAACTTTTTTTTTTTTTTTTAACTATTTTTAATTAATTAATTCATCACTTCGAGTAATGTTTGACGCGTTAAGCAGCCTCAGGGTGACACGAAGGGATACTTCACTTACGTCGCGAAAGCCTGCGAAAGATGCTGGGATCTCCCCCATCGACTTTTCAGTAGAACTACCGCGAAATTCACCGCCGTGTAAAAATAATCGGGAAGGAACTATTTATAATGATCACCCCATCGGCATTAAATGAGACACGGATAAATACCACGGTATTAATACGCCCGATGGCGAGCGGAACGTGCCACGCGGCTCACAAAGCGAATACACGAGTCGTGGAGTAACGAAGGTTACAAATACCCCCGCCGCGTTCAGCAACAACCCCTCGCGCCCCATTCCCCCGTAATCCTCCTTTTTGCCGCGAGCATCTCCCTATGATTTTCCCTCCCCGTTTCAATCTCTCCCACGCGTCCGTTCCCTCCATTCATCCCCCTCGGTCCCGTATCACGTCGCCGCTTCTTCCACCCTGTCTCCGCTGTATCTACCCTCCTTGCATCGCGCGGTCTTTCTTGCGCCAGCACGCGCGCCCTAACGTCGCGTCCCTTCCAATCCATAGGAGAGCTCGTCATCCCTCGCGTTCGCGCGAGGACCACCGAGACGCGTCGCTCCGGTCGTGTCTGACGTATTCCAACGTCGTCGCGGTAGCCGTCATCATCGCCGCCGTCGCGCTCGCCGTTGTCGGATCACCCCCGCGGCACGTTACGTTCGCCCAGGAGTGCCGTCGACGGCAGACCACCGCGAAACCGGGACGCGCGTACCGCGTAAAGGGCCACCGCCACCGGGGTGGTGTTCCCCGCCGTCCCGCCCGATCACCGCGCGCGATCATGAAGGTTCCGCGAGGCGCGCCGACGAGATAGTCTACGGAGGAGGCTGGCTCGCTCGCGGAAGCGCCTCTCGGTTCACCCCCGGGGCGCCGAGAGTAGGACAGTTTCTCTCGTACGAGAGGGGAAAAAAAAAGTGGGTAGATCGATAGGCCAGCTGGTGGTGTGCGTGTTCGCGGCCGTTCTCTCGCAGCCAGTCGGCGCGGCCGCGCGGGGTGCGGCCCAGGATGGTGAAGGCACCGAGCGCGGCGTCCGCCGACGCTCCGCCGGGCGTCAGGAGGATCCATCCCGGCCCCGAGATCGCCATGAACCCGAGGAATCTGCCCACGGCCTCCGCGAGCATGCCGCCTGCTATGCGGGGAGATGCCAACGCTGTCGGCAGAACGACACCCGTATATTATCCCCAGGTACCGCCGAAAAAAAAACCCCCGTTTCTCCCGACGATAGGCGACGTGTTTACGCGTTCGACCAGCCTTGATCCACGTCCAACCGGACGGAGGATCGTTTAAGCCGTATGGCCGCTTTACCGCCCGATTCTCGCCCCGGTCGTTCGCGCTCACGCTCCCTTTTGCACCTTCGAGTTAAAGCGCTCTCGTTAGAAGTAACGAATAGTAAACAAGTTGGGGAAAATGTAAACGAGTGGACATCGGGAAGCGTACTGAAAGCACGGGCTTTTTACGTTAACAGATCGCCAGAGCGTCTCACAATTTCTCTGCATTTAATTCGTGATTTATGGGCTCGTTATTCACGCGGCAGAGCAAAGTGTTCGACGTTTGATTTATTGTAGCGTACACAAACGTGTTGTAATATCGTCTCCATATATATAACACGATATTTTAATATTGAATCCGTCCAAATTTTGCCTTTTTGTAAATCTTATTTTATCTGTTTTAAAGTAATGTAAATATAAAAAAAAAAAAAAACGAGAATCATAAAAAAAAATATATATATATTTATATATATATTTCTTTTCATTATTATGCTGAACATTTTTTAATTAGTTAAAATGTATTAAACTCTGTGACGATCAACGGCGAGCTTTCATCCCGATCGTACAGCTAAGCAATGTTACTTTCCCCGACTCCCGTCCCTCTTATCCTCCGAGAACGAGGATATTGCTCGCGCTTCAAAATCTGTTTCCTGCAATCGAATGTAGGTCAATCTCCTCGCGAGAGAAACGCTCCTCGTTCGACGGTGGCTGGAACGTTTCCCTCGTCCGTCTCGCTGATCTTTACTAAACGGAGAACAGCCCGAATGAATCTCGTTACCGGAAACTGATAATACGATAGATATTAGGCGGCGGCGATGCTGCCGCGGCGCGGGCAAGAGATAGCGGAATTCCATGCTTAGGAAAGGAATAATGCAAGAACGGTAATGAAGTCCGGGAAATTACAGAAGTTTAATGCAGCGACTATTGCGATTTCCGATAACGTGGCTCGGCACAATGAGCCCGGCATATAGCTATGGAACTTGAATGAATGGAGCAGTTTACCGTGCTCGATCGAAGCGCGATACAATTTTTAAACTGCCCCGCAGACAACAATGCCGGCCCCGCGCGAGAATGTTTTGTTTTCTGATTATTTACTAGAACAGTTTCGCGTTTCGACATCGGTAACCAATTTTTCGAGCGGCATTCTTTCTTTCTTTTTTTTTTTTCTTCTAATTCTGAATATTGCATATTCCGCGGACGCTCGTTGGGAAACTTAATATTTTACGTCTGAGAAATCCCACCTCGACTGGAAATTATATCGATTACTAATATCCCGGTGCAATCTGAATTTTAATCGTGCCGGATAAATTGAGAGCAAAAAGGTACAAAAATCTGATCGCTGTAACTTTCGTAATTCGGACTAGAAAAAGAACGAGCGAAGGTGACGAAATTTCTACCGCTTCCGCGGTAGTTTGGAATTGTTTCAAAGAATTTCACCGGCACTTGGTAGCAATTACCTCCTCAGACATTTCTCCTATTCATTATTACAGTCGTTATCATTTTTCGAAATTAGGATCCTCGCTTCGCCTACAATTTTCGAGTTAAGCTCGCGCTTTATGCAAGCACTATTATCGCTCATGAGCGGGGCTGTGCGAACCAGTAATTTCGCGCATCGCGATTCCTTTGAAACACCTATCACGTCCACGTTAGATCGGCCCGCGCGTCAATCAACGTCCGCCGCCCGTCGGAATCGTCCAGCCGGTTGCGCTTCCGGGAATATAATCGCGCCTGTTTGCGACAGGTGGACGTCTCCACTCAGGTGGACCTTCACAGCGGCTATGGCGGCCCGGGTGCCATGGACTCGTGGGATCGTCGCGCGACGCCGCTGTACTCGCGCGAGGACATCAAGGAGCAATACTGCATCACCAGCCGGCAGCTGGACGCGGTCGAGAAGTCCGGCGGCGGGTTCTTCGGGTGCCTGTCGTCGAGGGGACCGTCGCCGTGCACCTCCACCAGGAACTCGATCTTATCGGCGTGCGTGCGTAGCGTACCCAGCGACGAGAACCTCTGCGACGCGCCCTACCCGCGGAGGCCCCTTCAAATAATGTACCGCCAGCCTTATCCGACCTACTCCCGCGGTTTGTCGCGGTACGACCTTGAGGAAGAGGCAGACTGGATCGAGAGTTCCTACTTCAGACGGCGGCCGAGATCGTTCTGCACGGTGCCCGATCCGAAAAGGTGAGCGAAAAGGGGATGAATCGATCTCTTCGGCGGCCGACGGGCTCCTTCCGCTCGGCTTCCGGTAGCGAAGGGCGATCGTTACTCTTCAGGAAGAGTCGGCGAGTCGAGAATCAAATTTATTCGAAGCTCTACTTTGGGAAAAAAAAAGAAAAAAAAAAATTAATGGCAACGCTGTTGACTTTCAAACAGTCCTATGTATGCTTTTCTTTGATAACGATTTACGATGATAAGCGGCACGAATTTATTTATATGTATGTATTTCTAAAATTTAAATAAGTCCCATCCGCTAATTACGGTAATCACTCAAGTAATCGTCGCGTGCGTATACGAAAGATCGACGGCCACGAAGAGCGATATTACCGCCGACTATTTGGCAGCCAAGTGCCTTGGATATTTGGGGCAAATTACTCCGTCGAGACGCGTTTAGAATGTATCTACCGATCGATTTATCGGTAAAGACTTTACTAACGTAATTGATCGAAAGGCGTGTCGCAGTGCAAACGATGAGCGTGCAGGGGTAAACGAGAGGAGGAAAGGAAAAAAAAAAAAAGAAGAAAAAAGGGGCTGCCATCTTTTTCCGTACAGTGCAAATAAAAGGAATGGGAATGTAGAGGTGGAAAAATTCATTAAAAATACGCGGCCCGGTTTACGCGGAAAGTAAAATGCGATTTTATCGGAAAGGAGGCTGGATTACGGACTCCATTCGATCTGCAATTCGCTCAGGCTCGACGTGATCGGTAGCTAGGAAATCTTATTCGGAAGTTTGTTTATACGCTTACATCGATCCGGGTGTCTTTTATGGGTTTTACATAGACTTTATAAAAACGGCATTTATGTAGCGCACGGTGTTCCATCGACTGTTACGTATAAAGCCTTCCGTGGTCTCCTCGCAACGTGGCGCGTCTAGGGTTGGGTTTATTTCTGATTAGCATGAGTGCTGCACCGCCCCTTTATCAGGTTTTTAAGGTCAACGGAAAGCGGTCGATTAAAAAATTATGGTTGCGCGCACGATCACTCTGTCTGTGTACGGCGTATGCGGAAAAAAAAAGAAAAAAAAAATCTGGAGCTAATAGACAACGGTGTGATCTAATAAATATAGTCCCGCACGCCAGCGATCTTATTTTAGATTTATTAATTTTTCTGCCTATTCGTTTATTTTTCACGCGACTGTCTAAGGGATAAAAAACGTTATCTCTCTCCTTCTTCGAGCGGCACCCGGCGCTATCAAAACCGATGCGTAATCTACGCACTCTCGTGCAAGAGGGTCATCTATTCTTCGATAGAACGACACGCTGTCATTCCGCTTCCCTCGTGATACATTCGTAACGGCCGCAACGCGTATAATCGAATCCCGCGTACTTGCAACAGTGACCTATATATACGACAATCACTTGATAATGTATTTTCCATTTAACTCGCTTAATTTCCATTAGGAACGACGGCACATATTTTGTTACGAAATTCTGCATCTCAGTAATACGTTTCATTAATATATTTACGAAACAACTGCGTAACATTTAATTACGATTATTACTTTTATAATTTCGCAAAAATTTCGCAAAAAAATACAGCGATAATTGTAACGAGGATCGGATAATGCGCGTAATCTAGAGCAATAACGAGTCGCGCGGAAAATGCTTTATATATAATTACACCGAAGCCGCCTACGTCGGTCTCGAATGAATATTTATATCAATTGATACGTCGTCCACGGATAGCGCGAATCGAAGATGCAAATTTCAATTAAGCGACGAGGAGAGTGTCGCGGAGACGGTAAATCAACGTTTAACGGGCGTCGCGACTAAACGGCGTAAATTTCTGTTCCGCGGTAGATACACTTGGGTCCCGGAGGATGAAGAATCCACGAAGCTGGAAGGTCCGCGGCCAGTGCTACCGCCCGTACCACCACCCTCTGCCACCGTAACGACGATGCAAATATCGCAAGCTCCAAAGGCGAAGCACGTGAGCTTCGCGCGATCGCACACGCTCACGTCATTCGAAGTCCCGAGGAGCATAAGCCCTCCGAGGCCGCATAATCCGGAACGTCTTATAGACTCGCAGCCGACTATGCAGAACGCTATACTGCCTTCGTCCTTGCCCTTAGCGCACCCTTATCCTGGCGTCGAGCCACGTGTTCTTGTACTCGGTAAGTCGCACAATGACGATTGCATAAATTTATTTTATTTTATTTTATGTTATTTTTTTTTTATCTTATGCACACAGGCGTGTAGATTATAAGATATTTCGAAGCACCCGGCGGCGACCGCCCGCGAGATTAGAATATTATGCGCTCGGTTCGATTGAAAGTAAATTGTTGGTTTATTAAAATTTCGCCGGAAAGATTTTATACCGCGGAACAGCTGCGCGTGGATGATTCACGCCCGCGCTATTTTGATCCCAAGCCAAGTATCATAGATTATGCGGGGAAAGTAGTTAAAGCTATTTACTCGCCGCCGGTTCGACAACGGCAAAGTCGCCACGAGTTGTACTAACGTGCATTAAAAAATCGTTATAAGATTTTTTCCCGGTTTTTTTTTTTAATGTACTAAAAGGCGAAGAACTAACGTCTGATATTTTCTGAATATTAGTAGCTTATGTCGGTTAATGATATTAAAAAAAAAATATATATATATAAATTTAGAATGGACTTTCTCGTTAATTGAATTTCTTTCAAGCGATGAAAGAAGAAATTCTAAGACAAATTAAAAAAAAAAAAAAAAGAAAAAGACACTCTAATGTACATAAAGTATTTAAAACTAATTAAAACTTATTTAAAGCCGCTTATTGCGAGCTCGTTATAACGAACGTTGACTAACTTACCTGCAGTTTGCAGATCTCGACTCTGGCGTAGCTCGGCCAGCGTGCGGTTATATATTTATTTGTTTCAGAGAAACCACCTAAACGCGGTGCCATGAAGACTCAGGCGACGCAGACCGACCTACCGCCGATGTTCCGCGGTCGGGTTCTCCCGGTGACCCTCAGTCCCCGGACCATACATCGCGTTAAGATGGTTTCGCAGGGTGCTCAAACGAACGGCATTTTCAACGGTAGAAAATTGACCAAAAGTTACTCGGAAGCCGGACAACTGGGAACGCCGCTCGGTGGCCAGGCCGGCGCGCCGGCGAAAGAAGAGACCGAGCACGAACCACTTCACAGGACTCAAAGTGAAGAGCCGCCGAGGTCACCTTTTCTTATTTCAACCACACCGCCACCACTCCACCCTGCCACCGCCACCGTTGTCATCGAAGAAACCTTGCCAAATGGAGACATCGCCCTCGTTCCCGTCGGCGTCGTAAGCATCACTGATTTTTTTAAAATATTATTACAAATCTTAATAATAATTTTAATAACCGGTTATTTTAATAATCGATCACGGACTAGAACTAGAAATCTATATGCGTTTATTTCAGTGTCACCAGCATCGTAAATCACTCGACATAGACGATCAGGAAATTTTTATAAACTTCAAGCCGGCGCCGGTATCGCCAGACGCTCGGGCGCTTCTCAGTCGGATTTCAGAGCCCACTCGTCGATTCCTTCCTCTTCAGAAGACCTTCTCCGACGGCGAGATCCGCGTCGAGAGGCGCGAGCTTATTGGCGAGAGCAGCGAGCCCAGTTATCCTCACACTTGCAGGAGGAATCAGCAAGATCCTTGGGCTTTAAGTGTCAGAACGCCCGTCCAGTTTTCCTCAACGCCCGAGGATCTGTCTTTGTTGCGAAGCCTCTCGCCTCACGAGGATCATCACGAAGAGGTAAATTTATCGAGACGTATTTTTCTTCTTTTTTTTTAATCGACATTTATCACGGTATGTTAAATTAATCACTTGAATGAATAAATTACATTTTTATCTTTTTAGGAGTTTCACGAAAATCTCATACGTCGGGGTCTTTTTCGAAAAAGAAGCGTGTCCCTCGAGGACGGCGTGCAAGGTCTGTCGACGGATGATTTTATGCTTCCGAGATCGCTCCCGACGTCACCCACGTCGCCAACCGCGGCCGCAAGTACGTATGTAACGCAATAACGTTCATCCGTGTCGGCGTCAGCGAGGGAAATCAGTTTAAACGACGGGCGATTATTTTTCAGCAACGCGAAGGATCTCGCAAACGCCGAAGGACGACTCGTTGCCCACCTGCAGTTTGCTGCACACCGCAGTCTACCCTGCTTTTAGCGCCGGGACCGCCGGCACTATCGGACAGGTGACTTCACCGTTCGCCTCGAGTGACTCTCTAACAAACGACGTGACCAGGGACCACAGCGATGGAATATGGAACGAGTCGCAAGCGACGGTTCTCCAAGCTGATTCGCTAGCTTTACTGACGCCGTCCTCGAGGAGACGGCACCTTTTGCTTCTCCAGCATCAGCAACGCTCCTCGATGGACACCGAGGCCCTCGACGGCGAGGACGAGGTCGAACCTTGCCCGCCGAGTCCGAGAATACGTCTGGAGCCGGCCACTCCGGTGCAACCGATTACCCCAAGGTAAATCACGACCAACGTGCCGTAGCAAAATCTCGGCGGGAAACGCAAAACTTATCGGATGCATACGCGAAGTAATAAATCTGCTACTTTAATAATTTCACGGAAAGAAAACTTTCTCACCGAAGTTCCGCGGCAAGCTACTTTACTTATAGGAGGTACTTTTTACAGACGTTCTTACAGAATACAAGATCTGTTACCCGTACAGTTTCAACAAATTTACTACAATGATGTATCCACAAGCGCACACTTTTACGCATACGATCTGTAAGGCTATAACACATTCTGATCTGGTTTCAGTAGTCTCCCAAATTTGGAACTCTTGTAAATATTCTTTCCCTTGGCCTCCCCCAACAGTAATTTGAAACGTGTACACTCCACATATGCTTATTAACTTCTTTTTTAATTTTACATTTATATAGCAGTAAGATGTTTAAAAAAAAAAAAAAATACTATAGCCATCATCCAATATCTCGATCTACACGATGTAACTAAGAACTTAATACCAACAAAAAAAAATCCACATTCCCTCTTTAAAAAAAAAAATATATTTAATAATATATGTTACGACCGATTTAATTTATCTTTAATTTCGTACGAATTTCATTAGCGTCATTTTATTAGCATTTATGCTAGTCCCCACGATGTTTAAGTATTTCGCTTTACCGTTAAATTTTTTTTTTTTCCTTCGATTAAGCGACTCTTCTCTCTTCAGCATCGAGTCTATTTCCGCGGGCAACGGTCGGCCGAAGAGCGGATTGCGTCGCGCGAGTCCAGGACCACCGCTGTCGCAGCCCCATTCCCAGTCGTCGAGCGAGTTCGGGCTGAGCCTGGCGAGGACCGACTCGGGCGGGCGGACAAACACCGACATCTCCGAGACCTCCGAGGACTACGTCACTGCCAATACTTCTACGGAAACCGGGACCACTACAGGCACGTCCGCCACGACCAGCTCCTGGTCGAGGCCACCGCAGATGTCCAGCGCCGCGGCGTCGGCGGCGTCGGCGCCCGCTTCGACCACCGCGACCGCGGAAGGCAGCTCCTTCGAGAGCGCGAGCTCGATTTACAGCCTGGCGAGAAGCGAGGTACACGCACTCCGGCGTAAATCGACTTATATTCTCATTTCGCGGCTTATTTCCGCGGGACGTTAATCCGAATTAATTAACGCTTAAAAGAATTCACGGGATAATCGTCACGAAACTCGCGCAAAACTTACTACTTAACCCTTTGCCGTCTCTGAGAAATTTTTCTTCCTTTTTCTTTCTCTCTCTAAAAGACGTGGAAAATAGACTTAAAACTTGGTAATTTTTAATTTATATTACTGACCTAATTTTAGTCTCAATTTTCCTCCCGAGATAACGTTTATTTAAATTCCTGCGCAACGAAATTCTGTCACGAGAAAACGGGATTTTGATTAAAACTGCATTTACGCTTCATGCTATTAGGCTGTCATCGAGGAACCGCCGTGTAGCCCGCCGCCTATTTTAGAAGAGGCGGAAATCACGTTTGGGTTAGAACTACCTCCACCGGCAATGAGGTCAAGCAGTAGCAGCAGCTCGGGCAGCTACGATTTGAAGGACGCAATGACAGACCCGAACAACGATTTAGAGCAAGTCGCACCCCACAGCGGGCACACGTCGGAGACGGAATTGGATCGGGACGTAAGTTTTCTAGATTTACGTGGCACTTGCGAAAAACGTTTTAATTCAAACTTGTCGAAAACACGGCCGAAGTGCTTCTAGCAGTAGGGAGAATTTAAAGTTTTTACTAGTAAAAAAAAGATTTTTGTTATTTCATTTCGACAGGAAGGCCATCGATCGTCGTCCGGCGGTTACGCCGAGTCGCCGCCTAACGTTCGCATGTGGAGCGAGGAGGAACGCCGTCGGAGGAAGAAGACCTTCAGCCTGGACTTCCTCGGGGCGACGTCGAGCGCCGTCGAGATCGAGCATCCGGCGAAGCCGACGTACCCGGAGAACGTCGAGGTCAGCCCGACGCCCAGCCACCGTCACCGGTCGCGTGGCAAGTCGACGGCGGTGCGAAGTCCCCATCGCAACAACAGGAAGCGGGAATCCGCGCAGCAGTCATCGCAGTTGCAGCAGCAGCAGCAGCAGCAGCAGCAACAGCAGCAGCAGCAGCAGCAGGTCAGAAGTCCGCAGAAGGAAGAGTGGCGGATGGAGCAAGCCGAGGACGGCGCACACGCGCCGACGTCCGACGATTCGAGCTGCAGTCATCACTATCACATGCATCATCATCATCACCACCACATGCACCGAGAGGGTGCGGAAACCGGACGACATCGTCGAACCAGGGAGAGCCCGAGGAGGAAGACCAGCGGTTACATCTCCACCAGAAGACGCAGCAACGAAGTGAGAGCGACTTTCACTAAGATCTCACTTGGTTATTTTTATTTTTTATTTTTTTATTTTATTTTATTTTATTTTTTTTTTTTTATCGAGCGTTCTATCTTATCTACAAACACTCGTATTACAGGACAAGAACGCAGCGTTGACCGGCAGCTTGCCGCGCAGGAAATCCCGCGTGGCGGACGACATAGTTTGCTCGAGTCGCCTGAGTCCAGGTCGTTATCAACGCAGTCCGGGCCACAACGGACAGCGAGCGCTCGTCATAGAGACGCAGAGTCCGGAGGCAAGATTGAAGGCGATGTCGGCGGAGTCGTTAAGGTCCGTTAGCCCGGGCAGCGACAGCGTCTTTTACAGCGAGAGCGCCGATCAGTACATCTCCATCGCCGCTCTGGACGCCGCGCACTGTCATCACTGCGGCAGAGAGGTGATATATCATTTATCGTGCATTATTCATTTTATCTTTCACTTTAATGACTTTAATCCTTCTCGCGGGGCTGACCTTTTTGCAACATTGTTTCAAACGCGCTCTCTAAGGAAAACGCTGTCCATTTTAAATCGCTCTTATTAATTATATTTTTCAGCTAAGCGACGTTAATAATTGACTATAGAGCTATTTTGGATTGCCCGAGGAGAAATTTTTTTTTTTTTTTTTAATGTGAAAAGTTAATGGAACTTGATGACATTATGTCGCGCCGGTTTCCGATCGGGAACCTTTTTGTACAATTTTTAGAGTTAAAAGTAGAAGAACGAGCGCTCACAACATTTCTGTTTTATCGCGGTTTTAAATTAAATCTTATCGCGGGAATGCGAGGTAGAATTTTTTTTTTTTTTTTCCTCTTTTAACTACTGATCTGTCCACGTACCTGCCTTCTTTCTCTATCGTGTGTCTTTTTGCTGCTTCACTCTCGAGGTGTCGGAAGAGATCGTTCGACCGCCGGCAGGTTTCGCAGACTCCCCGGAAGGTCACAGGACGTCTTCCAAGCACGTCACGGGGCACCGGTTGTACAAAAAGTTCGACAAAAGGTACAGATCGGAGGACCGGGGTGACCGCAGGCATCGCCGCAGCAGCGCCGGCAGATCGGACATCCGCGCGAAATCGGAGGAGAGAGCCACCCCGCGACCAGGAAGCAGAGGTTCGATCGATGACACAGGCAGGAGAAGGCTGCAAGCTCGAAGTACTGACGCTAGCATGGAGATTCTCACAGGTTAACACATACAGAATAAAAATGCCCATATGTCACTGGATTAAATTATATTTCAATTATATTTAAATTATATTTTATTTAACGACGTATTTATTTCGTAATTTTTTTTTTATTTTTTATTAATTAATTTTTTTTTTATTTAATAACAGGGAGAGAAGACGAGGACACGTACGTGGAGCCGTACTTAAGTAGCGAATGGATTTATATCGGCGATCTCGAAGAGAGTCACGTGTGGAGGAGACCTGACAGTAGAGACGGAGACGACGAGGATAGCGTCTACAAGGAACGGCGAGACTCCCAAGAATCCACGGAGAGCGAGAAGAATTTTAAGAAGAGATATCAAGCGGCCACGCACAGAATGATACATCGAAAAAGCAGCGGCGAGATGTACAAGAGAATACAAACGAAATGTTTCGGTGAGTCGTTTTATCGTTTCTGTTATTCCAGTTTTTTATTTCATTAATTAATTATTTAAATTGAAAAAAAAAAATAAAATAAAATCAACTCGAGTTCTCTTTTACGAGACGATAAGAATTCCATAAAAATAAAAATCCAAGTAAAAGATATTCGCAAATCATTTTTTTTTTCTTTTAATGGGAATAATAAAAAGATAAAAGCTGTTTTATATTTTTGTTTCAATTTAAAGCCGCGTGAATCACGCGAGACTTCTAAACGATAATCTTTTAACTAGAAGTGCGAGGCGCCTATTAGTACAATCGTTAATCACAGTTTTATCGGCGCAGCTGTTCTATAATCGTTCGCGACTATGTTAGAAATTCTTCGGCCGCATTCCAAAATCTCGTGAGACCGTTCGACGGATGACGTCTGGCGCGGTGCGAAAGAACCGCTTCGGCGTTGAGGCATCGCTAAAAAATATTCTTAAACCATTTCGCGAGAGCATTCCACGATACGTTCTTCTCGCCGAGAAGAAAAATTTCGACGGCGGATTAACAAGAGCAGAATAAAATAAAAAAGAAACAAAAAAAAAAAGTAATAAGACGAAGGAAGGTTGATCTATCCGAGATATGAAATGAGCAAACAAATGAATTAAGCTGTCAGAAAAAAATTAATTACTTGAACAATTCGACGTGGAGTTTTTTTTTTAAACGCAACTAGACGACGGACGACAATACAATATAAATCGAATATCAGAAAGAAGGATTACGGTTAAATTGCCCTCGCAATGTTCTATGCATAATTGTGAACGTAAGGCGAGCCCCGTTATGAATATTCACGGATATTTAAATTGCGACGAAAAATAGAGCACGAGAGCGAAATTAAGAGGGCGAGAAAAGAAGAGGAAAGAATTAGGTCACGACAACAAGAAAAATGCAAGGGGAGAAAGCGGGTAGAGAGAGAGAGAGAGAGATGGAGGCGTTCTTCCCGATTCTTTAAATAAGCGCCGCGTAATACTCCGTCGTCTAAATATAATCCGCCAGAGCGACCGTCGAGCGGGACGTTAAGTCCGGCTCGTCCGTGGCGGAGACGGAAGACGAAGTTAGGGGAGAAGTGATTTGTGCACGAAGACGACGGGGAAGCGCAGCGGCGCTTTCGAACCGAGGGCACGGGGGTCGGGGAGGTCGAGGGGGTCGGCGGGGGGGACCGGGATGGTGACTCGAAGAAGGAGCTTTTGGCTGGCAGTCAGTGGGTCAGGGCGCCGAGTCGCATTCCACGAGGCCGGCCGGCTCGAGACGTCGCGTCTTCGCGAAATCCGTTTCCTACGTGCGTGCGCGAGCTCGTCTCCTCTGGTCCATCGCGATCAACCCTCTCCCGTTCTCCAATCGCGCGGGCAACCCTCTCTCGATATCGATAAAGCGGCGACATATTTCCGCGGGCGAAGTTTCGTTTCGTTGATTACCCTGACGATGGTGTGCAACTCCGCGGGTTCCGAGTTCACGGCGGTGGACAGAGACGTGACATTGAAAGAAGCCCTGGAGGAGCTACTCAAATGCATGCTCAGGGTCTGGTGTAGGGAGGGTCAAGCTCTTGCGAGATTCGGCGCGACTACTACAGGTAACGGGGCGAAGTTTATTTTTATAAGTGAGAGAAATCTCGCGGCTTT
Source organism: Cardiocondyla obscurior (assembly GCF_019399895.1). NCBI lineage: Eukaryota > Metazoa > Arthropoda > Insecta > Hymenoptera > Formicidae > Cardiocondyla > Cardiocondyla obscurior. The sequence goes on from NC_091867.1 coordinate 9,357,549, forward strand.
AAAAAAATAAAAACTAACTTTACCAGGCACATTACGCTGAGATTAAATTAATACGCGACGATCGGTAATATTTATTACGACAGATATAAAGTAATATTGCAGAAAAAAAAAAAAGAAAAAAATATGTAGACTTCCTTTTAAATAATCTCGTCAACTTTTCGGTCTCGCGATTTAATTATAATTACGACGCTCCCCGGAGAGCGTTACTCCTCTCGGCGGCTGGTGATAATTTGTATTTATGGCTTCATTTCTATTCATGAAACGCCGTCCGACGCCAAATTAACGGCGACGCAAATATGCGTGGCAAAGGTGCCGCGCGTCTCGATACGATAGCCGGAGGTGTTACACCGACGACAATCGAACGTCGGCCAAGAATCGCCGAGACATGGTTTAGATATCTCAATCGGCGGTCGTCTGCCGTCGCCGGGAGACTTTGAGCTCTCGTAGGCGAATCTAATTCATTGACAAAACGCCTCCTCTGACATTTACACGTCCGCGGTATTATCGGTGCCGCCGATAATATATTTTTTTTTTTCTTTCTAATCGAGCTTGAATGCATCGGACGGTACGGCGAACCCGCGGAGGGCGGGAGAGAGGTAGGAGAATATTGTAACACCGCCACTTAATCGCAGTCTCTATATCCGTATCCGGGCGTGCTTACGGCGCCGTGTATGATGAACTTCGCGCGCACGATCAAGTCCTTTTCCAGCGTCTTTCACGTTCATGATCAAAGCGGGGTACTAAAGTGGACAAAGCCTGCGGCGCACGGCAAAAATAAAAGCAGCGGCCGCAGTCACCTCTGCATCACGGAGGGAAAAGGTCTGGACTCTAAATATGGTCGATTACGTTTGTAGCGCAACGCTGACGCGGCTTTTTGCGGCGGAGCACGTCTGCGTCGCGTGCGGCCCCCATCGCCGTGCCACTTTTCTTCCGCTTCTGCGGACCCTCCCTCCCCTCCCTCTTACCGATCTGGAGCGGCCGATCTTGCCTGCCCGATTGTGCCCCGCCGTGGACGTAATCGTGTCGCACTATTCTCGCGGCACGTCACTCGATATCGCGCGGCTGCGGAGAGAGCGAGGCTTAACAATTTAAACCGCGGACGATCTCACTTTATGCGCGGTTCCCTTTGTTCGACTTATTAAACACCTCTCGTCTAAATATAATCCGTTCAATAAGTTGAGATTTCAATTTGCATATTAAACGCCACCAAGAGGTATTAATCTCTTGTATCAAATCGCATTTAAAGAAAAAAAAAAAAAAAAAAAAAAAAAAAAAAAAAAAAAAAAATAAACAGAATATGTGTATTTTATAAATTAATAATAAAATATTAAAAAATGTATATCTATTAGATTTAACTATGTTAAAAAAAAATTTTCAGAGAATCTCCTAATCTTTATGCATCAAACGACTACGTTATTAATTCACATTCGCAGAGAGCGACAAGAGGGTGGTCGTGAAACGCGAGGCTGGCGGCGAGTTCGGATTCCGCATCCACGGCTCGAAGCCCGTGGTGGTTTCCGCGATCGAGCCGGACACGCCCGCGGAGAGTTCCGGTCTCGAAGTCGGCGACATCATCATGTCGGTGAACGGTAGGAGTGTCATGGATGCCACGCATTCGGAGGTCGTGAGGCTCGCGCACTCCGGCACGGACGTTCTGGAATTAGAAGTCGCGAGGACCTGCAACGTGTTGGCGCCGCGCGTACTCCGCACCGGCGCGAAAGAAAGCGTCGAGGAGGCCCCGATGTGCTCGGGATACCTATGGAGGAAGTCCACGTCGTCGTGCATGGAAAAGTGGGTGCGACGATGGTTCGCCCTTCGTCGCGACAACTGCCTGTATTGCTACAAGACTGACTCGGTAAGCCACTCGCTTTAATTTTCTAAAAAAAAAAGAGAAAAAAAAAGAACGGTATTTTTTAAACGCAGAAACTTGCATATTATTTAAATAAAAATTTTTAATTTTAATTTGAAGAGTAGAGTCGATTTAACGTCGAAGATTTTCAATGGAAATTACCGTGGATCGATTTACGTAAGCCGTGAGCGAGCTTCTCACTTAAAGGTCTATTTTATCGCGGACAGGATTCGCAGCCGGTGGGAGCGGTAATGCTCCTCAAGTACGACGTAGAGCAGACACCTGAATTGAGAGTGCACGGCTTCGCGATAAAGAAAAAGGGCGCCCCGACGTTACGACTGGCGGCGGATACCGAGGAGGCGGCGGCTCGATGGATTACGTACATACGCGAAGCTGTCGAGAGGAACAATCAGGTATGCAAAGTGGATACGCGCACTTTTATCCCCGTTCGATTACTTTAGTTTGAAAATAAATACGCGACGTTGCTGGAATATTTTAAAAAATTAATTTTAATTTTATCTTTCAATTTTCTCATTTTATTCTCTTCTTGCTCTTCGTATTTTATTGTAATTTTTTTAATTAAAGCTTATCTTTAAGGTGGTCGACTAATGTTTTTTTTTTTAATTTTATTCTTTATTTTAGATTGACACTTGGCTGGACTCTTCGTTAAGAATGAGAGAGATGGCTGCGTGCGCTATTCAAAGGCCAGATTGTTTCGGATACTTGAACAAACAGCAGGAACACGCGCGGAAAACGTCCTCGCCCACCGGCTGGTCCAGGCGATATTGCGTGCTGAAGGACGCCGCGCTATATTTTTACGACGACGCCAACGCTGAGAAAGCGTTCGGCGTGGCGTGTCTGCACGGGTTCAAGGTACACAGCAGTGCCCCGACTTCCGGCGGCAGGAAGCATGCTTTTGAGCTGCAGCCACCGGATCCCACGCAGAGAAGCTACATCTTCGCCAGCGAGTCTGAAATGGATAAGAAAAGGTGGTTAGATTTAAATGTTATTTCCTTTGTGAAATTAAAAAATTTCTTTTCTCTCGCTTTTAATGTACGTCTGTAACATATGTTTTCGATACTTATCTCAGGTGGTTGGCCGCCCTCGAATATTCGATCGACCGATGGATAAAAATAGGTTGATGCGAAAAAATCCGCCCTACGACGAATCCAACGAGTCGCAGTAGCGAAGATCGTCCAAGGAAGTCCTCGTCCGTATCCGTTTCCGGTTCCTAATACGTTGTGGATTGTCCGCGACGGTCGCCGTTGTTACCTCGACGATCACCACACACGCTCGTGGACGCTCGCCAAAGACTCCTTCATTTCGACAGCATTATTAAATCTCATCGTCACAACCATCATTGTAACTGCTGATTAACAGTGACGTTGCGTTAAATTGTTCAAATAAAAGTTAACGTTAAAAAAAAAAGAAAAAAAAAGAAAGAGAGAAAAAAAAACATGACCTCGTATTCCATTCAGTGCGCTCGCCGTGCCGTCGCAATTGTTTATCAGCAGTGATGCAAATTATCATCGGACTCGTCACCGAGGCTGTGTTCACGCGGGAGTCGGCATGATCTTGATGAGTTCAACGTCACGAGTTTGAACAAATATATTGTCGTCGGAACTCACAAAGTTATGCGAGACTCCAAGTCTCGGGTGGAAGGTCCCTCGGGTCTCATCTCGCGCTGACTTTTCCCCATTGATCTGCGTCCTGTCCATTGCACGGCCCATCCGTCGGCGCAGCGCCGTCACTTCGAGGTCTCGTTATCCGATCGAGACGTAAGTAGCGAAACAGCAATCGTCGATGAAACGTAGTTTCTAAAAAGCATCTCCTTCCCCTCCTCCCCCCTCCCCGAGTTATCGCAGGGCGACCGGCCCGCGATCTCGGCGTGCTCGTTTGAGAGAGGCCCTCCCGAGACTGTTTGTCGCTGATATTCAACACGCACACGATGAAAAATCTCACGTGGAAACTACATTTAAGCGCGGAGCGACCGAAATTCATCGAATCTAATTCTAACGGCGTACGTGCATACGTAGTGATAGTTGTACGCGGCAAATGTGCATAAGGAATTGCTATTAATTATAATACCGCTAATCTCACCAACGCCAATGTTTATAATAAACGAAGCGCGACTCGTGCCCGCGAGGAGTGAGAGGAGCGAAGGGATTGTTGCGGCGCGCGCGCTGTTATCTGTACAGTGGAGAACCGAAGATGCTGCGCGTACATCTCAAAAATCGCATTTTTAAAAGACTTAATTTAAAAAAAAAAAAAAAAAACTTTCTTTCGACCGTACGGCGTGTAAGAATTATACAAACCCGTTTCCTTTTTAAAAAACACGTTTTTATTAGCATGCGTTGTAGTTTGTTCACGTGCTGACGGGGTAAAAAAATCGGAAACAAGTTAAACGCAAAATGGCAGCGGGATGACGCCGCGGGATTCTCAATGTGTCAATCCCCCGCGTGCGCGGGAAAGGAACGGCAGATGTGAGATTTGAGACGGACGAGACAAGGCGCGCGTTATCGTCGCGACGGCGTGGCGCTGGATTTAATAGCGTCTTCGATGAGCGCGATGCAGCGAGGCACGAAGAGGCGCAGCGGAGAGAAAAACAGGAAGAGATGCAGGCGCGAAGAACAAGACGCACCGGCGGTCCTGTCGTTACATTGTTTCACGGTCAGCGCGCCGGCTAGGGACGTATTAAAGAACGACGTTTAAAACGCAAGATTGTATAAATCAAAAGGAGCCTGGTCAACCGCTCAAAATTTCAGATAATAAAATAGAAAATTTAATACAACTTTGTGTGCCGTTTATTTTACCTTCTTTTCCAACTTCTTCTGGTAACCGGTAAGATTGATCGATTAGAAAAGCTTCGACTTAATTAACCCGCGCATTCCACGTTGCTAATTAAAATATTAAAATAATTTTTTTTTTTTTTTTTTGGAATGGGAATTTTTAATGACATTGAAACGAGGCTCGCCGCGGCGGCGAGAATCATCCTCGGGAGTTACCTAAGATTAAGACCCCGACGTGGCGGCGCGATCGAAGGGCACGATTGATCGAGTACAGCATCCGCGGCGCGCGGCCGAGATCGGCGAGCGAATAGCTGAAAAGCCGAGATCTCAATTACGATGATCGCAATGAAATATCGCGCGCGAGATTTTTAAGAGCGGCGATGCGCGGCAAGATAAATTTGGGGCCTTGCTTGAGGCGCGTTGCGAGCTTCGTCCGCGGCTGGACCGGTGGTATCCGTTTGATACCAGATAGCAGGCCGAACGATGCTGGTATGTTCTCATTACGCGTCGTGTAGGTATGCGGCGGCCGGCCCCGTGTTCCTCTCCTCGCATCATCATCCGGCCTGCGCTTACGTTCGCGACGCGTTCTCCACGTTGCGCTCTCTCTTTCTTTTCCCCCTACGGTTTTTCTCCTCTTCGCCGGCGAGCCATTCCGTCGCGTCTACAAAGTGAAGTTTCCACGAGTCTCTTCCGCGACAATGTAATTAAAAAGAAAAAGAAGAACTAGAAAAAATGGGAGAGTTATCCAGGGACTGATTTCGGATAATTATCCTAGAAACACCTCGCGGTACCAACCAGGCGCTCGCCTTCCCGCTCGAAATTCCACGGTGATTCGACGGATTCGGTGGAATCCTCACTTGAACTCTCGTCGTCTCTCTTGGTACCACGTCCGTCTCCTCGTTCCGTCTCCCGGCCGCGATGGTGATCTCGATGACGTTGCTGGGCATCGCGGCGTGATGGTGGAGGCCGCGGTGGCGATGTGGTGGTGAGACGGCGGCGGTCGCACGGCGGTGGTAAGATCGTGAACTCGGTATAGCCCGATGGAATGAATCCGCGAGGCAAGGGGAAAGGGAACTAGTTCAGTGAACAAAACGACGTGAGAGGCGGTTGCGCGCCGTAACAACGCCTCGGCGTTGTACTCGCGCCGCGGCTATTCGCGCGAGCGTGGACGGAGATGAGGAGAGCTTTAACCCCGATATCTTTCCCCTCCCTCCCCTTTCTGCTCCCTCCCCCCCGCGTTCGCGCGACACACGTATGAAGACGCTCTTTTAATTTTATATCGGACTGCTGGATACCTCCGAGCGGAGTTTAACGGGCTGCGGTGAAAGAACTCTCGCGACACGCATTGGATTATCGCAGCCGTGAGCTTCGGTTTATGCCGCAGCAATCGCGCTACAGAGCGCCGTGGACCGCGTCTACTGTGCGTGCACCGCGTTCTCCTGCCGCTGTAGATTTTTTTTCCCTCGCGGTTCTTATTGCAATGACTGATTGCGTCACTCGTTTTCATACAACGTGGCGAAAAGAATTATTTTTTAATTGTAAAAAAATAAAAAAATAAAAAAACACAAAAATTGGTACATTAAATAATCAGCTAAAAAAAAAAAAAAAAAGTAGAGACGTTTTTAATTCTTTGACGAGGCTATTAATTATAAGTCCGCGAAAGAGAATTTTTAGTTCTCGGACTGAAAAGAACTTCTCGATGCGGCTTCCGAAGTTTCATCTCGCGCCGTCACCTCGGCCGCCTCGCGTCGCCGAGCCAACCGTGACAAGTGCGCCTCCGCTAATTAGCATGCGATATCGAAGAGAGGCTGAATGAGACGGGAATCATCGCGGCGTCCGAAACAATGACGCCCGACCGGTGCCATTCACACGTCGCGTCCCGCCGCAAAAGGCTAATGCTATGTAAATATAAAGATCTCCCATTCAGCCGCGATCTTCTTCTCACGCGGGAATAGCCGATGGTGGCCTTGTACTTGGCATCCCGACCTTTTCGGAAAAGAGATGACGCACCGCCGTCGCGTACCGTTACGACACGCGGAATCGTGCCGACCGATTCGTCAAACGTTTCCCTCGGCGTGCCTCTTTGTCCCCCTTTTACGGGTGGCCAAACGAGTCGCGAAATGAATTCACGAAATGACCGTTTGAAGATCGCCCGGCCGGGAGGAGCCCTTCTAGCCGCGTTCCAGCGCGCGCTCGGGCTTACGGCTGGCGGGGGCCCTTGAAGAGCCGACGGGCGCAGAAATGCGCGGCTATCAATTTCCATACGCGGCCGGAGCGCTCGTTTCGCGGGAGGCCAACGAGTTTTACGACGTCGCTTTGGTAGCGTAACCCAGTCTCGAGCGGCTTGGGCCGAGTAAACGCGGGACTCTCGGCACGCGGATTACACGGCGTCGTAACATAGTATGGCACTGCTTCGTTCGCGTCTACTCCGATAGGCGCGTCCGACCGCGCGGAAGCGTTTCCAGGCTCGCCGACAAACGTAAGGCGCAGAAAGTAAAATTAAAAGACAGCCGTTCGATTAACGGGCTCACGTGGCGCGGATATCTTTTGCCCCGGCGTGGGAAAACGTCGGTACCGCGATCGCAGAGACACGTCCGGGCGTTGCGTGATTGTAGAGTAAGTACTTTCGTTCGCTCGCCTTTCAAGCCGTTGACGGTCGTTTGCCCGCGTATTCGGAATTGCGGCACGCGGCTTACGCGCTTAGCCGGAATAAATTTTCGCAATCTCGACGGCGGTGATAATCGGAAAGCGGTAGCCGGACTTGTTGCGAGCCGGCGCGAGGTAGAAGCTTGGTACTCGGTACATTTTTTAATTGACTAAAATCGTAATTATTAATTTTTGAAAAAAAAAATATCTACGGGGTCAATTTTTCTCTTTGTGGGTGCATAACTTGAGTAACTTCGTACTCGGAAAAAGCCGGTTAAGCGGCGGAAAAGGGCCGCTCGATAGGAGAAACGAGAGATTCTACGTCTCGCGCAAATCGGCCTTAACAACCAACGGCTCATCGGCGACGGACAATCGCGTCGCTTATTCTATCCAACTGGAGCAGATTCTGGAATCCGTGAACTAGAACCGCGCTCGCTCCAGCGAGACGTACGTAAGGTTGAATCGATTTGCCGGTGTAAAACCGGCTGGGCGTCGGCGGCTGCCGCCAGTAGAAAGAGACGAGAAAGGGAGGGAGGGACGGAGGAAAAAAAGAAAAAAGGAAACGCCGAAGGACAGTGGGAACGGCGCGGGGAAGCGAGCGTTGTGCCGGCGCGGCGGGACCGTGCCGAGGGAACGAAGAAGTCGACGGTGGAAGCGGGAACGTTCGAAGACGAGGAAGGAAGACGGAACGTGGCCGAAGGTGAGATCGAGGAGGACGAGGCGAGAGTGCGAGGGACCGAGACCGAGACTCGATCTTTCCGACTGCCTCTGGCGGGGTGCACGGACCACACTCCCCTTTCCGCCCACCAAGGACCGATCTCCTTCGTCAGTGCCGGCGTGGCGCGGGTTTCCTACAGGTGCGTTTGCAACCTGCCTCACGGTTTTCTCGTCCGACTACCTGGCTTCAACGGGCGACGAACGATTTTTGGCGGTTCCCTCGCAAACGGAAGTGCTACGCGAGCTTCGCGGACGCGCGGTGAACACGGCACAGTGGGGTAACGAGAGTACCCGGGGTGTTCTCAGGTGAAAAGCAATTCGCGACGCGCGAATAGTTAACTCGAGACGTGAAAATCGGTCGAAGACGACGCATCTCGCGGACGTCGCGGTGATTTTCTTTACGTCCGGTGGGTGATCGGATTGCCGGTAGCGTACCTTGAATTTAACGCGGACGACGTAGTTCGCGTCCGCCGCGATCGCACGCCGAATGCACCAAGGTGAGGAATTTCTACGGTAGCAGCGGAGGAACCGATCCGCAGAGGAGAGAGAGAGAGAGACAGGGGGCGAACGAAAGAAGGGTACCAGGTTTTGCGTTTACGCACCTGCTCCTCATACCAAGTCTCTACCTAAGCCTCCTACGTTCAACCTGCGCGGCATCGCCTCATAGGCACTGGTCTGGTAGATAGGGTACCAGCGAGACCCCCCCCCTTGTCCGCGCGTGCCCTCGGTCCTCCCTCACGGTTTCTCGCTCGCTCGAACCAACGCGCTACCTGTCTGTTGGTCTCGCTCCGGCGACCGCAGGCCAACCGGAACCCGGCCTCTCTCGCACCGACGACGACTCCGAGGAACCGGAGTGAGACAGTTGCAGCACAGCATCCAGCAGCAGCGCTACTAGCGGCAGCCAAACGGAAAGACTCCCAGGCGAGCCGCCCAGGTGTATAGGTGAGCGCACGGCTGTGTGCATCGTGCGCGTGACGTGTGTACGAGGCCTCACCTGCGTGGGTGTGCGAGCGGAGGAAGCCTACCTGGCGGCGTCCGACACGCAGTTACCCGCGCGCTTCACCGCGTTCTCCGCGCAGGTAAGAGTGCCGCGCGCGTATCGCCATCCCGCCTCCGGTTGTTCCCATCGTCTCGTAGCCGCGGCGTTCCGCTTCCCGGGTGCCGACCTTGGACGAGAGAAGCGGCGTCGGCCGTGCGCGCGCTGTTCCTTTCGCGGAGATCGGAGCAGAATCGGAAGTGGCGACGGAAAAGGAATCGCGCCCGACGTCTTCAGCGCGGACCCGCATCGTGTGCAGTGTATGTGTGTTTACGTGCACACGCGAGAGAGAGAGATAAGGAAGTGCGATATCGCGCGAAGGGGGCTTCGACGGAGGAGTTCTCGTCGCGCCGACGTGGATGTTCAACGGAGAGGAGGTACAGCGGATGTTTCCGCGGCTGATCGTCGCGCCGTTGGCTAGTAAGGGACTCCGTGCGAAGGTGGAGATGCATCGGCGGGTCGCCGGGGGACACTGAACGGGAGACCTGGAAGGCTTCCCCATCGACGTCCTCCAGGTGAGACGGCGCTTCTCCCGAGGGAGCACGCCACGGAATTCCCCTGATCTCGTGACGTCCGCCTGGCTGCGTCCCTACGGACATTCGCGATTCCAATATGGCTGCTGGGACTAGCCGTGACCGCTGGGTCCGCGGAAGCCATGTTGGCAGGTGTGCTCGGCTCGAGATAACCAGTTCACGCTCGTGAGACATACGCGGTTTCCGATCGTTCGACTGGCAGGCTGGAACGAGCGTTCTTACAGTCAAATTATCATTCGAATCGCCGCGCATCCGCCGCTCCTCGCGAAGTTTACCTACGAGGCGACGTGCGCGCATATTCATAAAACGAGTACGCGAGGTATCATTAATAAGAAAAAAAAAAAAAAAGAGGCCCCTCTTTAAACGCCGTCCGTACCCGTTTTCCACACGATTGCGAAAGCTTGCGGTGAGCTGGTAGACAGTGGTTCTTCCGATGCCTACTGGACGTAAAACTCACGAGTGAACTACCGATCACGGTATTATACAACTCTCTATTTCCTGAGTAAACAGGCAACGAGTCGGGCTACGGGCTAAAGAATGTTTAATGCATTGCAGAATTGAAGAGATAATAATGCGAAATGGTAGAGTTATTATTTAACGACGATCCACGTGATTAATTTTTAATAGTTTTTAAATAGATAATTTTTTACGTGTCCACGCATTTGTTTACATTTGCTTTGCACAAACCTTCTTTTACTTTCTATACAAATTAATTTTAATTAATATAATTTCAATAAAATTATCAAAATTAAGAAACAAATTGAAAAAAAAAAAAAAAAATTTAATTACAATTGTAAATATCTGTGAATTAATTAAATATAAAAAGATATTAATTTTAATTTTATTTACTGTAATAAAAATAATAAAAAATTGTTTTATTAAAATATAAGCGGATGAATATTTTAAACCCGTTCGTTACGCGAAATTAAGAATTATTTTATCGATTGCACTCACTTTAGTCTCGTCGATCTTGCATCGTGATTAAATCTATTTTTTATTTCCCAGGTATAAATCGCTATGCCAACCGACATCGTAGTTACATCGGCTTCGGCCACAGTTTCGGAAGAGACGAGCCGAGGACGGGACCTGGGGCTCGGGCAGTCCCCGAGATCAGGCCCTTCTTCCGTCGCCTCGTCGTCCTCAAGCTCCAGCGCGGCGTCGACCTCGAGAGGATACGATCCATCTGGCACTCTCGCCTATCATCACCACCGTCACAGTCTAGTAACCGGCTTGGGTCACGCTCACCACCGGGAGTCGTCAGCCTTTGTGCCCGTAGTGCCTTCGAGATTACAGCTCACACCGTATCCCGGTGAGATGCATCCCCACTTGCCCGGGCCGCCGCCCTCCTCCTCAACGTCGTCGAACTCGGAGCACGATCAGGTCGGCCCGGAGTCTTCGGTCGCCAGAAAAAGCTCCTCGAGCTACGACATTATGGCGATGATGGCCGACAAGAGGAAAGAGTTGGCGCGAGGCCTTTTGTTACCGCCACATCCTCTGCTCGAGCCGCCCGGATATCCGGTATTCGCCGGTCCGTTCCCTGGCAGTTCCGCCCTGTATCCCCCGGGAGGCCCGTTGGCCCATCAACATTTGGATCGACGATTACTAAGAGCACCCGGCAGGGCATCCAGGCCGAAGAAACAGTTCATTTGTAAATTCTGCAATCGTCAGTTCACGAAATCATATAATCTCTTGATTCACGAGAGAACTCATACCGACGAGAGGCCGTACTCCTGCGACATTTGCGGCAAAGCGTTCAGAAGGCAGGATCATCTTAGAGATCATAGGTGCGATACGTGATTATCTATTGAGCTAATTAATTTGTTGAATTGAATTCAGTTAGCATTTTATTAATTATTTTATATTATTTTATATTGTTTTAAATGCATATTTAATATATTAAATTTATTATATTTAAAATATATTTAATATTGATTTTATTAATTTATGTATATTGTGTTTATTAATATAAAAATTATATAAAAGTTAATCAAGCTCACGGGTAAAGTATACCTTCAAGTATTAAAATTCTAATTATTATTACTTTCTAATTTCACTGTTTTACCCTTAGGTACATCCACAGCAAGGAAAAGCCTTTCAAATGCGGCGAATGCGGCAAGGGCTTCTGCCAGAGCCGCACCCTGGCGGTCCACAAGATCTTGCACATGGAGGAGTCCCCGCACAAATGCCCAGTCTGCGCGAGAAGTTTCAATCAGCGCAGCAATCTCAAAACGCACCTTCTAACACACACGGACCACAAGCCGTACGAGTGCACCTCGTGCGGTAAAGTGTTTCGCAGGAACTGCGACCTCAGGCGACACGCGCTGACGCACGCCGTGGGAGACGTGCCACCGGAGGCGTTGGAAGACGCACTCCGGGACGACGACAGCCCCGAAGAAGATTGCCCCGAGCCCGGGCCATCGTCCTCGTCGACGTCCGCGACGCCGTCCGTGTCTTCAGCGTCGTCAACTTCGTCGGCGTATCCTTCCCAGGGACCATCGGCGCCACCGCCGGCGTCAACGGCACCGGCCTCGGCGCCATCGCTTCCTCAGAGACTTCAGATTCGAAGGGACTTGCTGCCCGCCGTGAAAACCTCGACGGTGACCAGTGGCGCGTCCGCAGGTCACACCGTAACTCAGAATCCGCCGGCTGCCCTACCGCCGCCACCGCCGCTCATTCTGGCTTCTTATCGGCGTAGAATCGGCTCCCCGGGTCCTTCCCGGGTGTTCCTGGAGCTGCAGGAGCGCGAGCGCGAGCGCGAACGGGAGATGGAGCAGAGCAGAGAAAGGGAACGCAACCGGGAGCGCGACAAGGAAATAGCTAGACCGCCGAGAGCGCCGACACCGCAGCCTCCGCCGCCGCCACCCAGACCGGCACCGGCGCGCCAGGGTTTCACCATTGCGGACATAATGGGTCGATAGAAAGTTCGTCGCAGGTAGCTTCCCTGTGCTTGAACTTTTTTCTCGCAGGCTCTGCGGATTACACGAAGGCGAGGCACCGGACTTCACAAAGAACAAAGTCTCACCGTAGACTCTAACGTGAATTCTAACGATACGCAGCTTCGAGACGAGGCCGGAAAATCTGCGTACTATTTATGCACGCGATATCGCAAGCCCGCACTTCGACCCGCGTGATTCTAAAATAGCTCCTATAAACTCGAAGACAACACTTCTTACTTCCAAATTTCATTCCCAGTGAGGAAGAGAAAAAAAAGGAAAGAAAGAAAGAAAGAAAAAAAAAAAAAAAAAAAGATAAAGTATTTTCACTATTATACAATTTAGAATAAATGCAACGTTGAGAGACAATTTTTATAAGAACGGGGCGGTTAGACGCGTACCAAAAATGTGCCTTAACAGTGACGTCGGTGAAGGGAGGCCGCTTTTCCTTCTTCGGGCCGCAGTTGCGGAGGCGACGCGGCGCGTTTATCTCGCGATAACGATGCAATATAGCGGGAGGGGAAAAGAGAAGAGGCGAAAAATTCTGGTGAATACGTAAGACGAGCTACGGCTACGTCGGGGTATTCTTTTGTCCTGCAGTTGCCCGCGTGCACCCAAGTGAAAGAGAGGGGATAATGCAAATTTTGCGGTCGGGGTAATAACCTGCGCCTGTGCCACTGTGGCAGGTGCAATGCAGCTTCGTACCTGCTCGATCCGCGCGCGAAATACCTGCTTCGCCGCTACCGCCGCGGCTACTTTTCCCTTTCTAAAAATATTCCTAGACGAGTATCAATATTTTTTTCTTCTTCCCCCTTTGTCCCCCCCCTCCCTCCCGCCTTACCCCCCTTGTCCTCGCTCTTCCCGCGCCCCCGGCGCGGGGAAGCGTTAATGGTTCTTTTGTGAGGACCCAAACTGTACACCGTTCGACCGCAGAGGCGATCCTCTCGGGCTCCTACGTTCGTAACGCCTCCAACACAAAGGTATACCTTCCTTTCAGTGGATTTCAAAGAATCCATATATAAGAACGAACCCTCGAATATGCATTCTAGAATAGCTTTTCGTTCATAAAGTGTCCATTGTGATTGAATAAAATTTCGACGTGTTCGAATGTTCGAATGATCCGGTCGACTGTGCGTTAAACACGTTACGGATGAAAAACGCAACGACAAAAAAAAAAGAAAGAAAGAAAGAAAGGGAAAAAAGAAAAAAAAAGAAATCGGGTACAAAATGGATACGCTCCGTGCTTGAAATGGTATTTACTTAATAGCAATATATCGTCGTCTTAATTGTAAAATACGTAAATCCTCGTAAACGGTGGAAACGAACGATTGTCATCACTTTGTTTTCCCGAGATGTTGTCAGAAATAAATTAAATTAAATTCTTTATTCCGTAATTCCGCGCGGATACTTGCGAATATTATATTTGTGATCATGAATATAGTATTGCCGAAGAAATTCGAAATTGTCAGAATTAATTATTACAAAATTTAATTCGATGCTCCCCGGTTAATTAATTTAATTTATTTCAGAGGTTGTTTTAATAGCAGCGAGAGAGACGTTGCGAAAGGGAATCCCATGAATTTTATAAATAGCTGACAATATGATATCCTACATTCGCCATTCGAATAGTCAAGTAACTGTACATGAGACTATTTGCGTAACGTTTTGCATGTATAATAATGATAATGTAATTATTAACGTTAGGTATGTCACGAATTTTCCAGACAAGTGAAATTCGAGCGTTATGATACTATAATTAAAACGCAATTACGAACATAATTATTGAAACAGAAATTTGTATCACGTGTTCAAATCACAGCTATGTATGAAAGCCGCGTGTGAATGTCAAAGTATGCTAAAAGTTTATCCGGATGACTTAAAATTACGATAAATGTAATCTGTTTTATTCAAACAGAAATATAACTTTTTATACGTACGTCTGAGAAAGGAATGAATATTGTGCGTGTGCGTGTATATGCGTGTGTGCCTGTGCATATGAAAGCGAAAGTGATAGCGATAAAAAAAAAAAGAAAAAAAAGAGAGAGAGCGCAAAAAGAAGTTATGAAGAAAAAACGAAAGAGAGAAAGAAGAAATTTTTTAAGAAAAAGTGCCAGAGGACATTTTCGGAGCGCTTTTGCGACTACGATTTAATGTATAGTGATATATGCAATGTACAATATACTACGTACAACGAGAGCCTGCAACGAAAATTACAAACGTGCGAGCCAACAATCTCCTGTTATTTTCTACGTTATTAGTTTATTCATCATATCAGTATCTATATTTTTAGATTTATATGGAAGTTAAGCAACTTTGTAAATTATGTTAAGAAAAATGAAATAAAAATAATGGAAAAACGGTACGACTACTTGTTCATATGCGTAACATCCTACCAAGCTTAAATTAAAAATGCAGTTATTAAAACGTAGCGACATTCATTCAACAGATAATTTATATTAATTTACGTTAATTTAAATTATATCACAGCTAGTTTGGCCTTTCAGTAAACTGCATATCATATTTTATACATCGTCCTCGTAATATAAAAAAAAAAAGAAAATTATTTAATTTGCAGAAATTACAAGAGCAACAGTAAACGTAATAATTTATAATATTAATTTTGCTAAATCCAACACATATCTGATCTTTACTGAAACTGAAGTATCGATTGCAGCATCGACATCTGTTTTCTCATATAAGGATGCTGAAGAGATGTTTCTAAAGGTATACGGCCGACAGTAAGTAAGTTATCTGCCCAGTTTGGATCAACAATCTTGTAACAAGTGTAAAATAATTCTCAGTATATTTAAAAATTGTCAATAATCATTAGCGCGTATATATTAAAAAAGAAAAATTAAAATATTAATTTTTACAATACCCGAAAGCGGTATTTACCAACTGTTAGTCCTTTTGCCGGTTTCTAATCTGTTATCTAGATAGCGCGATAATTTCTGTACGTGTAGGCACGTGGAATAAAAGGGAAAAAAAAAAAAAAAAAAAGGTGATGAAGAGACCGTGAAATAGTCTCGGCGCCTCAAAATTGTGACGAATTTATAGACAAGTCTAAAAGATTTTAAGCTAGAAGACATAAATATTCATATATTTGAGGAAACCAAAGTCTAGGTATAGAGAGACATAAATTTTAAACGTGCCTTTAAGCAACTTAAAGCATATTGACAATGTCCACTATGTTATCTTAATCCTTTGTGAAAGAAAAAAAAGAAAAAAAAAGAAAAAAAAAAGAAAAAAAAACCTTTGTTTGACGGGAACCATCTGTGCATTACAGTTCAAATAGCATGTAACTGAATAAATGAAGATAAGATAATTCCGTGATGACTTTAAACTTCGTGCTGCATTTTCGTTTCTTTTTGCAAAAAGTAGTTGACGCATAGAACATTAACAATACTTATGTTAGTTGTCTCAGAATGTCGTAACTATAACAATTATGTTTATGAAATATCGAAAACCACCTATCCCAATCAACTTGATTATCATCAAAATAATTATCATCGATCAACGCACTTTCTAGCAAAGAGAGACATGCTCAAATATTTACATGTCACTTAAAGGAAAAAAGTAAAAAAAAAAAAAAAAGGTCTTACGTGACGTCGGTAGATTCGCCGTAAGAACGCTGGCGAGTTTCTATTTTAACGAACTTCCGTTCCGGACCGGGATATCGGGCGGGTTACTTGCGAGAAAGTTTGTTTGCACTTGAAGCGCGTGTGCGCCGCTTGTCAGCTCTCGGCTCGTACATTTTACGAGCCCCGGGTACCGCCGCTCGCAGACGGCTTTATGGCGGGGGAGGTGAGTAAAAATCGACAAACAATCTATTCCGTCCGCGCGGCATGTCGGGCGCGGCCCCGGGTCGTCGTTACACGGGATGATAAGTCCTCCTCCCTCCTCCCGCCCTCCGAACCCCTTATTTCCCCCTACCGCACGAGCGCGTCGTCCTCGCCGCGTCTCCTCCGCTTCCTCGGCCGACCGTCGGTGTCGGTCTCTCTGTGACGGCGGCGACTTTCTGTGAAAATTTCGGCGTAACTCAAAAGCCAAGTCAAACATGGGCGTGTTTCACGAGGTGTCTCGGTAAATCCGGTAAAGCCGCGAAGGTAAATTCCTGCGCGAGCGACAACCACGTCACGCTTCGGCTTCGACGCACACACGCGCGCGTCGTTGCGGCGCGCGTGTGCGTGCGTGTCGCGGAAACTGGATGTGTCAACGGGTTACTTAGGTACTTCGCACGTCGACGATTGGAGATCACTTTGCCGCGATAAAGCCCGCGTACGCCGCGAAATGAGGATCTCGCGGAAGCCGTTCTCACCGCCAGATAATATCTCGACGAGCGACACTCGTTCGGCCAAATGGGCGGAAAGAAGTGTGCCCTTACGCACGTTCGTTTTTGCTGAATGCCGCGGAATTATTGTAAGCTATTTTCTACACCAGCGCAATGTTTTTTCTTTTTCTTTTTTTTCCTCACCCGCCTCTAGATTTTTTTAATATTTAATCAGCGTTATCGGCCGCGGACTTTCTTTGTTAATAATCGCTGATTATTGAATTATGATATTGAACTCGTAAGAAGAGATACGGTATTTCTCGCGGATCGGAAGTAGCGTGATCGGACACGAGACCATCCTGGAAGAGGTCAAACTTGCGTCCGGTATTATGGTGGTCGCCGTAACCTTACGTCGCCCGTGCGTTTGCGGGCGTAGCATTATAACGTGTGCACGTCGCATACTTCCATGGCCAGTGGAAGGTGCGGCTTCGGTCCATGATTCTTCTCGGGTTCGTCCTATGCCCATTATGCGAGCGAACTCTTCGTGGTGCCCCTCTGGACCTTGAGATAAAGTCCCGCTCACAGCGACGCCCGTTTATCACACGCGCAGAAATTTTTACGCGTCGGTTTTTCCGCACGCTCGGGGTGAAAATATCCGCGATCGCGGGCTTTCCAAAATTTTTTCTATTACTCGCGAATTTACTCTTCGAATAACTCGGTTGCGTTAAAAACGAATGCACGGATAACTTTTGATTAATTATTTTAATCGCGTGTAATGAAATAACGTTACGCTTGTAAATAATTTAAAAAAAAATTAATAACTGCAACATAATTTTTTTTCTTTTTTTTTTCTTTTTCTATGTAAATTTGAAACAAGAGTATGGAAACCGACTATAGTTTCTTAGACATTAGATAGAAATCTACGGTGATATGCGGGATTAACACGCGAGTAATATGCGGGATTAAATAAACTACGGAGATACCCGAGTTAATCTTAACGTCAATGGGTTTTCATCGCGAAAATAAGTGCGCAGCTGATAAAGTGTAATAAAAGTTGGCAGATCCGGGATTTAGTTAGTGATGTATATTGCCGCGTATAAAGCATGAAATCACTGTAGATTCCGGAATTAAATTCGAATATTTTGTTCTAACTTGCAGGCAGAATAAGGAGAGTTCATAGTTTGCAATAAAAAAAAATAAAAAAATAAAATAAAATAAAATAAAAAGAGAAAACCTTCGTGTCTTCTTTCCCGTGAGATAACGATCGTTATCAAAATAATTCCACTACGGCGCTGTAGATATTAAATTTAAATTGCCTTTTCGGAAAGATTTGAAAGAGAAGGATCGTTTTAATAGACCATTAAGGAAGATTCTACAGCGGTTTTCGCGTATCTTCTGCCCATTCGATTTTGGAGAAGGCGCCTTTACCGAAACGATTGTAAAGTTGTCGTCGCTCCCGACGTCGTTTCAAAACGCAAAATTTTTCTTTTTTTTTTACGCTCGGAAAACGGTTGTGAAACGACCATTAAGAGATACAAAACATTGTCGTGTGTGCACACACACGCACACCTATCCATTAGGCACGTCCCGCGTATCTACGAGAGTGTCGCGACTTCACGCCGACGACGAACGCGAGTGTGGCTTTGATGTGACCGCCATTACTGAGGGCACACTTATCATCGTATATACAGGCGACAACTCAGAATCCACGACAAATTCTTGCCGATGCTTTATACTTTATAAACACTCCGAACGAATATATCCATCTTCCTATCTGATTCATAAAAAGAGGCCACTCGCTCACATGACACTTTCTTATTTTTCTGTTTGATCACGCGTACATTAGCTCGCATTATTTCGTTTCCCGCGCGTTTATCATGGAGGGCCGCGAGAGTTCGATTGAAAGATATTTAATTTTGTCACGCGTGTTATTTTACAACGTATCCGTCAAATAAAAAAAAAAAAAAAAGAAAAAAGAAACAAATACGAGAAGAGAAAATGCGTTAGTATAATTTGCGCGTTTCGATCGTGGAAAGAGGACGTGAGTCTGCTCCGTTAGGTTTATCGTGAAATAATCGACGGAGCTGCGACACTCGGCAATTTATGGATCTTCCGCCGTTATTTACGTAAGATGCGGTAGCGATATCCGTCAGAGAAATAGATCGGGAGAGAAGTTTCACCCTGTCATTTCCGCTCGCGTTCGTCTACGTTCGGGGGCCTAAGTGGCGGGCCCCCCTTCGTTTTTCCCGGCCCATTCATGATTTTCCTTTCGGATTACGTTATCTCGGGGATCAACGGTTTCTCACGCCGCCGCTCGGGCCTACCTGCTAATTCGACAAGACCTGTCTCGATCGGTCCTCGTTATCTTTTCACGCTGCGTGCGTGTGGCGACGTCGTTTACAGTATCGTGCCCGTGTCCTAATCTATCGGTCGGGGTCCCACAGCCCCGAGAGGTGTCGTCTCTCCCTTCCTTCCTCGACACGGACGTGACAATATTTGTCGCGACCGACGACCGAGGCGAGAGCAATAGGCGCGGACGCGCGTTATTTGCCCTATTCCCTGTGAGATGCCGTCTGTTTGCCGTAGCTTTGTTTCCACCAGTTTCCGTTTTCTGTGCCAACACGGCGGCTCTTCTGATCCACCCGCTCTCTCATCGAACGCGCACTTTTGGATAGCGAGATAACGCGGTTTTTCGGTACACCATCTACTCCCGATTGCGCTCTGATATCTAAGTTTGTTCACGCCGCTTCCGTAGCAGAGCGTCCAAAAGTTGGAAGAAACGCCGGACCTTCTCGTTAAAAAAAATAATAAAATAAAATAAAGAAAAGCGGCAAACTTCGCATTCTAATACGCGAGGCGTGAATTACGTTAAATAATCTGAAAATTTTATTTAAAAAAAAATAAAAAAAATAATAAAAAAATAAAATAAAATAAAATAAAATAAAATAAAATATAATAAAATAAAGTAATATTTTTCTAGCGTATAGAATAATGTCGCAAGCCAAGTCAGAGTATTCAAAATGACGGCTTGGTTACATCCGGTGTTTTTGCCTGTCGAAGAGAAACGCCAAGAGGGAAAATTAGAAATCAATATAATTAGCAACATTGAGCTCCGTCCAGACGACGTTTCAATACTATTCGCCACATCATTATTTCGCGCGGCTGCATACACGCGTTTGACATCGGCAATTTCTGCGGCAGTCAATACGCATTTCTGACGTGCCAGTCGTGCGCGCCGGCGAATACACACGGACATCTCTTAATCTGTCATTTAAGTCGCCATCAAGCCCCGGCAAAGTCCACCCTCTATCTACTATTATCCGAGATCCCATTGTCACCTCGGTGCCTCTCCATCTTTGGCGATGCGTTTTCGCATGCTGGACCGGTGGCCGGCGACGGCGCGGCGTTTAAGTCGCCGCATGCCAAGGCCCTCGTCGGCGTCGCCTTTGTTGCCGATCGCTCCCTCGTTTTCTTCCTCTTCAAAGGTCCTCTTCTTCCTCTCCGCGTCGTCGTCGTCGTCGCCGTCGCCGATCCTCTTCGCCGAGGAATTTTTCCACCACTCGATCATCCCGGGTGATTTCGCGAGGGAGGCGATCGGTCCCGTCCGCACGGGATTGTCCAATGAAGCGATACCGCAAGATCTCGATGGGCGGCG
Organism: Cardiocondyla obscurior; assembly: GCF_019399895.1. Taxonomy (NCBI): domain Eukaryota; kingdom Metazoa; phylum Arthropoda; class Insecta; order Hymenoptera; family Formicidae; genus Cardiocondyla; species Cardiocondyla obscurior. Next base: position 9,377,977 of record NC_091867.1, read on the forward strand.
CCCAGAATCCCGGCAATGGCTCTTCAGGGTCCGGCGGACTTCGTGGTGGGGCCCCGGTGGTGCCCCGAGCCGGAGCCCCTGGTGGGGGGATTGACATCGACTACTGTGCATTTCCCACGTGCCCTGGGAACCCCCGCGGCATCGTGTCAGCCCCCGCTCTTCGCTTTTGCACGCTTCTTCCACCTCCATCGTCTCCCACACTATCCGCTTCTCATCGTCAGCGGCGAGAGTCTCTCCTTCCGTCTGCTCGGTCGTCTCGCTTTCTTTTTCTCTGTTCCTTTTCTCTTTCCGCGTTTGCTTTTCCCTCCGCCCGTCCGCCCCGTCTTTCCTCACCTGGGAAGAAGGCAGAGATCAAGAAATCGACGCACCCGTTGGATCTTCTCTCGAGAATTGGCCTCGGCCGCTTCGCTCTTACGCGTGGGCGTCGAGATTACCGCCTGGGATCGACCACTTATATTGTTTATCCACGAAAATATCGTGCTCTTTTCCGACCGGCAACGCGTACTCCTACGCCCGCCGTCTTTACGTATAAGCGTAGACAGACAGGCGAGATAGGTAAAACGCGCGCGAGCACGATGGGAATCGGTGGCTCTAGGCTTTTGGATACGAGCGCTACCTCCGTAGCTTTTACGGCCGGGGTTGGCTACCGCCCCCGCGGGGGGCATCCTTTCGGGAAAGGGCGAAGGCGGAAGGAAACGACGTGCCGGCGGTGCGGTATTCGAACGCTTCAGAGGAATGTAGGGGAGACACCTACGGGATTATAACCAGAAGGGGTCTCGGCGTGGGTGAAGAGGGATGATCTCGTCTCACGGTTACGAGGGCGGGCCCAGACGCATCGCGGTGGAGGGGACCAGGGCTCCGTAAGAACGTGGAAGAGAGGGAGCGCCTCCGCGGGGACAGTTGGCGGAGAAGGAAGGGCGGACGGGTACCGAGCGGGAGCTCAGGAAGCCGCGTCGACGAAGGATTTGTGAATAACCGCGCCGCTATTCGGCGACCGGGTGAGACAAGGACGCACGTAGACACGGGACGAGGCGCGCGCTACCACTTCGTCCCTTCCTCGCCGGGCCTCCTCTTCATCATCGTCCTCACCTCTTCCTCTGCCTCGGCGTGCCCGCCGTCACCCTCTTCCCTCATTTTCCTTCTTCTGCTCCCGTTCCACCTCTGCATCCTTCTCACCACCACCACCTCCTCCACCTCCGCTGTCCGCTGCCTTCCCTCGCCCGCCCTGCCGCCTCTTTTCTACCTCTACCACCGCAACGAGGTCGAGGAAGGAACATCCTGGACGTGTACGTTCCCCGTGGAATTGAGGGAGGCTACCTTCACACGATAACTAGTGGGTATCGGTGAGGTCGGTTCGGTAGGGAGGTGTCTCCCGGTCCTCCAACCAGAAGAAGCCAAACGACGACGGCGACGAGGAGACCTTTGGCGGTTACACACGGCGTCCTACCGTCTTCTGGTGTGCCTACCTATTCCGGCTACCAGCGAACCGAGCGACCAAACGAAGCTTCAGTCGACGCCGCGCACCCAAACGGTCCAGACCTGTCAGCCCGGAAGACACACGCGCAACAATTCACCACTTTCACGAGCCACCGACCTGCTTAAGTAGCACGGAGATTCCGAGCGTGATACCATACGCGAGTCGCAATCCGTTTTTTAAACGACCGGCCCAGCGCTTCGCGAGTTACGTTCTTTCCTTCGCCGAAGGTTTATTTCTCGTCTAGGACAGACGACTTTCTTCCACGGAAGAAGCACTCCTGGGACACTGCTCGAGTACGAATCCTCGTTGGCACATCTATCTTTATCGGTAAGTCAATTCATCATATTTTCTTTTTTTTTTTTTTAATTATATGTATATTATGTAAAATTGCAGGAATATATAATAGAAATATTTAATTTAATTTATAAAAATAATTGTAATTAAAATAGGTTCGAATTGAATATTTTGTACGAAACGATATTTATCTCCCTTCTTCTTGCACTTTAATCTCTTCTCGAGAGCGTATATTTCGATATAATTTTACTTGTAATGAATGTAAGTTTAATTTGATGCAATTCATAATTTTTTTAAAAGTTGCCTGGGGTGAGAAAAGAAACAGAGTCTATTGCTTATCAGAAACCGTTCTGCCATTGAATTAAAATAAAATCCTTTTTTCGCGGTCGAGACCATCGCCATTTTTCATCTAAATTCTGTATAAACATTGAGAACACAAATGCATTTTCCAGTTCTTGCATTTTCTGTTGCACGCTCTCGTGCGCTGAGAATTAAACGGCGGCGTCTGCCTTCATTCGCGGTTCTCGAGCCCTTGAAATCGGTAGCAAGTTTTAGGGCGGCGCACAGTAGCCGCTGCGTTTTGATTGGTGCTCAAAGTACCTTGCAGGTCGTCTGCGGCGATTTTACGATGGTTTCCTTCGATCCTCCTGGGATTTAAATCTTTCTAGCAACTTGCCTCTTCAAATAGTAAAGATTGCGATTTTTATATCCACACGTGAGACTTAATTTCGTACTTTATATCGTTATCGATTTTTCATAATTTAATAATTACAACGTATGCTTCAAGATATTCAATTTTCTTCAGCAACATTCAAATAACTAATTCAATATTTGTACGTAACAAAGAAGGGGTTGATAAACGAAATCAAATTAAAAAAAAAAAAAAAAAAAAACCGTTTTTCTTTTTTCTGAAAACTCGTTAGCATCATCGACGTTTAATTATCAAATAAAACATCTCGGGATTACTTTCCCGGATGACTATCGGAACTCTAATTTTCTTAATTATTCCTCGCGGGTTCTCTCGCGCGGAGTTCGCGCACTTTCGCGGGCGGGCGTTGAAGTCGCGGGAAATCACGGCGCGCGGGTGTTAAAGTTACCGGGAGGAATCGTAGGCGACGGGTCCACCCGGGGCAGCTACCATTTTTCTTCGGCGACGCGGCATGGCGCGGGTGTCCGCGCGATAGGTAATAACCCTTCCGTGAGAAACGCCCTTTGCGCGATGATCCGCGCTCCTCGCGCCGACGGTGCCGTTTACAATGCGTAGGGAGAGGGTGTGGTCGTCCACTTGGTGGACTTCTCCGGCTGTTCGGTAGCGACTGGCCGAAAACCGGTAGTCGGCGGTAGGGCGGCGCACAGTAGCGACTCTTCTTTGGTTGGCTACCGGCCTTCTCGCTGCGGCGAGCGAACGAACGAGGGCTACCGCTCCTTCCTTCATTCCTCCATACACGCGAGAACGAGTGCACGCACATCGCGGCGGGCTCGCCTCGGTTGGCTCGTTCCCCGTTTCTCTTCGATTGGCTGTCGGGTCTCTTGCACCACGCACTCCGCCCTTCGTATCGCGCGATAGAAACGATATAGGTACTCACGGCTGCCCTTTTTATATTTTTTTTTATTTCTTTCCCGAAGATTCGGTGGCTGCATCAAATGAAATACGACACCGCCGGGCGCCGCGCGTCTGGCCTAGGCATCGGTCCCTTCGGGGGTTGTTCTCGCTGAGAACGATTCTCGAGTTCCACGTGAATAAGTTTATCTCGGGTGTTTTTGGTACTCGAATATTCTCTTCAAATTTTTAATATCCGCCCGGATGTTTCAGACAGAACGCATTGCCGTTGGTCACATCGACTTTTGTCACGCTTATCTATTTTCCATCGATTTTCCGGATATAAAAACGGCCGCTTTTCAGTTCACCAAGTCGCGGAGCGAGTCGCGTCAGTGAGCGGTGATTTTCCTTTCGCGCGAATTGAATTAGCGCTGGCAAATAGCGCGATTATCTTTATACGTGATGAAGCATATTACACGATATCTATTTTAATTGCTTATTTAATCGCGCACGCGCTCACGCGCGGATGAGAGGAAGCCGATTATTCCGCGCGGCGTGTTCTTCTCCCGTGCGCGGACGACGAAATTCACTTTCGCGCGCCTCCCATTCGCAAATCTTCGTCTAGCATGGCGCATCCATAAACGCGGGCGTTTACATATATCGCATTACCATGCATTACCATACATTATCATACATTAAACGAGAGCCGTTCGATCACGCGAGCTCAGTAGGCAGACGCGGTGGCAGGCGCGACCGTTCGCTGTTCCCCGCGATACGCGGCACATTCGCCGTAAATCTCGCGTCCTCACCGTGAACGCAATCGTATTTTCTACCTCCACGAACCTACCATCCCGCCGTTCGCACGACACTTTGTACAAAAACCCGAACGATTCTTGCTTAAGTGCGTCGAAAACGGACAAAAATTTATCCGAGTCTCGATAAAAAGAAAAAAAAAACTGTTATCGGACAGTTAGTTTCGCGTTGAATATCGGCGGGCGGCAGCTGATCGGGCACCGCAATCGTTTGTCATCGGCTCCTCCCCCCTTTTCCGAGATTATTCGCACGTCTTCCTCGCCGTTCGCGATACGAAACCCCGAACGTTTACACGGCTAATGTCGTTTTCCCCGACACCCAACTCATTAACGCGCAACTCATTAAGTTTGCCTCGCGCGAAGGTGAGAACCTGTTCCCGCGGCGCGTAGCCGTGTCTCGGGTAATACAAGCGTACCGTGACCTCGTAACTCTTCGACAGGATTACCGTGTTAGCGGCCGGTGTTACCGTTCGTTTCTACGGGAGCAGCACTCGGGCGCTCGAGAGCGACTGGGTTTTCCGAGATGGGAAAAAGCTATTAGACGACGTTTCTTCCGGTCCCTCGGGAAGCGATCCGCAAACGCATGACCCGTACTACTTAATATTAGAAAATGAATGCCCTTGCACGTTTCGTCGGCTATTTAACCGGCGAGCGGCGGTTTTACGGTCCTCAGGGGCGAGAAAAGGTCCGATTTACACGGAGTACCATAAACCCGTTTACGTCCGTTGTCCTTTCATTCGTTGGCATAATGGAGCGACGAAAGTGCGCCGTCCCGACGACAGTTCCCCATTTCTTCACGTTTTTCTTCTGCTTACTTGCCGTTTTTGCGCGCGTTAGCGCCGGACAGGTATTTACGAGGTCTGAATCAGCGGCGGGCGTCGGCGACGGGTGCGTGACGTTTCTTCAGACGAAGGAATGGAGTCTTCTTCTTTTTCTTTCATTACTTTTTTTTTTTTTCCTTTTTCTTTTCTTTCACAAAACGTGGCGTCGACGCGTAATGCACGGCTCCGATTAGGCTCCGCCGCCTGTTAGCTACGCTAAAGCAACCTGGGCTACGCCCAGGCACGCTTATTACTCATTCGGACACGCCACTTTATTCCAGCGTGTGCCGTGCGCTTAATGCGGCGCCGGTAGCGAGTCGGCCGACGCTCCCGTACAATGGCTAACGCGATTCGATTCCCGTGGGCCGTTTCTCGGCATCGCCGATTCCAATTCGAGAACCGTGTCATTAGACCGTGGCGGTCCCGATCGTTCATTCATGTCCGACCGAACGTCCGACGCGGGAAGGCGGGAGGGGAGGCTCTGAAGACGATACCCGCCCGAGGATATAATTTACCACGTCTGACGTGTAATTGACATTTCGCTTCTTTTCATCGGCGATGGAAGCGTCTTCTCTTAACCCTGACGGATCGCGGAGCGAGATCCTAAAGTAAAACGCAAGAACGGTCGCTCGGGAAAAATCAACCTCGCACTTGACTTTTCGCAAAAAGGAAATTGAATATCAGATTGCAGTTCTTTATTAAACGGCCGGTCGTGAGGCCGGGGATTTTATTTGAATTTTATTGGAGAACCTGGAAGTTGACCCGTATCAATCGCATAAAAGTTAATCGGCAGTTTCGCGTTTTCGTTTTAGAGAACAAGCCGTCGCGGAGCTCGGGAAATATTGTCGTGATTTGCGTGGCGCCGGATGGCGAGCGTAAAGATTACGGATCGTGTTTGCGGCGTGCGTTTAGCGCTAATAGCGGCCGCTTCTTCCTTTTCCTTCGCCCCGATCGCCACGGATCCGCGTACAGCGTCCCACCTGAATGAAACTTAAAACTGGACAGTCGTCGTTTGAAATTAAATATGCCCGGAGGACGCGTCGGGGGCTAATGATTTAAGCTCGCGGAATCGGCCGGACGCGCCCAATTAGGAAACTAGTTATTAATTTTTTTCTTTTCGGGAGCGGGCAACTTTTTTACGGCCACTCTCGCGCGGCGTGGTTTGCATAATAACCCAGAAAAAAAATAAAAAAACTTAACTCAATAATGGATACTCGAAACAAATACGCGATTTAAAATAAATAGCTCTTTAAACAGGTTTTGCAAAAGAAAAAGGGCATTATTATGTAACATCGAGTCCATGGAACAAAGAATATAATTACGTCGCTGAACTTGCAGAGATGCGATACTAAATGAAACTCGTTTGCCCGCCCAAAAATGTTGCGCGTTTTCACGTTCGCGAAATCGGAAAGCATATCGTGAGATATCGCGCGTTTCAAATCGATAATGGCCCGCAGCGGGCCCCGGGTCGCAGATTGCACACAGCTCGTCGCGAAGTTACCCTTTATGCATAATACATAGGGAAAGTACTTCCCTATGTCGTCCTAAAAGCGCACTCCCGATAAAATATCGCGCGGATAATTCGAACGGAGGGGAATTTCTATTCCGCGAGGCGCATCGGCATGCGCGCGTCCCTCGGCCTACGCATCTTCGTAAGGAATGCAAAATACTTCAGGAGTCGCCTGCGACGTTACTAACCCGTTGCTCGTAGGCAACGGCGCCTCGCGTAAATATCTCGTCGGATACGAGGCGTCCTCCCTCCGCCACCCTGACCCCCCGCGCGCGAGCGCTCGCCGCTCTCGCGCGGCCCCCGGGTGATTCCCTTGCGCGCGCGAGTCAGATCGCCGGAGAATCATCGATTCTGTGCTCTTTGCAGGCAACGATACGAGGACTCCTCTCGCGACGTGGTACAAAACAGTGATCTCACTCCCAGGAGTCGGCCGTGCCCCGAGACTAGGCTTTGCGCGGGAGGAGAAGAGCGAGTCGAAGAACGACAGTCGAGAGAAACAGATAAAAAAAAAAGAAAAAAAAGGAGAGAGAAAGAGAACGCGTACGAAAGTCTGCGAGGTACAGATAAAGATAAGGAGAGATAGAGAGAGCGAGAGAAGAAGAGAGAAGCCGAGAGGGCTGAAAGAAGACAGAGGGAGACGAAGCAAGTAGTGGGAGTGACTGCGGGCGTTAGCGAGAGAGCGAGAGAGGCGGGCAGAGGGAAAGGAGAGATAGAGACTCGACCAAGAGAAGGAGCGGTGGGAATTTATAAGGATGTTCGCGATAATGCCGATGGAGACAGAGGGGCACGGCAGGGAGTTCGGCCGGCGGCAGAAGATGCGCGCCAAGTGCACGGTAGAGTTCGTCTGCAAGTACTGCCAGCGGCGCTTCACGAAGCCCTACAACCTCATGATCCACGAGCGCAGCCATAAGGACGACGTGACCTTCACCTGCGAGGTCTGCGGAAAGTCCTTCAAGCGGCAGGATAATCTCAAGCAGCACAGGTACATTCGCTACGATTTTTCTTTTATTTTATTTTTTTTTATAACTTTATTTAATCGATCATTTTTGGTTCATTTTTTTTTTGTTTTTCCCTTTCGAAAACTGACATTTTTACGCGCTCGCACGTGGACACGTCCGCGATCTGGTCCGCGATCAGTCGCCTAACCCCGGGATCTCTTTGGAGGGTCCGTCGCGAAAGGGCCCGCGTCAACGATGGCGTTGCGTCCGCGACGTCGTCGAACGTCGGCCACAATATCTTCCCGCAATGTATCGCGGCGACCGATCGCGAATCAGACGTCAGTGCGTGACTCTCACTTGCAAGAACCCGCATTCGGGAAAGTAATAGTAGAAGCTATCGGGAGACGTTTTCGTGCCCGTCTTTGCGTGTTCATTCGCACGACAGATGGTGGAGAACGATAGTTCTGAGTCGGCAATCGAGCTCGATTGACATTAACTATTATTAGATTGCGTCATCGTGAAGAATTTTTCCTGTTGCGATTATGTCGTTTTTTTTTATTTAATTTTTTTTTTTTTTAATGTACAATGGGAACGAAAATTGTAATTCTATCGTTGCAATGATTGCTCAATCGACACCGAACAGTGGGAAAATAGCAAAGTGTGAGAGTATGAAGCGTGTATTTTATCTTGCAATTCGCTCCGCGGATTGATAATTAATTTCGCTCTGAAAATGCTACGTTCGTATGAGGGCGAGTCAAATTATAAATAACGAAAACGTCTCACGGTAGCTGTTGAGTTATAACCATTGATTGACGACGCTCGCGCAAGCCGTTCCATGCGTAAGAAGAAGTATCACTGATTCTGGTTGAGATGTCGGATTAACATGGAACTTAAGCTCGCGGATTTCGATCGCTCGTGCTATTTCGACGCTTTCTTCCCATTTCGGAGGCGAGGCGCGCGCGCGGACGAACCAGCAGGAAAGTTGCGACGCGCTAACTATCGCTTAAACGGTCACGGTGCTGACCTCGAGAAGGTCAAAACCATCGGTTCGGCCGAAGGAGGCCGCTACCGCGTTGACCTTTCGCATCGATAGCCTTGTAATGTTGCAACATGTCGCCTTCACCCGGCTGACGGCGGACAGGAGGCGCAGAATCGGGAGAGAGAAGAGATCCGCGAAGATCCGCGAACTTCTCTCGCCTACGGGCGCGAGTCGACGGCGACGACGACGACTCTCGCGCGCGGGCCCGTAGAATCGGCCTGACCCATAAATCAGCCTGAAATAATGCTGCCCCCGCATGGAACGTGTGTGCGCGAGCGCGCTCGAACGAGCGAGCGATAAAATAAATCTTCGATACTGGTGGATACTAATGGATACCTTGTATGTAACGGCGGTGGTCTTGTTTTCTGTTCTGTTGTAGATGTGGGTGGCGGTGAGCGGGAGCTCTGAACCTCCTGCACCTTGACATACACGCACGCACACGTATACACGCATACATATGCGCGCGCGCGCATATGTCACACATACATACATACATACATACATTCATACATACATACATATACACGCAAACGCCGACACGCATACATCAATTAACAAAGCCTGAAAGCACAGTAACCAATCAACGTAACAACAGTTACGGCGACACAACTGTAACAGAGTACGGCGACAATGTAACACGACAGATTTACAGCCATATGCACTTTTTCGTTCGATCGCCCGCACTTTTTTCCCCGATCAAACCACCGTGCTACTACCGCCACCACAGAAAAAAAAACCCCCCCCGGCATGCGTAAACTACTGTGCTCTTCTTCTACCTCTACGTCTCGCTAATCTTTTTCTTTACCTCTGCCTCTTTCTGTTCGTCTCGCCTTCTCACTGTATCCTACAACTCTTACCGCCCTCGCTGCGACTTCTTCGTCGTCGTCGGCTATTTCTTGTACTAACACAACGACGCGCACGGACCCCACGCTTTAACGAGGCGGCGGGAATGATTGATAGATAGGAAGAAAATAGTAGAGAATGTGAATGGGGAAGGGAAGCGAGGGGTTGTTTTTTTTTTTTCCTGGAAGTGTACTCTCCTCATCTTCCGATTTCGACCATCTTTGTTCCAGGAGCATACACTCTGTTCCCTACAAGGGCTCCAACGGCTACTCAAATGGCTATTCGAATGGCTACTCTAGGTATTAGAAGCCATCCGGCCAACTACTACTATCCTAGACTCCCGTAGACACGCGTTTCTCTTTCTCTATCGAATGCTCTGGCTACCGACCAGTTCCTCCTGAAACGTCCTTCCTCTATTAGAGCGATCCTCCCCCCGCGTCGACTCGACGACACGCATCAGACTTGTGGGAGATGTGTCGCGTTTTGCAAGGGGACCGCGATGCTCGGTCGACACCCTACTTTTTTTTTTATTTTTTTTTTGTTACCATCCTCGCCTATCACCCTCGCATCTTAGTTCGTCCGTCCTGCTTCTTCAAGTTTTTTTTTTTTCTCCGCTTCTGTTTATCCCTCCCGTATTCCGAGCCTACACCCAGACGCCAGCTACATCAGGGGAGTCTTCGATTCGATCCGACACGAAGCACCGGAGCCGAGAACGATGGAAACGATCTGGGATATAGCGACGCGCCGGACAATTGTGTCGTCCGATTCATTTTGTAATTCTGCCGATTCGAATGGGTAAATGATACCTTTAAGCGACCGACCACGTCCGAAGCGTCCACGAAATTTGTTTCTTAAGATACATTGTAACGAAATTCATGCAAAATTTGAGAACGTCCGTTGTGAATATTTACCACGTGAAATTAAACAAAAAAAAAAAAAAAAAAAAAAGAAAACAGAAAAAAATTAAAAAAAAAAAGTTATGTATAAGCATGTTGAAGAAATTTTCCATGAACGTTTCATGATAATAATATATATATTGATAAGAATCGACCATGTTGAATTTTTTTGCGCAATATTTCGATCGACGAACGGCGAGATTTAAAAACAGTACGAAGAAAAGGGAGCGACGCCTACGCCAGAAATCCAATCGCTCGATTATAAAGAAGCCGGGCCGGAAGTGCTACGGCACGGACGGTCCCGCGGTTCTTCCGTGTTTTTCATAACGGGGAGCTATCACGACGTGGTTCCTCGCAGGCTCCTCGGGGGCTAACGTCCCAAATTGGACTACGTAATAACCTACCTAGCTCTATAAGAATGCCGGCTCGGAGGATACGTGGCTCGCTTCCTCGCGTGCTACCGTGGACCACGCCCAGGCCCGGAGCGACGTCTTCCCCGACCTTACCACCTGGCAATCAGGCCGCGGAGCTACCCGGCTTCCCCGTCAGAAAATCCATATAATCTCGCGGACGCGAGTCGCGGTGCCGAGGGATCCGCGAGATCGTTCGCTCGCGAGCGTTCCGTCGATTTGCCGCGTGGAAGACACGACCGGACAACCTTGGGGCGCCACGTGGTACGGATCGCGGGGTCCACGGCGGACGTCGCTGACGCGGACACCAGTCAGCTGAGATCGGTTTCCAGCTGGTGAACCCTCGGCGACGTGTCTCTTCGATTCCGCGGACCGAGAGCACCACCCACTGAGGTGGAACGAGGGATCAACCGTTATTATATTTCCGAGCGCCGATCGTAGGGTATCTCTCTCATTCTCTTTCCTTTTTCCGTGCCATTTGGCTTATCTTTCTCCTTCGCTCGTACCCGCGCGATACGTATAAAGTGCCCCGATACCGCGGACGGGGCCGGGAGGAGATCGCGCGCGTGATGGAGCAATCGACACCGCGCGGTGCTCGAAGTAGGCAGACGTAAAGCAGCGTAGATGGTGATGCTGATTCCCGCTGGCCTCTCGGGCGAGATACTAAATACGAGAGCCGAGCGGGAGATCGCGTGTGGCGAGCATAAATGTAATCGTCGCGCTCGAAATCGTTCGACGCGGACGCCGGCGAGCCTCCATTCTCGCTGGAGGAGACGGTAGGAATATGCGTATAGTAATCCGAGGGATTTCGACACAAAGTTAATTAACGAGAACGTTGCTCGCGCTACGTTTTCAATTTTCGAGAAAATTTCACGGCGAAATAAACGCGCAAAAAAACGTATCAAAGATTTGTACATTTTTCTGTTTTTTTTTTTCTGGAAAATAGTCGGAATTGCATTTTCTATTCGTCGACTTAAACATGTATTCAGCTGTGTTATATTCCTATCTCTTCCCCCGGCGTCCAACTGACGTCATCGATATACTGCGCAAAGAAATCGCCCGAACATTTTTTCTTTTTCTTTTTGCATTAAATTTAATATATCTCGCGGTGCGCTTTTACGAATTGTAGACTAAAAGAAGTGTATCGCGCTAGCTCGAACCTGAATGAGAGTGGAGAAATTTGTGCGACTGATTCCGATCTATATCTTCGTAGCGACAGCGCCGATTATTTTATTACTTTAACGCAAGAAAGGTACCACGAAACGTTCTCGGATATCGTTAGTACAATGTAACGCGCGTTTTTGCTACGGCGTCTCGAGAACTGTCGAGAGCTGCCATTTAGCTGACTCGCGTGACGTGCAAAAATTCTAGCAAAAAGACACACCACGATGGCTTCGGGAGCAGACGGAATACATTTATTATTACTATTATTTTTTTCTCTTCTAGTTTTTTTTTTTTTTTTACTTCTTTCTTTTTTTCTAACTTTAAATTCTCCTATTAGTGGAATGAAGCCGCGGTCGTACTTTGTACATATCTTAAATACGTATCAGTACGTCTTTAATATTATTATATTAATTATTATTATTGATTATTATTATTAATTATTATTTTATGAATGTTATCGAAATAGCGCTTAGTCATTCTGTATCGTAGCCGCCGACAAGGCCTCTCACGAGTGTAGAGCTGCATCTCGTTGTACGGTATTTTAGGAGTGATAATAATGTTATTTTATTATTATTAAAATTATTATTATATTATATATATTATTACCATGATGTATCAATATCCATGCATGTATCGCTAGCTTTACACCACCGAGGCGCGCGGTCAACCCGATAGAAAGGCCCCCATGGCTCTCCGTCTCTCTGAGAGAGGCGGAGACGACAAGCGCGTAATGATTCCATGTATGCTTTCTGCAAATCGTATTGTATTAGTGTGTGTGGGAAAGTTCCACTTCAACGGACTACAAATAAATTTGCTAAGTTGTAAAATGCTACTTTGCCTATTGCTCTTTTTTTTTTTCTTTCTCTTTCTCTCTCTTTCTTTTTTTTTCTAAATCCTATCTGCGTTAAAATACAAAAGTCTAACAATTTTTTTAATCCTTCCCAAATATGTTTTAATTAACGCGAAACGCACGACCCTAAAAAACTGATATTTGTTTAACCTACTTCCAAATTTGCAGCATCGTTCGACCGCGTTTTGAATTAAGTTCGCATTAATTAATCTATAATTAGTTTTGACTGTGTTTCAAGACACCGCGGCACGGTTTTTTTTTTCTTCTTTTTTTTTAAAATTTTTTTTCTTTTCGTACGAGGTCGAGAACAGTGATGCAGGACGGCCGCTTCGCGAGTCGCGACCGGCTTGCGATTAATCTGCATCTGGTTGAGACCCGTGATGACTCAATCGTGCAGATTATCGGGATAATTTATTCCTGAGGAACGCTCGGATTCGTCGTCACGCGAATCTCAGCCAGCCGAGCGACGGCCGGCAGCTAGGCTGAAAGAGAGAAGTAGCAGTCCTGATCAAGACAGATCTCCCGCAGGCGTGAAATAACAGTTTCCCCGCATGAGATCATCCTCTTGTCACAATAAGTCAACCGATGATTAACGTCATATCGCACCGATGTGAAAACAATGGCAAGTATATATAAAAAAAAAAAAAAAAAGAAAAGAAAAAAGAAGAATAAAAAAAAAGTGTTAAACTAACCGGCACAAAATACTTAAACCAATAAATTAAATGACGCCTAATTCCCTTTTCGAAGTAAAACTTTACCTTCTCGCCGTGTGCTAATCGCCGACATTAAACTTGCCGCATTAACCGATGATATCGGACGAGCTATTGTTCGCCGCGTTTTGACGCGCGCAATTCCTACACCGTGTATTTTGCGCATTGTGCAACCAAGCTTAAACAGTTCGAAGTTGTGTTCCACGAGCGAGTAAGATTGCACGGCGGTGCATCCTGTTCACTTTATGCCGTGGCTGGAAGCTGCTCTCACCTCCCGGGGCAAAAGTCGTGAGCTGAATGTCACGGTGATTGAATACGACCCACTGATGTGCTTCCCGAGATGAACAGATTACGCGCTATTGGCTTTCCGCGGTCTTCGCGCGGCGCTTCGTAATCTTCGTCTAATTGCTTGCACCATCAATATTGTAACAGCCCTGACGGCTCGTTAATAAATAAACGTCTTTTTATTGCGAACTTAAAGGAGCCTTTTTTTATTTTTTTTTTCCCAAAACGCAGCCGAGCGTACCTCCTACGACTTCATTTAAACGGATCGCCGAAAGCGCTCGCTGCGCGAGACATAAAGTTCGAAACGACGAGACGGTCGCGTGACAAAGTTAACGCCCGGGGAGCGAAATGAAACGTGAGTTTATCCCTCGTAACGTCGAACGAAGTCTCTCTACTCTATTCAGATCTGCCTTTGTGTGGTTTCCTCGGTAACATTTCAAGAAACTCATTCGCACCCGCGCCTTCGAGCGCGGTTTTATTGCAGCCTCCGCGAACTCTCGGCCGGCTGCATGCGGCTGATAAAAGCCGCTTAGCGCATACGGACGCGTTTCCACACGCTTAGTTATGGGCGTGCGAGGAGCGCGTTAGGCTAGCGGGCAGAAGCTTCCCATGGAACTCTCACCTCCGCGGGCGGAAAGTGAACTTCGCGGGGCCGACGACGTTCAGCAGCAGCCGCCGCAGCCGCCGCCGTGGCCGCGATCCTTTTTCGGGTGAAAGGTTGGCGAAAAATTCCCGACGGCGGCTACCGCGGTAGCGCCAATGCCGCGGCTCGCTTTCACTGCGGAAGAGATCGAATTTTTCTTCAAAGTACACGAAGCTCATTACAGCACGCCGAAGTATGTCATGTAAATCTGAATATCAGACTTCCTCGCTCGTGTTCCGTTCGTTTTGCAATTTTTTTTTTTTTTTACGTGGGAAAGTTTTTCTTTTTCTTATTATTATTTTTTTTTATAGATTTTTAATAAAAAATATTGTCTCGAAGGCGTCGCGATATCAAAGTCAGAACCGGAAAAAAGCGGAAGAAATAAAAAAAAGAGAGAGAGAAGGAACGTGACGGTTGCTGCGCGATTACGTATCGCTGGTGATAATTGCGTAATGATAATTATACGGGAAGAGACAATTCATCTCGCGCGTAAATGCCGCTCGTCTCAAGGACCTCTTTGTTACGTCGAACCGTCCCGGCGAGTTTAAGTTCGAGCTCCTTTTCGCGAAAGGATCACCGAGGGATTAATAAAGCGGGCTCGGCGCGCGGTTAATCGATGAAAGCGATGAGACGAGGTCACGGATGAATATAGATACACGTAATGACGTTTACGTTGTAAAATATTATTAAGCGTGCAGGATCGAATTGAGAAAAAGGCGATACGCGGGGAGATAATCGGTGACGGTTACGTGTGAAAGTGAGTGCGATTGTGTGGTAGCAAAAGGTGAGTGCCTAAAGGTTAAGAAGGTTACTATCGCTAAATCATCATTTTAAAAGCGAATAGAGCGCGATAAATGGGATTTAAGGCGCAACGTTGCGTGAAGCCAGATGTGCGTGCCACGATAAAAGGATATACGAAAACGTCCGATAAAACAAACAAAAAGCGATTTATCGCGATCAATTAATCTTTCCCCCCTCATTCAAAATCGGAATGCGCGCGCGAAAAGAAAATTTTAATAAACGATGACAAATTGTCCGGCTGTTGAAAGGAGGCTGCGATTCTCGGTTCTTTAAACCGCGTTACGACAAAATTAAAAAAAAAAAAGAAAAAAAAAGAAAGATTTTGTTTTTAGAAAGGGTTTACTTAGAAAGACGTTTCGACTGTTAGAACTCTCTGTGTCACGCGCGCGGGCTTTGTTGGAAGAGATCGAGCTCTCTCGGTTTCACCGTGAAATGTAGGGTTCGAGCTAACAGTTTGCACGGCCGAGCTTGAATGAGGGAAACCGGGCGAGCGAGGGCGGAATAAAAAGAAGCGGGTTAAGGCGGGGTACGCGAGGCGTAAACGCGCGCGGGGAGGGATCGTTCGCGACTGGTATCGCAGGACGGAGTAAAGGTTACCACCGCATCATCGCCACGTCAAACTACCAGCTAGATTAGTCCCCCTTGGGCGAGCACGAGATGCGCCACGCTCGGCTAGGAGTCCCGTCTCTGTCGGACTCGTTCTCGTACACGTTTCGCGACGTGGTGAGCGTCCACATTGCTGGGTGGTAGGTTGGTAGGTAGGTAGGTCGGTTGGCCGCTCGGTAGGTATATTAAACGATCCGGTCCCTCGTGCCCCCCTCGTCCTCGTGCCCGATCGCACTCTCTACCTCTTTCTCTTTCTCGACCGTTCCGCGACCGTATCTCTCTCTCTTTCTTTCTCTCGCTCCTTCGTTCTGCCGGGCGCTCTTCGCTCGCGCGGCTTCTAAGATCTGTGGGAGCGCCTTTCACCTAATTGTTGGCACAATATGTGAAGACGAAGCCACCACGGTTCCCATCGCGGAGACTCCTGGAGATGATACTACGACCGTGGCGCCTGGGCGCAGACGCTACCCGGGGGACTCGGAGAGGTCGACCGGGATCGTCTCGGCGACCTGAGGGGATCGGGCGATACCGCGAGTAAGTAGGATGATAGCGCGTAAGAGGTCAACCTCGAAGAGCAGCTGCGATTTCCGATTTTATTCGTCTAGTTAAACCTCGCGTTCTCGTGGAAGTGAACAATGCTCGTTCAAGTTTGATTAAGAACTTGATAATCTTTTTTATAAATCCCCCTTTTTTTTCAAATACAATTATTTACGAGCATACGTTGTTCCGATTCGAAACGTCGCTGTGCCACGTATCCGCACGACGCATGAAGTTACTATTTTACAAGACGTTATTGCTTCGCGTTTCACGATCTCCGTTCTGGATCAGGCCTTAAGCAAACGCGGGCAGAAATGACACTGTTCCCCGGCGGTTCGTGCTGGCGATCAGGCCGGGTGATTTCGAACGCGGAAACAATGCTGCTCCGACGCTGCCCACGAGGAAGAGGGCGAAGCCGGCGGCGCGCTCTCGCCATGAAAACGACGAGCCTCTTCTGTCCCCCTTCGGCGATTTGCTACGATCTATAAATTACGAGACAAGAACCTCTTTCTCCTCCTATCTCTCTTCCTCTCTCTCTCTATCTCTCTCCGTCTCGATCTCCGCCGACGCGGTGAGGTCCCGTTGTGACTCACCGGTGACCGGCGCACCGACGCGTCGAAACGAGCGCGCAGCGAAGGAAAAGAGGTTGCACCGCTGCCGCTGGACTTTAACAATAACGATTATTTACACCGACGGCGTATCGACGTTGACGTTTAACGTTCCTCCCCCACCGCGTGGCGAACGATCCGATCGGTCCCTCCCGTTCGCCGGCAGCTCGCGGCCGCCGCGAAGAAATTATGGCCGTCCCCGGCGTAATTAATTCCAGGTGACGAGGTGAACCTGCCTCGATCGCCTCCGTCCTGCGATCTTGATCGCCGTAAACTTCCCCGGGCGTCTAAGAAATGGACAGCCACCGGATGACGAATGCGCGCGATCGCGATAATTGATATCCTTATTCGACGGTCGATTTCTATCCAACGTGGACTTTCGGCGCGAAAGGGACACCTCGTTCAACTCGTTCCCGTCGTCGCTTAGCGAGTGACAAATTGTCGCATTTACTCGTACGGGATTTTCCGAGATGAAGTAAAGTGGCTACGTTGGCCCGGCAACTTTGGAAAGTTTACCGCTAACGACGTTACTTGCAGCTACGGTCGACTTTGTTCCTCTCGTCTTCGTCCTAATCCTTTCTCCGTCCCGACCGCCCACGCCGGTATTCGCGCACTCGAGAAGTAACGCACGAGGAGGGGGGAGGGGGGAAAGAAAAAAAAAAGTTCACGCGCTACTTTCTTGCGACGACGATTATTCGCGTCGGGAATGATATCATGGAGTTGCCGCGCCACTTATAAATGCATCGACGTTTCTCGGAAATCTCGATATCGGTAGAGACTGCACCGTGTAATTAGAAAGCATCGCGCATTAATTGGCGAGGCATTGAAATATTGAAATATGTGGTTTATAGAATAATTTGGAAAAAAAAATTAAAAAAAAAAAAATTAAAAAAAAAGAAAAATTAATACCTAATAATAGATTATTTTAAGAATAGATTAGATCGAACGATTGCCGAAGGACGGGCGGACGATAATCGGCATCGGTTGAATCTGCGGCGGACAGTGCGGACAGATTCCACCCGCGAGACAATCTACACACCGCGCTATCCGCAGCTCTGATCTGGCCTCGTCATCGGGGAATGTGGGAGTGTCGACAAAGGATCATCCGCGGCTTGAGCGAGGAGAAAGATCGGTGACAGTCGGCCGGCGAGGTGTCACGAAGAGGCGTGGAGGTTCATCATGCGTTTCGGTGTCGCTCTACCCTGCGCTCCTCCTTGTTCGTTTGGCATAATGTCAACGTAGCATGATAATCAATTTGTCGGGCACGCTCGCGGATTGCTTATAATTGCAATTACATCTATATTACGCGGTAGTCTCAAAGAGAGATCTAAACTCTAATTTAAAAAAGAAAAAAAAGAAAAAAAAAAAAAAAAAATCTTTAATTCGTGGGGATGTTGAAAAATCTCTTTACGCATTTTATTTCTTAGCGACGAAATATTTTCTTAAAACGATTCTTTTACGGACGTTAGACGACGCAGTGTTTCAGAAGGAAAGCTAATCTCGAAGCAAATGAAAGACTGGAAAGACACCGGGGATCTCAGGAAAAAGAAGCAAGCGAGTCCCCCTAACGTATGACTCAGAGATATTTGGGTTTCCAGTTGAAGGCTTCAGGACGATCGTTCCCGTTTCCCGTCGTTCCGGCTCCGACTACGGTTTTGTGGCTGCTCATTGGCCCCCGCGGAGGTACCCGGGCCCACCGCGTCCCATTATCCCATGCTAATTCACCGGCCACGGCTGTCATTGCCTCGAGGCGAGGACTGACAAGTAACACCTCTTGGCTCGTGTTCTCCAAGACTGTAGGAGTGTCTCCTCTCTCGCTTTTCTCCCCCCGCGCCCTTCGTTCTCCGTCTCTCTCGTCACACGTCATTGGTTGTCCTGCTGGGGGGCTCCTCTTTCCACATTTTCTCTCTCCCCCGACCGCGGCGGTGCTCGGTGTCACTTTCTCTTTCTCGGTTTCTACGGTCCGGCTCCCTCCAACGGGGCAGGGAGCCCCGCGTACCCCGCTCGCATGAGCATGAGCGAGCGCTATCCACACCCCGTCGGGGCCCCCGTGCCTCCTCCCCCTCCCCCCTTCAACGTGCACACTCCCGTGGCGACCGAAAATCAACTCGTCATGCTCGCTTCATTTTCTGCCCGACGTAAAACAGCCATTTGTTAGGTCGTGTCAAGCCCGCAAGACCGTCCGCGGGGTGTCCCGTTTCTTGTCTCTCTACGAATGGCATATCGATTGGCGATTCATGCGATCGACGCTCGATAATAAATATCCGAGCGCTAGAATGGTGTAACGCCCGGCGAGTCTTTCGGGCCGCGCGGTCCCGAGGCCCCTGGGCCCCCGTGTCCCGTGCCTCACTACCTCCCCGTATTAATAAACGCGGTGCGCGCGGGGGTACGCGCGACGAGACGGGGCCCCAACGATGCTAAGCAACGAGAACATAAATTTCTCGTCCAACGACCGTCCGAGTGCCGCCGCGACGTTTATCTCTACTTACGTTGCCGTTATATCGTCCCCGCTGACGATCGATCGCAAATTAACGTTGCGCAGCTAAATTTAATCCCACCGGCAGCCACTGAACCCGCCGAAATATACGCATTCGCAAATCGCTTCCGTTAACGCGCAACGCGGAGTTAGTCTTAATAATTCCGGAGAAAACCCACCAAGATAAGCAGCCACGAGTCTACAAATTGAAAATTATACCCGGATTTTTTTATTCCCCTATTTTTTTTTTTTTTTTTCTTCTAACAATTAAATTAAAATCGCGTATCAATTTATACAAAAATATATTCTAATATGTATATATTCAATCTTTATTATAATTTTAATTCAAATAATTGGAGTAATCTAAATTTCCTTACAACGTCAGCGGCAGTCGCGTCTTAAATTCAGCTTTTAACGACCACGGGACTATTTCTACTCTCTCTCTCTCTCCCTGATCGTTCCCGCGCGCTCGATGTATAATCCAGTTCTCCGCGAAGTCCTGACCCCCCCTGTCCCATTAGGAGGCCGCGCTCTTCCGTATGGGAATCACCGGTTCGTCGGGATGACAGCGATAGTCCGGCCGGGCTCGTATTTGTTTCGCGAAATTTCACTATGTGCCCAGAACAGATTGGTGTCGCCGCCGCTTAGCCGTTCGTTGGCCTCGCGGACGCTCGTTACGCCGCGAAGCTGTCTCGTAAATTACTGCCTTATATTCTCCCTCCCGCCCCCTCCGTTGGCGCCCTCTCCCCCGCTCGTACCGTCTCACGTACTCATTCACTCGTTCACCTCGCCGCTGCTTAGAGATCCCGGCGGGCTCCGGGTTTATGAAAGGCTTAAAAACCGTAGTAACGCGACCCTCGCGCCGTAGAAGGAAGTCCGCGGCGAAATTATCGCCGAAATAGACGGCGCGCGACGACGCGCGTAATGACACCGGCGGTTTTCCCCGTCTCTTCCGAGTCTCCTGGAAATCGCGCCGGCGGACAATTTTATCGCGCGGAGATGTGTTAATCGGCCGAATTTTTTTTCCCCCCCGGTCGTCGAACGACGGAGCCTTTAAAGCGGCGCAACGTCCGCCGGCGCCGACGAGATCTAACGGGCTTGTTACCTTATCGTATCGGCTCTTTTGCGAAGCGGGTAATAATATACATTTAAATTGTTATTTACAATAAGGCGAGGGGCTATCCGATGTTTTATCAGTTCCGAGTCGGGCTCGATAGACGCGATCGCCGGCGATCGTCGCGACGGTGCCTACCCATCCTCTCCCCCCCGGTCGTATTTCATTTCGAAACCGCGGATAGAAACTCGGCCTGGAAATGCGATTCCGTGATGTACGCCTCCAGATTACAAAGGACGCGAGGATGTGCGCGCGGATCTACTTTGTTATCCACGGCGAAACGTGAAACGGTCCGTGTGCACCGCTCGGTCTTGGTATGCGCGCCGTCGCTGTCTTCACACCGGCCTGAACCAAATTTATGTGGCATCGGGAGCCGAGGGCGAGCATTTGAATCCGAGATGAGACGTCATCCAGTATTTCTTTTCCCCCCTTTTTTTTTTTCTTTCTTTCTCTCTCTCTCTCTCTCCTGGTTTTTTCTTTACGACCGCGCGAAGCTCGGCTCCGCTCGTGGAACCGCATGCCGGATGTAGCGCGCGAGGCGACACTTTTGCAACGACGATGGTTATGACCGCGGGCACGAACGCCCCGGAGGACATTTGTACCACGGATTGCGAAACAAGCGTCGCGCATACTCTCGGCCGCGGCATTATGCATGAGGCAAATTCTAGATATCCGAGGTGGACGACTTTGACCCCTTCCTTCCCGCGTGACGCGGAATCTCGACGGCATCACGTATCCGCGCGCGTTTCGTTATGCGACGCCGCGCGCGTTTAACAAGCCATTTCGCCGGTTCATCTTACAAATTTCTGCGGGGATTTTCATGCTAAGCGTTTACGCGATCTCCCTTCGATCCGCGCGGCGTGCAGCGTTACATTTAAATTCATCCTAAACCCTCTCGAAATCCTTTCTGCATCCTCAATCTATTTATTTAGAAAACGCGCGCCTGGTCGGACTGACGTTGGAATAAAAAAAGGGTATTAAAATAATCTCGCCGCGTTTTATTTTTCGTTACGTAATAGAAGTTTATCGAGAGATACGCGCGTTCGGTGTATGTATTTAAAGGCCTGCTAGGTTTTTTCTTTCTTTATCGTTTTTCTTTTATTTTTTCCACGCACCTTGAACAGCCGTATACGCGGGAGAGTAACCGCAGAGGAGCAAAACCGCTTCGTGGGTAGCTATGCGGCATCACTCGACGGAGCCCTTCGTAGTCGTTGACAGTGCCGCTATCAACAGGGCCGGTTATATTGTCGCTACGTGGCTCGCACGGGCGGCTGCGGCCGTGAAGATATATACGAGTCGCTGTCACAATCTTTCGCCGGATTTGGGAACAGCTCGCGGAGGCCGCCGAGGGGTCGAGGAGCCACCCCGACCTCCCTGCGAACGTTTAAATCGATCTTCGCCCCCTCCCGGGCGGCGCGGGGTTCGGGGGGCTCCCGGCGTGTCGAGGGGACCGCTCGAATCTCGTTACCGGGCCCAGCAGGATTCCGATTACCATTTCTCGGACAAATCGTCGCCTCGGAGCCCGTCGGCGCGCGCGCTTCGAGCGATGGTGGACGACGGTCATCGATGCTGGTAGGCGGACGAGCGAGTAGCGAGCCGATCGCTTCGCGCGCGCGATCATTAGAGCACTCCCCGGCAAGTGATACGGAGTCGTTATCGGAAAACGAACGTCGCGACGACGCTGGGCGAGATGGACGGAACGGGAACACCCGCGTAACCGACGTTAACAAACGACTGCGATAAGAACGAGGGGGGTGAAAGAAAGAGGGAGAGAGAAAAAGAGACGACGATGCGTCTCGCGACTGTCAAACGCGCGGAAAGTGAAAACGCCGTCTCGCTTATCTCCGATTAATTGGCAATTAATTACTTAATGAAGACGCGCGTTGTTGCGATAACGCCGGCAACAAGCAATTAGCAGATAGCGAATCGGTCGCGAGGTAACGTCCCGTTAATAAATTCCCCTCTCGACGAGCGTAATCTTCATCTTCAGCGACTCGGTGCGCCGTTATCTCTTGCTCTTTCTATCTACCTATGTACCTCTCTCTCGCTCTGAGAGCAGCCGGTTATCTCTACTTAATAAGTCTTGCGCGAATTGGCACTTAACATGACCTAGCCACGCGGCTTTTCCGGCTGTCCGCGAGAGGAGACGCGCGACACCGATGACGAGCGACACCGCGAAATCGGCGCGGACAAATAGGAGGCAGCGGTAGAATGTAGGCCGTATATCAATCGGTTTATCTACTTGCCGACGCGTGTGGTCGACTCCGGGTTATGTCGCGGTTGGGCGACAGACGGGTCCCGAGAAAACGGTAGAAGAGAAGGAAGGACAAAGCTGGGCTCTCTCAACGGCGTTTCTCCCGATATGCTATTCCCGCCGCCTTATCCCGCCCGCTTCTCGCCGTTCTTCCGTGTCCTCTTCTCCGTGCAGCAGATAACGCGTTAAAAACGAAGGACGTGGAACCGAAAAAGCCAGGGCTCGCATCTCTTAACCCGTTAATTCTTTCATTCGCGTTTTTTTTCTTTTTTTTTCTTTTCTTTATTTTTTTTCCCTCCCTTTTCTTTTTTTTTTTTTTTTTTGATTGTAGCTTTCTCGATTTGCTCTCAAACGATCCTGTTACCTTCCGGAACCAATCGTAATCGTCGCGCCACGTACGCGAATGCGAGAAAAAAAATATCTCAACGACGAAACACAGCGAAGATTCGACAAAAATAATTTTTATATAAATGTTACGAAGATATATTAAATTATTATATTAATAATTTTTTTTTCTTTTTTTAAAATTAGATCCGATTGTCGCTTAAACTCTTTCGACGTTCCGCCCGATCTCGCGGAGTCCGCCGTCGTCGTCCTCTTCTTTGTCGTCACTCTCACGGTCGTAAAACTATTCGCGGGCACTCGTCGCGCGGCAACGGGCGATGATTCATCGGCCATCGCGTTTCTCAATTAGGTAACGCGGGGCACGGTCTCCGCCGCGGACGACCGACGGTTAACGTAATTTCGAATAAATCAAGCCGCCTTTTTACCAGAGGCCCCCCCTCGACGGGTGGGCCTCACGGGTCTTCCCGCGTCCTTGAGGACGGCGCCGCCGCGGCCAAAGTCGACCGGCTCGTAAAACCGTACACGGCGCGGTCCGCGCGGTCCCAGCAATACGCGCGCGATTACACCGCGTTTCATTGTCGCGTAAAGATCTGGTTACGCCTCGCGCAAACGTGAATACGAGCCGTCATAACGAACGCAATCGGTGCCCGACGGCCCCGTCGGATTTTACTGTCGGACGGCGGATCCGCGTCGTCGATAAAGAGATCCCGGTGAAACGATCCGCGGCCGACTAAACGATAATGGAGACGTGAACGGACAGAGAGAAAAAAAAAAAAAAGATCCCAAGTCCATTTCCCTGGCGAGGTAACGAGGCGACCGTTCGCGCGCGGAAATGCCCCGTAAACGTATGCGAATTATTAATTTAGGGTCGCACGGGCCGCGGGATGCGGAAATCGAGGGGCACAGACGCGGCCGAAACCGACGGCCGAAGGGGAGGGAAGATGAGGACATTAGGCACGGGAGCCCACGGCAGCGTTAGCGATCCATAATTTACCGCTCAGGATGCTTTCCCGTGCAGCTATTTGCTTCCTAATTTATGTGTTTTTAAAGGAGCAGTCTAACGGCTCTCAACGGATTTCAATTTTCGAAGGATTACTGTCATGGTAATCTTGTTGATTCTCTCACGATGGAATCTCATTTTATTCCCGTCGTAAAAACGAAATTCATTTCCTATATAAAAATCGTGGAGAGATCTAATTTACGTTAAACTGGATGGTTCTTTAATATTCCGTTTGATTAACTATTGTACCGCGATGTATTCGAATTGCCGCATTAATGTTAATGACGTATTAATTGCCCGCGTATTAATTAATATACATTTATGCGCGTTTATTGCGTATAATAAAGAGAAAAATATTTTGGAAACAATGTTTCGCGTAATTTAATTTTTTCCTTTTTTTTTTTTAATGCGATTTTCTATTAGCTGTTGAGGTAGCGCATCGAACACGTGCATCACGTAAATATTGTATATGCGCGTCCACAGAATTGCGGACTGACTTACATTTAAATAAATTATTGCGAACGGCATTTACATGGCAAGGCAAACCGCACGTCGTACGCTTCCCGACGGAACACCTGGTGCATATTGTATACATATTCGACGATTACTCAGAGCAAACGTCAAAACAATGGGTGACTCTCGACGCCTTAAACCATCATCGAGCTTTCGTCAAATGCAACTTTTGCCGAGACGTCGGTGACCTCGCAACATCCAACAATTTCTTTTTTTTTTTTTTTCTCGCACGCACTTTTATATTATTCGCATCTTTTACTTTAATAAAATTTACGTGTAAAATTTTTTTTTAAATAAATTTGCATAATATAAATATATGATTAATATATCATTATTAAATTAAGTAAATAAAGTACGTTGATAAATTTTAATTTAGCTGCAAATGTTGCATTAGACGATTCGAATACGTGGACAAATCAATTGTGTCGCAAGCGATACGGATCATACGGTTCCTAATAAATATGAAACGACCCCGGCGAGTTTTGCATCGCACGGGCACCGATTATCCCCGTCGAACTTTGTTCTTGCAGATCGCCCACCCGAACACTACCGCCTATTAAAAGTTCGTTTTCCTAAAGAACGTACGAGGGAGGATGCCACGGATACCCCTTAATTAAAGAGACCTTCTTTGACAGGAATTTCCTCGAAAGGGCGCGGTTTAACTTAAGCGGTATTTAATAACGTAACAATTATATGGTAGGCACTAGAGGTTTCGAAAGCGCGTCGAGGACCAATCGACTTCGTCAGCCTAATCTTTTCCCCTCTGTCTCCTGAATCTGAACCCGCCGCTTCCTCGTCTCGCCCCACCGCCTTTTGACGCCGAGGGCCCCTGCCCTCCCTCCCCCACCGTCTCGTTTCCTACCTCGAGCCTATCCGGGAAAAATTTCGACGAGAAGCTGGACCACGAGGGTCAATTTCGAGAATCACAGGCTCACCGTGAACATGTATTATAATTGGCCGTTAATCGGCCCCACTGTCGGCCCGCTGGACCATAAACGCCAGTGAGTTCTTACGAGAATAGCGGTATAAAACAGAAGATAATGCTAGGACTCCGTCGGATTTCGATCTCTTAAAATATCTGATATCAATTATAAAATCATATACCTCGTAACGGTGGACGAAACGAGATATTATGTAAGGATTATATTATTTATAGATCCCTCCCAGAAATGAGCTTTCCTCAATATCTTCATTACCGTTTAGTGAAGCGAGAAATCAGATCTAACGTTGACCGAAGTGTAATTTACATGTAAATCTATATTTAGACGTCTTTATCGAATTGTCTCCTATGTAGAAAGGCGATGCAGAGTCGAGTTATAAAAAATATTACAGACTTACTACTTCTGATGCGCAGCAGCGGAGTTGTGATAATCCTGCAACATAAAAAGAAAGAAAACTAAGTTGTAGACACGTTCTATTATTCGAAACGACAAAGTAAGAAATTGTGAGTACAGAAGAAGTGATTTTTACCTTGGGGTTGCTCCGCCGAGACCAGATGCCTTTCCGAGGCCTCCTCCTCCTCTCAGATTGTCCGGGATGTCGGTCCTCGGTCCTCCTTGCGCACACACACGCGACACTCCCGAAAAACGCGCGTTACTATGCGACACTCCCGTAAAAAAGTATAACGCACCGGCTGCGGTTCATTTACAAACGATTAACGAGGCGAGACACGTTCAGTTTCTCCGTCGTATCTGAAACAGGAACGGCTTTCATTAGCTGATGGCACATCGAATACAGTAAAGATACAAAAATGTCGTACGAAATGCTCGACTCGGTCGCGGAACTAACTAATGTAAAGTGCAGGATACGTACCCTTAGCATAAACATATCGTGGTCGGTCGCCGAAGGTCACCATGAGTGAGGTATTCCCGTGAGTCCAGCCATGTGCCGCCTGCTCCACCGTGCTTCTCTGCGTCATAATCGAAGTCGCCCGCTACGCAGTGATAACGCGTTTTGCGAAAAATCTGGCCACTGGCACTAACTCCGTGCGTAACAAGTCATCGAGCGCCAAGCAACTACGTGCACACCGGCAGGGTCCGCTAGTCACGTACGCCACGTAGCAACGCGCATGTGTCGTCGTACTTCTCCCCGCCGTAATGGGAGCTCGCTGCGCCGTGCAGAATATGTACACCTTACACAGACGTAACATGGTCGGTCACTGAAAGTCACCGTGCGCGAGGCATTCCCGTGAGTCCAGCCACGTGCAGCCTGCTCCACCGTACTTCTCTGCGTCACAATCGAAGTCGCCCGCTATGCAGTGATAACACGTTCCGCAAAAAATCTGGCCACCGGCACTAGCTGCGTGCGTAACAAGTCACCGAGCACGAAGCAATCACGTGAACACCGCCCCGGTCCGCTAGTAACGTACGCCACGTAGCAACGCGCATGCGCCACCGAGCTTCCACACCGTAATGGAAGCTCGCCACGCCGTGATACCGTGTTCCGCACAAGTACAACGTGGCCACCGAGACTATCTGCACGCGAAACTACCGGCCGCGCGAGAACGAATCGTCGATCACCCCGCCTTGATCGATGGAGATCCGGCTTAATCCGCGTAGATCATCGCCCGGTCGCGCGAACGGCATAGAGTGAATATGTGCACGTGGAAATTTACTTCCGGGGTACAAGGATTAGTCTCGAATGCTCTCCGTGATCTGGGAACGTGCACCGGAAAGTGATTTTCGCGTTGGAATTGCACGGTCGTTCGTCACATCTGCGTAGGAACAGCTGGCTGTGAATGCGATCGTCCGCGACGTCATCTACCTAGCTACTGTTCGGTGGTGTACGAGATAAGCGCGCTCAAGCGGCCGAGTTCCGTACGACGTACATCGCGCGATATGACGTCACGAGCAGCTCGTCCTTCAGTCTGAAGCCGGACTCGTAACACAGTGATATATCGGAGTATCGTGCGCCATTAGAAATCAAGTACTTTTAACGCATTAAGCTTCCGGCTTGTCGCGAATTAACATCCGTGATCGAGTCGCGTGCGGAAAGTGCAGGTTTAAGTGACGCGGCATACTTCGCGAGCGAACGTCGTGTACTTGCCTTTACATCGTACTGTAATTCTCTGCGCGAATGCGAGCTCGTCGCGGTGAGTAGGTTCGGTATCCCGACGATGCTACGCAAGCTAAAGTCCGAGAGCGGATTATTTCACTTAACCTCACTTCCGAGATCGGCGAATTAACGAACTGTACCCGGGGCACTGAACGCGATCGTCCGCGACGTCATTTATCAGCTTCTGTTCGGCGGTGTAGGTGGTAAGAGTGGGAGTCGATGGTGGAGACACTAGTGCAGGAACGAGAAACGTCGTAACAGTCGTACCAGTCGTGCCAGTTCGCACCAAGATTCGGAGCAGTATGCACTCATCGGACTTTATGCCTCCCACGGCAGCGAATATTCAACGATAATCCGTTCTGAATTCCTGCGAAAATTAACGCGGCATGAATGAGACGAGATCCCGAATATCGGACGCCACGTAAGACACGTAATTTATTCGTACCGTAGTTTGTATGATTCGGGCGTCAATTATATTCACTCGATTCCTTTGCAGCGCGTCGATCTGCATAAAGGTGATCTAACAGTAACGATGGCGCGCTCATGCGGCCGAGTTCCGTACGACGTACATCACGCGATATGACGTCACGAGCAGCTGGCCGTTCAGTCTGAAGCCGGACTCGTAACGCGACAATGTATCACAGTATCGTGCGCCATTAGAAATGAGGTACGTTTAACGCACTGAACTTCCGGCTTGTCGCGAATTAACATCCGTGATCGAGTCGCGTGCGGAAAGTGCGGGTTTAAGCAACGCGGCATACTTCGTGAACGAACGTCGTATACTTGTCTTTACATCGTACGGTAATTCTCTGCGCGGATGCAAGCTCGTCGCGGTGAGTAGGTACGGTATCCCGACGCTGCCACGCAAGTTAAAGTCTTCTTCCGTCTAAATAAAGTCCGAGAGCCGCTAATAATGTCATTTAACCTCACTTCCGTGATCGGCGAATTAACAAATCGCATCCGAAGCACTGGCGGCGCTATTCGAAGGTGCTGTGTGTAGTATCGGGTGAATGACTTTCGTCAATAATTTGTTATCGAGGTACTGATTAATCTTCGTGCAGGTTTCGCGAGTGAGTGACCTGTGCACGGAAGAAGGATGACCTGTCGGCAGACATCCCACGTTCCACGAGGAGGAGGAGGACGAGGAGGAGGAGGAAGCCACGGAGATACAAGGTAAATTGCTATTTCATTTATTTCTCACTGCGTACAATGAACATTTATTCGAGCGGCTTTTTAACTCCAATGTTTCTTTTATGTTCTAGGTCATTGCAGCCGAGTATCTCCGCAACGTATCGACCAGGTCAGTCCCACATTCTTCGTTTATATGTATACAATAGGCCCGTTCTGTTGCGTTGTCGCCCATTCTGTTGCGTTGTCGCCCATTCTGTTGCGTTGTCGCCCGTTCTAACCGAGTTAATTAGCGAATGATTTTCTATATTGCAATTTATTCTCGCACACACGTCGTTAAAATGTTCGTGAAACGCTCGTAAAACCGGGATCGTATTCCCGAACTTTGTGTTACCCGTCGCACATTTCGACTTCCACCCGTCACGCCCATCGGCTTCCCTCGATCGTCGGATAAATTTATGTAAAACACATCGGATACAGTGGGACCCAGTTATAAAATTCGCCGGGCATCTATTAACGCGTGTATAATTGGCCATCGATTGAGCCCGCCCAGTTACCGGTCGTAAACACGTAGGTCTCGATTTCGATTGTGGGTTAAATATATATTATACATATATATACATATGTACACGTAGACACGGGGGCCGTTTCTCCCTATCTCGGCCACCAAAATTTTTTTCTCTAAATTTCGGCCAGCTTCCAGAGGACCGTTTACAACGTAAGCTTTAACAACCGGGCCGAAAATCATCGGTGTGCAGCCAATTAAAAGCAAGAACGACCAATTACGACCCCGTCTTACGAGGGGATTCACGACTACCTTCGGAAACCTTTACGCGGTTTGATTCCTTTTTTTTTGTTTTTTCCCCCCTTATTATATTGGGCGGGTATACGCGCGAGTACTTTGTTCCCACCTCGTGGCACTTACGAAAATGCATGCGGCGGCAAAAAAATCCTGCGACTGATTCGCGAGAATTCAGGACTCATTTTAATTACACCGTTTAGACCGCGTTTGTAATTTTAACAATTTTTTTCGGCTCAAATTGGAAAGATAATTAATAGATCGCAATTACCGTTCTCGAAATAAAATCAATCTCGTTCTTTTGAAATATCACGCGACTGAATATACAATGTAAAGCACCGCTAGCATTCGCGCGAGTCGAACTCCTTCGGGCTCGTTGCGTCATTTTGTAAATCATCGGCTTACGCCTATTCGCTGTCGATAGCAATAAAAGCCGAGCGGGGCACGCACACGCGCAACGCGGATAACGATAAAAAGGCAGTAAAAACAATCCTCTCCCTCTCCCCCTCGCTCTCCGCGGGCCTCGGGGGCCGCCGTCGCGTCGGCGATTACAATTTCGCAGCGTGGTTTTTTATATACTTTCCGGCGAATCCTTCTCACGTCTTAAACGGCGCGGTGCCCGGGCAACGCCGTCGAGCCTCCGAGCGAAAAAGGAGTTCGCCGGTGCAATGAAAATGGGGCTGCCGGTGCTGCAGACCGGTGGAATTGTTGGGCGTACCTGGTTTTTAGAGACGTTGCTCCCGTCGGGTCGTAAACACAGGGCGCCGGGGTTACGAGCGGAGCCCGGGGTCGTTTTTGGAGAACGATACGTTTCCGACCGCGGAAGCTACCCGGGGATTTTTCGGCCCGGAGGACCGACGGCCTCTTTTCCCTTCCACCCTCCCCTCCCCCTTTACGGCTTTGTCCCCGCGCGGTGCTCCCTTACTAAATCGATCCGGCTCTACGAATTTGGTAGACGAATGGACCCATTCTGGGAAGCTGCGGGGCTGCCGTAAATCAAGCAGCGAAGCGAAAGGTGCGCGGTGCGCGCGCGCTTCTTTAATTTAATATGTCCCTTGCACAACTTAATTTCGTTTAACACAAACGTAGGGTTTTTTTTTTTCTACCGTGCTCGCTTTTTAGAGAAATTCACGGTCGAAAGTTTCGGATTTGACGAAAGGGTCTTGCCGTTTGCGAGCAAACGGGGAAATTGCTCCGCGTCAGGCCTCCTTCCGGTGGGAATAGTTCGTTAAATATTTTTGCCGGCGGGCAAGAAACGTTGCGGAATGATGTATTTCTTTGAGAGCAGCTTTAACAATGACTTTTCTATAAGTAACGGGCATCGCGGATTACCGTTCTTAAGGCTCAACTATTATCAGGACCGGCGATTCGTGTGATTTATAGAGATCATTATTAAATCGCGTCTATACTTTTATTTATTATTATTATTTTTTTTTTTGTTTTTTCGTGGTTTTTTTTCCGCTGTTCGTAATCCAGAAAGCCATCGCGCGAGTCTTCTCTACGACGGAGAAAAACGGATGACGCGTCCATAAATCGCGCGTAATCTCCGCTCGATTCGAAGGTCTCAGCTTCCACGATATATCGCGTCGAATTCCAATTCGCTGTCGAAATTGCCTTCAATTTAGCAATTAACGAGGGGCGGTGAGGGCTAATAGGAGGGTAGCTAGACACATCGGGCCGCTTGAGTGACAGCTCTGACCTCTCCCACCGGTCCACACCGCGTCCCGTACTCACTCCCGAGTCATCCCGACGGTCGGAGCTCACCCACACACGATCCCGCTCGTCGGCGCGGGGTATATTTTTAGAACGATTGGCATTACGGGCAGGTCGCGGTAATGTTGTTTTCCCATACGCACTCGAAACCGAGATGCGCGGCTTGCCTCGAGCACGACCGCGCACGGGAATCAAACGAGCCGGTTCTCCCGGCCGGAGAAACGCCCAGGTCTAATATACCTCAAAGCGCATCTTTTTGCGACAATTAAGCAAACGCGACGGGCACATCGCGATCGAGCGTGTAAAAAATACGGACCGGTCATTTGCAGGCTCGTTAAAGCACCGCGGACTTTTACTGCCCGTAGGCAGAGAAAAGAGAGAGAGAGAAAAGAAAAAAAAAAAGAAAACCCCTCCCCCTCCTTGTCGTAAACGCGCGTAAAAATTGTCATTCAGTTTCGCCTCGACTCGTTCGGGAAAAATCTCTCGTGGCACGCCGTGAGGGAAAGTATTCGAATAATCTGCGAGCGATACAAAAGCGATTGTGAGAAATTCCATGGCGGGATGAAGATGCCAAGCGCGAGGGGCGCCGTTCCATCACGGCGCGATGTGACGGTTGGCGGTCCGGGTTGATTCTCCCGCGGGAGCAAGTGTCTCGGGGGACGATCGTTTTCGTTGCCGGCAGAAAAAGGGCAGGAGACAGGAGCAAGTCCCTTTTTCACGCTGAATGGCCTCGTACCCGCGCGAGGGTAGGGCTCAATTTCGACGACAGGTAGACGGGTAGGTAGCGGGCGCCCACTTGTTACCACAATAGTCCATTCGAGCATACCCTTCAGGAGTCTCTAGGATCCTCATCCGTGAATTTCGACACTCGAGAGCAATAAATGGCCGTTAAAAATACTCGACCGAGGCCGCGGAGGCCAGATTGCTCGTGCCCGGTATCGGCGTACCTACGGATAAAGATAAACACCAACTGGCCGAGAGATTAAATTACTTACACGGGAGGGAGATTTAAAAAGCGCGTCTAACGTTGCCAGAGATATGCCAATCCCGAAGGTGCGTCACTTTCGAACAAATGTAGCATTGTTCAAAATAAATTCAGCGCTCGTTGTAGCCGTGAATAATTTTCGCAAGTATTATTTAACTTCAGCTGCATTTATATTAAATTTAATATTTATATTTGAAAGTCGTAAATGATTCTGAAGAGTAACGCTTAAGCGAGCAATTAAGTACGTAACCGTGGATCTATTAATTTACATTTTGCACGCGCTAGGCTTCTCAGGTATTACGTGGTACGTTCTGGGGTGAATAAACCGTGCAATAAAATACCAATTTTCGTAACCTTTTTTCTCGTCAAAGGGAAATCTGTGAAAGACTGTTAAATGTACCTGCAAAAGTCAGGCTTTTTTTCTTCCTTTCCGCCTCCTGCGATTTAAGCATTCTTCCCACGGCTATTCGCGCGCACAGAATAAATCTCACAAAGAGAAAAAAAACCGTCAACGGTGGTCCGAAGGCGGAGACACCTCTCTGAAGCTACCGGTGGTTCCGCAGGGGGCCTTGTCGTTTCATCTTCTGTCCCGGGCGCCGCTTTTGATCGCCGGTTTTGAGGAAGAATTCTACCACAAAAGGGGGCCCCCGTTAACAGCGGCAACAATTCCTAGCTAGGAGTATCGCGGTCAGCTACTACATTCGTAACCGTGACGAATTTTAAAAGTGAAGCGCGCACGAAGCGACGGTCGATTTTAAACGTTTGTTGTGTCCAGCGTCAACGTAAATATAATCACCAATAAGCATTGTCGGTATACCCCGCGGTGAGGTACAATGAGCCGCGATAACCGATACCTCGCCTGTTGTGCGTTTTAGAAAGTATCGCGCTTAGCAAACATTGGCATAAATTTTGCAGAACGTTTCGTAACACCGGTCAGTTGCGTCTCCTTGAAAAGAGATCATTTCGGGGCTTCAAAGCTGCGTGCACGGGCCGCACGATAATTTAAAAAAAATTCACGTATGCACAAGAAACGATCGCGCGCGATTTCCGTGCATTCGTTCATCGTGAGATTTCGCGCGAAGGGAGGATATCTATTATTTAGCTTCGTAACCGGGTACCAAAGAGTTAATTAGAATCGTGCGAGGACGCGTGACGTGCGTCGCGGCAGACTTTCGTCGATGTTGAATGATATTCGGACACCCCGCGGCGTCGAGAGGCCTATCTGTATTATGAACCTCCTATGCGGCATCCCGACGGCCGCCACCCCCGACGTCGTTCGGCTCGATCGGCGCGCATCCCCGCGCGTTCGAAGGCGGAAAAGGTTACGGGCGCGACAAAGCCGCGAGTGTCTCTCGATTCGACGGCAATTCAAAGAGAGTCGATGAAATAAACTCGGAGCCCTTCACACTCGCACGCGCGCGCGCACACGCATACGCGCGCACGCGGGTCGTTGGCAGAAAAAGGAAGATAAGCCCGCCTCCTCGAGGACCCTCGTGAACCCTCCGTGGACATGCCGGCATAATAGGCGGCGTCTTTACGATTAGCATTGTGAGTTTCTCGATGAATGTGATTGTTGTCTAAGCGGGGCCCTCTCCGTCCCGTGTATCGCCGGCCGCTGTGACGACGGGGCCTCGTGAGGGGCCCATGAGACCCGCTATATAGGGTCCCGTATGGCCTCGTGCTGAGCCCACAATGCGCGCAGCTATGCGAAGCACGCGTCCCTTGTGTTGCGTGAGCGCCGCGCGTCCTGCGTGCCTATATTTATAATGCATTATTTACAACTGCGAAACCTCCAAAGATTCGTCTCTCCTCCGCTTCGCTCTACCCGGGCCCTCCGCCCTCCCTTTCCCTCTACATTCGCCCCCCGTGCCGTCCGTAGTCCTCTCGCTCTGCCACCCGGTTCCCCCGGGTTCTCTTTCTCGCCCGGCGTCACGGTTCCCTTTATACAAGCGTCGCAGTTGACCGACACAGCATTGTGCCCCTTCGTCTCACTCCCTGTTCCTTTTATCCCTTTTATCCCGGGCCCTTCGCACCTCCGTGTTCTCGCATTAACCTCGCGCCTTCCTTTTGTTCCTGTAATCGATACACGAGTAAACGAGCGAGATGATTGAGGTCCGAAAAGGAGATTCGAATGTGACTTTCATTCTACGGCTGTGCTAATTCGCGCGGCGCTGTTTTAACGTCACTTCGCGCATTTTCAAAACGCGTCCCCGCGCCTACGAATATTTCGCAAAAATTTTTTTATTCGCCGAAACACTCACGGCAGCACGCCGCAATATCCCTCCCCCTCCCCCCCCCTTCGCGCATGCAAAGGGAACAAAAGAACCGGGATATCTTAATGCAAAGATGATTTATAATAATTACACGTTGTCCAGCGCGCGTTGTCGTCATTTATAACTAACTCTTAGCATTTGTCTTATTTTCCGTGGCCTTTCAACCCTTCCCTTTCAGAGAGCAGCCCTATCGCCCTACTCCGCTTTGTGGCTCGAGCCGTTCTCACTGCCCTTTCCTCCCCCCCCCCCTCGTCGACTCCTCTCCTCGTCTATCGTCCACACGTGCCCGATTTGGCATGGTGCTTCGCCCGTGCATCGCCGCGCGTATCCCTCGAGACTTTAAATTCTCTTGATGCAGATCGCGTCCCCCGATTCGATTAAGACAATTTGTGTTGGGACACGCTATATTAGGGAACATGTGCCGCAAGGTGACCGATCAATCTCCGGGGAAAAATCTTATCTCGCGGCCGATCCGGCCGCCGACACCTTTTCGCCACGTTTGCGGAGCTGCGGAAACTTTCGGAAAAATATTGTATTACCTGGCCCCGCCGCCAAATTGCCCGGCAGTAGATTAAGACCGATAGCCGTAATAGGTTTTTAAAGCGTTTAACGCTTTATCCGAACTTCTGCTCGTCGAATGATCGCGGAGCACCTTCACGACTTTTCTCCATTGAGAAACAGGTCCGGCTGCGCCAACGAAATTACTTCCCTCGACTTACGTTACGTTCGTACTTGTTCAATTATCATAAGTGTTAATTTAAAAATAACTTGAACTTCGTCGTAATTTTTCGCACGGATTTCGAGCAGTAGGTTCGCAGCGTTAGTTTTTCTTTCTCGCGGGGGAAAAAAAAAAATCACCGCTTTGCCTCGCCCCGCGAGCTCTTTAATGACGTTTTTTCGTTGAATAGATTTAATAATGATTCCGAGAAAAGCGTTCCTCGTGCGTCTATTCACTCGGATGCTGCGCGTGACCCAGCGGGTAGGAGAATAAATAAAGTTCTGGACGTTTTACGGTTAATTGTCGCTACGCAGAGACACGGCAGTTTAACGTGTCCGGGCGAACCCCGGGTATGCCCCAGAACAAGGAAAACAGAGATGGAGCTCGGGATAAGGGGAGGCGGAAGAAAAGGAGCGAAAATGAGCGAACTCGGAGTGGGTGGCCGTCGGCCTCAGATCCTAATCTTCTGGTTTACGAGATCTCGGGGCCTTCCTTCCTTCCCAGGAGACCTCAACGCGTATGAATCTCTCGCGACGTTGCACTTCACTGATTTTCGATCTTCTTTCGGATGCTGCATTCTCCCTGCGTGCATCTGTATCTCACCTGGCAGAATGCCAGTCTTTGTTTAGCAGTTTTTCGCTTTTTCTCCCTTTCCGAATGGTTCAGCAAACGCCTATTTTCTTTTCTTCTCTTTTCTTTTTTTCTTTTTTCTTTTATTTTTTATTTTTTTTTCTGTCACTTGACAAATCGCAAATATGCGATTACAACTTCTTGCAGCGAATTGTCTCGTTTTTAAACGACTATAGATTTACTTTTTCGACAATTCTAATTATAATTTTTTTTTTTTTATTTATTTTTTTTATTTTATATATTTCCGATCTAGAACTATGTTTCTCGATCTTCCTAGTTCAGTAAACGCGACTCATTGTACGTCCTCGCGAACACATTAATCCCTGTCGTTTCCCGCGCGCGTTTTGCTTCTCCTTTTTCGCGATACTCTCGCGAAGTAACGAGCCGGGAAAAGACGGCCTGTTACACGGATCGAAAGAAAGTAAAAAGCGCGAGCAGGAGGTAGGACCCAGTACATCCTCGGAGGATATTTGTGCCGAAAGCAGTATGAGCAGCAGATTGACGGGGGACCACCCGGGCCCAGAATGGCGCTCTCGCGTGGACCACGAACGGCGACAATCCTCTTCCTCGTGTCTCGCCCTTTCTTCGTTCCCTCTCGCTCCCTTTCGCCCTCGCGTCTCTACAGGGTGTCCCAAGGGAAATTCGCCAACGCCTCGAGATTCTTTTAGCATTTAAATTTGACGAGCAGCAAATCTCCGATCTCTTGCATATTTTCGTTGTTCTCTTTTATATTTTGCGCATTTTCCGTCCCGAAAATTAATCTCGCGAATTGCCTTATATTTTTCACTCCGCTGTAATCCGGGAATAAAAAAAAAAAATTTGTTCGCCAAGAAATGAGGTACGCAAATCTGGTTCGGGAAAGCAAATCCTGAAATTTGAAAATTAAATTATAAATTGTGAGACGCCGATGAAACTCCAGACACCCTGTATGCACGCGTGTTTTTTTTCTCCTCCCCCTCCAGCGCCGTCATTGTCAATGCAGAAACGTGCTCTTTGTTAACGCGCCGATGGGACGCAGTCAACGGCTGTCCCTCTCGTGCCATCGGTAGATCTGGTTTTCGCATAAACGCCTCTTTTGTGCAGGTCGCGATCTGGTTGTGGCATAAACCGACGTCACGCTACCTCATCGTTATTCGCGACTATGCCGGCCGCTAAAATACCAACAAAATCGCGTTACGAATATTAATCCCCGCATGGCTGTTCGTGCGCGCATTCTGTTTTTATCTTGTCATCGTGTACGGTCATTTATACGTGTACGTGTGCATATATCCGATATATGTATATATTCTATATATATTTGGTATTATCGTCTGCGTCATCTCGTCGCATTAAGTAAGCTGTCCGATTGCGTATCTCGGCGCAGAACGCGTCTCGGGCCGCGGCGAAGGGAAGAAACACGTCGAACGAGGAAACGAAGGGGGGGGTGGGCGGGAAGGTGGCAAGGCGGCCGGAACCAGTTCGTCAAATTTTCAGCCCAATCAACCGGATAACGATAAAACGTCAAGGACGTCACCGGTGGTCCACCGTTCTCGACTCCCTCCCTCTCTCACCCTCTTTGCATCCTCTTCGACTGTTGCCTCCTTCGGTCCATTGATCCATCTCGTTCGGGACCGATCCTCTTTCTCCGCTTCTCCTGATCGCGGGGATCATTGAGAAGGAAAAATGAGCAAAGGAAAAAAAAAAAAAAAAAAAAAAAAAAAAAAGAAAAAGAGCCTGACTGCATCGCGCCGTTCTTTGGATACTCCCTACGCCTCGTTGCGGCGAGATATCCGCAGCCTCCGGAGCGGCCGAAAATTGTCCCGGGTACCCAGAAAACATACTCTCGCTGTCCGTGCTCGTCGTCGTCGTCGCTATCGTCGTTCCCCGTCGTCATCGCCGTCGCTGTCGTCGTCGCACGTGTGGTCCCACCGGCGTGGATCTAGTCTCTTGTCACAAATACGCACTCTCTTTCTCTCGCGTCTTCTCTTTTCATCCGTCTCTTCCTCGTCGTTTTCTCTTTCCCTCAGTCGCTTGCCCCTTTTCGTCTCCTCCTCCATTCTCTCCTTCTCTCTCTCTCTTTCTCTCTATCTTTCTCCTCCTCGTCCGCGCCCATGTTATCTCGTATTCTTCCGATGTTCCTACCCCGTGTTTCGTCCTGACGCTCGGGTTAGCTTCGAGAAATCGCGTGGGCAGGTAATCGAGTAGGGCCCTCGCGAGAATTTAAGATCATCGTATCCACGTTTCGTGCGTTTAGGGCCCCTTTCGCCGCGAGATTAAGCCTCGATTTCTCGCCGCCCTCGGAGAGGGTAGACACGTCGTTTCCCGCCGCCATGGCGGCGATACGTTACTTTCCTTAATTCGCCGGTCTGGTGCACGTCGCAAAAACCGCGGCACCGAGCGCGCGCGCGCTTGAAACGATTATGGCAGCGACGACGTCGCCGACGTCACCGCTTATTTCGGTAAA
The DNA here is from genome assembly GCF_019399895.1 of Cardiocondyla obscurior. Taxonomy (NCBI): domain Eukaryota; kingdom Metazoa; phylum Arthropoda; class Insecta; order Hymenoptera; family Formicidae; genus Cardiocondyla; species Cardiocondyla obscurior. Next base: position 9,416,203 of record NC_091867.1, read on the forward strand.
ACACCGTGACGTCGCGCCGTCCTTTGGCAAGAAACCTAAGTCCGGCGCGCTCGCATTCCACCTTCTCGCTGTTTTCTTCGTCATGCGTGCCGAAACATCCAAAGTTGCTCTCTCCTTTTTTTTTTTTTCTGGTCGATCTCCGTAAACGGCTTCATTTCTAATCGCGCGTCACTTCGAACGCACAAAAAAAGGGAAAAAAAGGAAAAAAATTGGCACAAAATATCTGTAGAACTTCACCGCGTTTCTCTCCACGTTCGCGCGGAATTATTTACCGCTTACTTCCGTCCAACTTTTATACTCCCGTCATATTTGGTGATCCCGAGAGGAAAGCTGGCGGACAGGGAAGAAAGGGAATCCCGTCCCGAGGAGCCGGGGCCCCTCTCGTCTCCTTTCAGGAGGATTACAGGTTTGCGGAGAGATCAACATCTGATTTTTTCGGTTCTGATCGGATGGACGGACGGACGAGACCGGACCGGACGGTTCCCACACGCCGCTTAATTGATCGATTCGAAAATCTCGGTGATCACCTCGAGGATCTGCTGGAGCATTTACCGTAGATCGTGTCCAGATCTCCTTCCCCGTCAGTCTTTACCTCAAATTCTCAGGAGTATAATAAATTCCTTCCTCGTCTAACGGCCGCCGCTCTCTCTCTTACTCCTGGCCGTTCGCGTCACTTTCTGCCCCCCCGTCCCTCCCCCCTTCGTTCTGCAGCATCGACTTCAATCCCCAATCTATAATCGTGGGCGGAGGGGAAAAGAGGAGGACGAGAAGCGAGGAACGAAGCGAGAACGCGGGGCGGCAGAGTCGGTCGCCCGAATATTTCTTAAGATTATGACGTCAGGCTGCCAGTTAGTCCAGACTTACCGGTGTAATCCCTCGTAATGCCTCCCGGTCCATCGTGATTTCCCTCGCTGGCCCCGGACTGCTCTCTTTCCGCCTTAACAGCCCGCCGCTAAATACCCACGAATACGGCCATCCCCAGCGATTTGCATCGCCATCGCGAAACGGCTTCATCACGAAACGGTCCGTCGGTGTGAAATACGTATCGCCCGCACCTATACCTATGTACTTTCGCGAATTAAATAAATTCCTACCGCCGGCGCGACACCTTTTTTCCACATAAATTAGCAGTTCACGTAAATTTAGGCACTGTCGAATAGGAAAGAAAATTTAGAAAATGAAAAGTCGATTCTCGTCCGAAGTGCGGTGGACACTTTCGCTCGCACGCTCACGGAATCATTTTTATAAGAGTCACGGGGCACGGTGTCTAGGGGGAGGCAATGGAAGCTGATGCGGGTCGTCTCCGCGAAGAGAAATGTCTTGATCGTGGAAGGCTCGTTAATAACGTTTCTTCAATGCGCCATAAACGCCGAGCGTGTTCGTACGATTGACCGGTCGGGCCCGTTGGTCGCGGACGAGCAGATAATCGAATTCAGCGGGGCGAAGAGCGACGGCGCGAGCGTTTCGCCGTTCGTTTCGCGTACAAAGGAAGAGCTTCACGATCCATTGAAGGAGTCGTAAACGGGAGGTTTTAGCGTCCGCGGAAGACTTTACCCGGGCCGGTTGAACCGGAGACTCGATAAATTACGAATCTTTTGTCACCGCTAACGACCGCGCGACAGTTAACTGCGCGCCGGAAAAATATTAGCGATAAATTTCGCCTGTTGATTTAGTGCCGCCGTTTTCTAGCTCGTCACCGCGCCGGTTACGCGAAAACGTCCGCGCTCGCCCGCTTCTTCTCATCCCCCTTCGGCTCATCATTCGCGCGTATCGCCTCGATTTACGGCGCGAATGAGCGACGGCCCGTGAGAGCTCTTGCGAAAACGTTCTGTTACCTAACTGCGAGTATTGCAATTGTAAATAACATTGATAACTCGCCGCGACTCGTCGGAAAAACGGCCTCACGGCGCGGAATCCAAGAAGGCTACCTTACTTATAAAAAATTAAATTATATTGTTAGATCTTTGAAAAAAAAAAAAATTATTACGAAATCTTTCCTCGGTTCATTAGAAAATACGTATTTTTACTGAGAAAAGTCAATTTTATCTCTAATTAATAATTACTAAATGCAACTTTTTTTATGACAATTTTTCTGCCTCCGTTTATCGTATTAATCAAACGAGCGTCTTCCGCTTTTGCGACCCGGGCAAGGAGCCGTCTCGCGAGCAGGCCGCGCGATTATTTGACGCGAACGGCAAAACGTGCCGAAGCATGCCCGCTGATATGCGAGGAATTCGGTATCGGTATATGTGTAACGTACAGTCCGGTTCGAGAAGAAGAAGAAGGAACCGTGGTCCTCGCGCGATGCGAGGGAGGAAAGAGGGGGGGGGGAGTCCGGCGGGGCCGAAGAAAGGAAGGGAACGCGGCGGAGAAGGAAGAAGGTGAAGAAGACGAAGGCTCCGTGGAGAGAAGGCTTTTCGCGTGGGTGTCGCTCGGTGGGCGTCGCGTCTGCCTCGTCGAGAGTGCGGCTGACCTCTGACCTCTTCCTCAAGCGCTTCCACTCCTTTCCCCTGCTCGCCCGTTCCCCTCGCTCCCCCCCTCCTCCCCCTCTGCTCTTCCCCGCGCGCGACCGGGATCTCCTTACGCTCGGACTTCTCTCGCATGCAGATGCTAACTCGCGTGTACGTACGTACGCACGCACGCACGCACGGGCCCGCGTGCGTGCGTGTGGCGGAGAGCGCGAGAGGGCAAGGCGGTAAGATAGGGAAGGAAAAGGAGAGAGCTCCGGCACACCGAGGGAGAATCACGCGTGCAATTATCCTACGCGTGCGTGGGCGACCCCTTCCCACCTCCCCCCCCTTCTCGCGTGCCCCTCGTCTTGCAGCATCCGTGCCTCCCTCGCCACCCCCGCTGCCCGTGTCCACCTTCTAGCCTCTTGTCTCGCACGATTTTCATCTATCTTCCTCCCTCGGAGGCGAGTGAGAGCCCCTCCCGGTCTTCCACGCCGTCGTCGTTGCGTAATCGAAATTTCCCTCGCTCGAACGACCCCTCGGACCCTCCCGAGGATGTATTCTACGTAGAGTAGCGCGCACGCACAATAAAAAAAAAAATAAAATAAAAGAACATGGCAGCCGCGACATTTGGCCGCGCGCCGCGCGTCGTACAATTTAATCCCGGAGATTTCGCAACGCTCGATGTCCAGTCTCGTTCGTGAAACGCGCGTGGACCAGACGCTCGCGTCGAAGTAACGGGAAACAGCGGAGCGTACAAGCGAGGCGAGAGACCGAATTAATTATACAGCGCAGACGGGCCGAGGTGCCCGAGAGACGTCACGTCGTCCGAATCGGTCCGTGGCGCGCTACCAAAAAAACTACCAACATCAAAGGACTTTTAAGAAGTCGTTAAATATTAATAGACGATCTTAATTTCAAATCACACAGCGAATCCGTTTGTAGCCTTAAAAAAAAAAAAAAAAAAAGAAAAGAAGAAAAAAACCCAGAGGAACCCCGAGCCAGGCGTGTCGGAAGGCCACGTCTTTTCCAAATTTTATTTAAATCCCGTCACGATTGTCCCTCCGATTAATTGTATTAGCGGTCGCGCGGCCGGACAGTGATGTACGCGCGGCGATATATAAAAAAAAAAAAAATAAAAAGAAATAGAAAAAAAATGTAAAAATAAACCGCCGGGTTCGTGATTCTATCACTGACGGCCGTCGACGCACCGAGAAACGCGCGTCGCCTGAGGCGGGTTCGCGCGAGGTGCGCGATGTCGGCCGCAGTCCACCCCGTAATTAACGTATCGACTACGGAGTACGTGCCCGGTAATCGCAACGACGGCCACGCTCGTTCCTTCGCGGTTCCCATCCCGGCGCGGTGACCCACTTTTTGGCAGCTCGGATCGGCCGTGCAATTTCCCCGATGTAAAAAAAAAAGAAAAGAAAAGAAAAAAACAATCGCGCACGGCGCGGGCATGATTAATGGCGAAGCTATCGCGGCCCGAGCAGCGAACGGTAATTGATTCCGCGAACCGTTGCCGTTGCATTTTTACGTCGCGCCATGGGAAATACTATTTTTCGAATAGAGCACCGTAGGAGAAAGACGACCCCTCGCGAGTCGTGAAAACGGAAAATCAGACGCTGTTCTTTAACGAGTATTAGATTATATTTTACGTTTTAATTATAATAATGCAATATTTTTATATCGAAAGTTTCTACATCTTCCGTAATTCTTTTTTTTATTATTTTTTTTATTTTTTTTTTTTTTAAATAGCGAGAAAAGATTTAATTTGCGCGATTCGATCACCGAGAGATTTAACGCCGGGAGTCAATCTAGGGCGGGAAAAAAATAATCGAATTTCGTAAAGAAATATCGCTTTTGAGGATCGTTCTAATCCACGTGACGCGTAACGCCACGGCGCGCTCTCTTCGGCCCCGAGGGATTATTCATGCGTGTTCACCCGAGCTCTTCATTATCGGAATTGGCCGGGCGATTTCCGAGGTGATACGAACAAAGCGCGCATTCTTCTTACCTGTAGACTGTAGACCATACGCCACGGAATCCCGAAAGAAGTCGGTGGTGTCAAGACGAATTGGATACACGGGTGGAACCGTGCGCGAGGCTCGTCGGGTCAATTAACCGAGTCCTGAGATATATTAGCCACCCTGCGGTCTGTTCGGCGCGCATCCCGGCACTTTATTTACGAGGGGTTGCCCCGCCGCGTCTAGGGGGGGGGAAACGGGGGAACGAAAGGGAGGCGAGAGAGGTTCGCTCGACGCCGGTGCAATCTCGGCCAATCTCGGATCTCCACGCTTCCGGAAGCTGTCCGTATCCCACGGGCCCTGACAAGCACGTTCCGCCGGCCGACGAAAGACACGGGCAGCACGCTATCTCGGGCGGCCCCGGCCGGATCCCCGATTCCCGCGGTTGACAGGCACGTTCGTTCCCCGAAGGATAACGGACACGACGGCCGGGACGAGCCGCGTCAATGAGAAGAGACTTGCGCCCCGAGATACGAATCGCCGAGCTGCGAGTGCGTCGCGTGATTGATCAATTCCCGCGTAGCCCGTCCACACTTCCTGCGGATCGATGAGCTTTCCGTACTTAATTACGTTCTAGTCCCGTGTTGCTTTAAAATGGTAGAAATTTAATCACTCGACCCCATTTCGTAGGATTATCTCTTAACGAGTCTCTTAATGAGACTGTAATATTAACGAGCGTTGATAAGCGCTACGAAGTAATTGCTAAAAAAAATAAAAATAAATAAATAAAAATAAAAAACTGTAGTCGAATATTATTGAAACCGCGTGCGTTATTAACGGCAACGTGCCTCGCCGCTAAACAGATGCCACCGTGGTACGCGGGCGCGTCGTGTAAACGTGGAATACGGTATTACTTTGTCGTCGATCGAGACAACCGACGGAGGAGATACCGATAGAGATAAGATACCCCCGATGCCACGGATGCTTTCCTCATCCTCCGTATCTCCGCGTAGCCTCGCCTCGGTGCCAGCTCGTGCCGGAGAAGGAAGCCTCTTAAGAAGGGTGAGAAGTGTCACCAGGTTTTATGCCCGCTCGGGGGGCCAAGGGCCGGACGGACAGGGAAGGGGGGGGGAGGGTGGGTCCCCGACGCCGATGAAAGAAGGAAGACGAAACGATCGTGAGAGGATAAGTGGAGGGCGCGAGGGGTGTCGCGCGGGCGAAGGCAACGTAGAGGGGCTGGGGGGGTAGAAGGGGGAGATCTCTCAATGGAGATAGGCCTACGACGGTCCCGACGGAACTTTTGGCTGTCGCGCGAAGGTTTCGTGAGAGTAATTTGTCGTGCGACCACCTCCGGGAATGTTTAAATGAATTACTCGGGGTGGGCCCCGGAGACCACGAGCCTTCGGGAACTTTTATCGGCGCGACATCTTGTACGAGAATGCGGGCCCCGACAGGAATAAGAGGCGAACCGAAACCACGGCGGGAAGGAAAAAAAGAGAGAGAGAGAGCGAGAGAGAAAGAAGGACTCTCTTCTTTCTCGGGGAGGAGGCGAGACGGCCGGAGTCGACTTACCTCCCAGTTGGTTTATTGCTCAATCCGCGTTCACGGCTAATGGATTCGTCTTCGGGGCCGATGCATGCGTACCTACGACACGAATCGACCGGCACCTGCATCGTTCCACGGTATTCGTTTCCCTCTCCTCCACGTCTTCTTTCACGGTCTTTCCTAGTTCCTCGCGTTTGTGCGCCGCGCGATTTCTTTGCTACTCGTGTAATAATTTGTCGCGAGGTGTAGTCATATATACGGTTACTCAATAGTAATAAATCAATCGATAAAAATAGAATCGCATCAACACCTTTTAATCGTCTCGTAAAATTCTGCAGCTGCCGCGGTGGTTTAAACACGAATTGCTTGCGAATCTATAAATCACTAACTCAAATATAATTATTTTTATATATTGTTAAAAAAAAAAAAGTTCTAAAAAAAAATACGCGAAAAAAATAAAATAAAATAAAACCAAATATCAAACAAAAGACATTTTCAGCCGAATGTCTCTCGCGATCATCGAACGTCCCGATCTCGCGGTCTTCGGAATCGAATGTCCTCGCCCGCGAGAAATTTACATTACTGCCGGCGCGGATTTTCAGGGATTCGCCGAACAACGGTTGACCGCGGTGGTCGGTATGCAACACCGGTGGATGGGTCTCTCAAGGTGCGGATGTCGCGAATCATCATTGGCGATAACGAATGGCCGTCGTGTCGTTTACAACGAGTGGCCGGGGATCGCGTACCTACCTGTACGTGTTACCTATATGCAGTAAAGTTTATCTCGCGACTCGGCCACCGACCACCACGGGTTTTACCTGCGGCTCTCTATACCTGGTCGTGTTTGTACGTACCTAACACTCGGGGGACGACCGGAGACAGGGCGAGAAAGAAAGAGAGAGAGAGAACGCGGAGGGTGAAACGAGAGGGATCGCGGTCGGATAGAGCACGAGCCGGTACCACACCTTCCTCCTCGGGTGAGCAGAGATCGCGGTTAGTACCGACGGACCGGCCAATGATTTACCCGATTTTACGATTCTCGAGCGATTCGTTCGGGGCCGAGTCACCGCGATTTCGGCCGACGAAGTCGGCCTCTAAACGGAAACGTTCCCGGCGCGAGGCAGAAAACGTAAAAGAGAATAAATTTCCCCGTTCCCCGACGGCGATTAATGTCCACGGTAGCTATTGATATTTCCACCGACGCGGGAGGAAAGAAATAAAGGACGGTAGGTACACCTCGTCGCGTCTGCATTCCTGCATCGGACGGAAGCCAATGCTGATGTGATTCACGCGCGGTGCTCCTAGACGAAATACACGGCGATAAAATCCCGAACATTTCGTTATCGGGAGACAGTAAAAGACGAGTCGCGTCGCAAATAAGACGAGGCTGGAGGAACGGGTTTTTTCGGAGCGAATTTCGCGCGGCGAACTGGGACGGTTAATTGAGCGATGGGGCAACTTCGGTTCTACGCGCTTCGTCTTTATCAGTTATAATTTCTGGAGGAAACCATTTTATATTTCCCGATCGATTGTCGTACGCCAAATATTCCCACAAATTAAACGGTCACGAGCAAACGGCGGTATTTTTTTTTTTTTTTTTTTTTTTTTGCGCTCTTTACGACTTCGCGTCGTATAAGAGGAAGCCGTTTATGCGGTTTTCATATGGCTGTCCACCGCGTATACGCGATATTGCTGACGAATGAAGGGAGATACGTATCGAACCGGTTCGTAACTAAAATAGAGGATGATTTCTTCTTCTCTTCGTCCCTCTCTCTTCGCCCCTTTCCGCCTCTCTCTTTCTCGGACCGATTTCCTCCGCAATGTATGTAACGGTGGTGGTACGTTCGCCGTGCGGTGTTGTGACGACGCGACTGGTACCTATATGGTAATAATGTGACATGGATGTCGGTCGCGCGTCGTCGGCTCGCACCGGGAGGCCTTATCTTACGTTGAAGGGGGGCCCCCATCCACGGGGGCCCCCTGTGAAGCCTGTGCCGAGAGGGCCTCGAGTCTGGCACGCGGCACACCCCCGTATGCGCGGCGCTCGACACCGCGGGATTCCTACGGGATTCCTCCACCGTTCCCTCTCGCCTGCCCTCGTCTTTCCACGGCGCTTCGACTACTTTTCGCCGACTCAACGCGGAAAATTAAAGACTTCGACGCAATCTTTCCTCCCGAGAGTATAAACTCGAACCGGAAGGAATCGCCTTTCTTTAAATTACAACGTCCGACGGACGATTATCGAGTCCTTCAAATAATTATCTCTGTTATCGCGATAGAAAAATTAAAAAAAAAAAAATAATTTTCTTAATACAAACTATCTCAATTACTAAAGTAAATACGTATATAACTTTCGAGTAGCTTACACTCGAATTCGATAAGATCGGAAAATGTATGCCAGCTTTAACTACACGCGTATCGCGCTCCGGGGGAGGCTCGCACCCCCTTTACTCTCTGCCACGCTCGAGACGGTCCGGGGCCGCCATTAAGAGACACGGATATTTCATCTGCGCAGTCATCGCATATTTCGATTTCTTCCCTGTCATCCGGCCGGCTCGTACGGGTGCGTTCAAAGGGCTCCGAGCCGGGGCCTGTACATTGTGCGTATATGTAGACGTCGGTATCTCGCCATTCTCCCGGCATGGGCATTGAGCCCCGACGTTTTTCTTCGGCGCCTTGTTTCGAGATCTTTTTCATGGCCCCCGTAGCACAGCCGGCATTGTCGCGCTGATTAACGTTTCCGTAAATGCGTTCGCGATTTATAACGCAACCTTAGCGATACATGATTCATCGATGCAGATCCGTCGACGCGCTCGTGTTGAAATCGCTCATGCATGCCGCGCTGTAAAATGATGTTAGATATCACCGTTTCCGAACGGTGTTTAAAGAGAAAGGATATTCGAGGAAACAACCTGGGTCCTTTTACTGAAAGTCGAGCTAGCGATCGCGTTGCCACGTGAGGCGGACGTTTGGCAAACGATATATCCACCCGTGTCACGGAATATTATTTCGTAAAGTAATCGATAACGTTTTAATTAAATTGAGAGGAAAAAAGCCGCTCGTCACGAAGGAATAAGGTAATAGAGTGGTGATTACTTTTCCCTCTGTGTTCGCCGATCATTAACATTCCCCGGTCTCGATAAACCTATCTTCCTTAAAATTCTTCGGTGAATTTGATCGTGACAAGTTTTGGAATCTGTAAAAAGGACAATCTCGGATGTAAGAAATAAAAGGGAGAGAGGAGGGATCAAGTTTCACGAGGTTCTTAAGTCGATCCGAACGCTATTCTAGACACTGGTATTTTCGAGAAACGATATAGCTGTACGAGCTTACTATGTCACCTTCACGTTTTATATATATCTTCACACTTCAGGCTTTATTATAATTCAACGTGAATAAAAACAGATGTTGATCGTCTCGATAAAATCCCTTAATGACAATTGGCAACTTATAAGTAACAATATCGCTCTCCCGTTTTTTTTTTCGCCGTCGAAGTTTCAGCATCTTTCAGAATAATTAGCGAATAATTGAGCGAGCGGTCGCTCTTTCTTCGAGTTCTCATGATCCATCCGCGCGAAGTTTGCACGACGGAGAGACCGCAGCTCGCATGCGTTACGTGCGTTACTCGGAGTGATCTGTAATTGAAGCATGCGTACCCCAGAAATGTACCCTGAGCGTGCCGATCTCGTCGTCGTCGTCGTCGTCGGCGGCGGCGGCGGCGATGTCGAAGGCGGCTTCGACTAAGTCGTCGATCTGACATCTAACGAGTAAACTCGCCTCGCTTACGACGGGCCGGGAAGAGGGGCGCCAGCGCGGAATTTATTCAACAGGTTTACGAAGTGACGATGCGGTGAAACATCCATAATGGTGGCTCGTGGTCTCTCTTTCTCGGGCGAGTTCGCCTCTCGCCGGTCGATTATAATATAAATAAGAATTTATCGGTGCCTCGCGGGCGTTAGGTTAAAAGGTTTACGTTTATTAATTTCGCTAATCCTCCCCTGAATGCGCAGCTGCGCGCATGCGAAAAGAGGAGGCGGGGGAGGAAGAAAGAAAATAAATAAAAAAAAGAAAAGAAAATAAGAAAAAAAAGGATGGAGGAGAAGTAAACGCCACGTAAAATGCGGCGCTGGCTCGTGCGCCTCCGCGCTCTCGCCCGCCTCCTTCTTTCGCGGATAACTTCTTCCCGGCTTCCCGCGTCTACACTCATTCTTCCCTCGCTCTTTTCTCTATCTTCATCACTCACCGTTTATGGGGTATTAGTGCCGCCCGCCGTTAACGCGATGAAAAATAAAATAGGAGCGCCCCGATGGCGCGGCTCGCGTCGCGCGTTTAAGAAGCGAACGGGAAGCGACGGGACTTCGAACGATCTCTCGTCGTATATTTATCCTCAAAGTACAGAACGGCTTTGCAGAACGGCTTTACGGAACGGTAGAGTTATCAGACCCAATTACAGGATATTATCCAAGACGCCGGTACAGATCACCAGTTATCGAACTATCGATTGGATAATTATTTTACGACGCACTCTGCAAGTTTCGCTTCTGAAAAAGAAAAGGAGACGCGAAGGAAGCTCGCACTACCGTTTCGGTAAAGCTAAAAATTCGTCGAGTAGCACGACCACAGGCGTACAAAATCGACGATCAACGTCGGTGGTTCCCGAGGAGGGCGGGAATTTTTGGAAAGCGTGGGTGTCGCGCGTTTTAATTAATAAAGGCATATACTCCCGGCCGCGAGATAGAGGTCCCCCTCGCCCACCCTTCCCCTCCATCGAGATGAATCAGACCTGTAAATTATTGACCGGCGTTATCTGGACGCGCTATTGGGTACTCAGGTACCTGCCTCTCGTCCACACGCCCCGAAGCATTCACACGTAGAATTACGTTATCTCCACGGTTCTTGGGAGGCGAAAGATACGTCCCGAGTAGTACTCGGCTACAGGTAGATAGATCGCCGTACGGGTACGTAGACGCGCGCGTAAAACGATCGAGGGAACCGGCAGGATCACATAAACTCTCGAGATTTAAGCGCCGCGAGGGCTCGCCGACGAGGAAACCATCTTCCACTTCGACCACCATGGGCATGCTCTTAGCTGCCCCGGCTGTGTTTAACAATGTTTCACTCAAAGGTGAGCGCGAACGCGGCGCGTTCTAGCTTAATGGCGTGCGGATGGGGCACGAGAGTAACTCGCTCGGAAATTAATATCCGTGGATTTTAACAGGAGCATAAGCGAGCGCGTTATCTTCGGTAATGTACCGCGCGATATTGAGAGAATTGACGGTCGTGATCTCAGACTCTTTAATGCATTAGGTCGTTAGTATTCGAGGTACAAAAAATTAAAAAAAAAAAAAAAAAAAAAAATAGGGAACAAGATTTTTTAAGTAATAGCTGTTGTGCATGAAAATTAAACGAATTTACTTTTCGTAGGTCGGATATTACAATTGTTACAATAAATGTTAAAATTGATAGCGAGGATCTGTCGAGAGATAACGACGATAGGCTTATTAGCGCCACACGGCTCAACCGTGTAAAAGAGATACGACGTGCCGTGTGTCTTATCTTTCGTGCGAAAAGGTACAAATATCTTAACGCGTTAATCCATAAAAAGGTTCGAAACCAGAAAAAAAAAAAGATTACATTTTCCGATCCTGTTAAAATCCCTTTCATCCCGATATTAGTTACAGCAAATATTGGCCTCTGCCGCTTTTATTTTCGTTTCCGTTGAATAGCTGCTTATTTCGCCTTATAAAAATTTTTACACCGAGATATGTAGAGGAGGCGTATTCTTCTATCTTTAAGTACCTGCAAAAAACTCTTTTAAGTCCGTAACTGGCGGTGTGCGCTTTCGCTTCGTCACGGTCTGCGCGGAACTTGGCAACGGGCGACAAACAAAGGATGAGAGAAGTCGAAAGCGACCGCAAGCTGTAACATATTGCGAAAGATCGCATATACGAGCGGCATGATCCGCCATGCTTTGAACGTAATTTCTGAATGCCGTCTAAACGAATGACTCGACGACGGTTGCGCGTGCCATCCTTGCGGCCAGCCGCAAGAATAAAGTTTCAAGCGATAGTCCGATCGAGGACGAGAACTTTGAGAGGAGTCGGACGCGCAATATTAATGTCCTCGCCGCATTGCAATCCGATCGAGTGAAATATAACGCTCGATCGTCGTAAAAGATACGTATTTCATGTCATCAAAGAACTGTTTCAAAAGTTGCCTGTTTTATTTTTTTAATAAATACTAGACGCGGGTAAGATTTTTTTTTTGTATTTTCAGAATTCGTCTAATCAATTTTTTATTTTTTGTTTGTTTAGATGGGAATGCAGAGCGGCCAGCGTACGTTCGACGCCGATTGAATAAACGAACTACGGTCGGAGTTCGTCGCGAATATCGTAATGAGTAATCGGGCGCCGTATTATTATTTAAACTTTTTTTTACCGGGAGTGCCGCCTGAGTCGCGCGTATAATTTTACTTAACAATCCGCGCGCGTATCCGCGAGTGTCGCGAGTGACCTGTGGACGTTGTGACCTGTGGATCTGAGTGCTGAGAGGAGGAGCAGGTTCAGGATGGACATCGGGCACCGGCGGAGCACCGTTTGGGTAATTATCTTTTTTTTTTATTTACAAAAAAAAATAATAAAAAAAAACAATTCTGCCAGTTCAGTTTATTTTATTTTTCTGATAATAATTACAAAAATAATTTTTAAAAAAGCTTACAGTTTTAGAGAATTTTTTTTCTTGTTAAAATTCTTTTGGAAAATAAATTATATTTATTAAATAATTACATCATTAAATATTTCTTTCAGTAATCATTGTATGCATATTTTTCATTTTAGTTTTCAACTTTTTTGTTACAGAAAATCATCCCCGTTCGATCATCGATCTTCAACTCCGCTCTCAACAAATTTACGAAAAGGTAATATTTTTTTAACATTATTTAAATTCATACAGTAGTAGTAGCAGTAATGTAGTTTTGCAATGTAGTAATTCGCAAGTGAACTGTCTCAGCCACTTGCGGCACGAGATATTTTTTTCCTGGCCACTTGCGGCACAGTTGACATTATCGTTAATTTACCGATTCGTTTCCCAAGTAAAAAAATACTTTCCTCCAACTCGTACATAAAATAAAATCGTACCAAGCGCGGTAATAAAAATAATAATCAAATTATTCTCGCAATAAACCCATCGTTGTGCAATTAAACGCACTAGCCATTTCATAAAATTATTTCATAATAGCACTCCGTAACGGTACAGCGGGTTTACCTTCGTTTCCCCATCTTTCGCCCGGAAACGGCTTGATTTTCGAGACGTCCCCGCTGATTTCTAAACACACGAGACGCGCGTATAGAAATTAGGTAGACGCGAGATCAATCGCGGGAGGAAAAGCGCCTGTCGGTCCAGGCATGCGAAGGCCCGTCGTGCGTGCGGACGTGCATATACACCGGGGACGGGGGATGCAGGGGGTGAAATGGAGAACGGGAGGGAACCGACGTCGAGAGAGAAGAGAACGGAGGGTCCGGTCGGAGACTGAAATGCGTAGGCGAGTGTGAGCTTGTGTCGCGCGAGTCACCACTCTCGGTCGCCCGGAGCGTCCCGCCGTCCGTCATCCTGTCCGCCCGTCCGTATTTCGTGGTGCACGCACACGGCACCGTCGTCGGCCCGCGTTGCACCTACACGGGTTCCGCCGTGCCGCTGCACGCGTTGCACGCACGTCTCGTCGCGCATCAGCGTTCCGCCAATCACCCACGGCACGGGCCCGGCCGTGCAAATGAGCCGCGGCTTTTCGGCCGCTCCGAAGTGTCACGCACGTGGCCCGACGGTCCGCGCGATTTACGCGTTTGTCTCCCGTGCGCACCGCTGACCGTTGGTCTTGCAGTCGGGCTCCCATCGGTCGCGATTGAGATTTTCGCGAGAGAGATTCGGATAAAGATCGAGGCGGTCTTGTATCAAATCTAAGCCGCGAGCTCTGTAATTGTTATAATTGTGTAAATAATTTTTTTTTTTTTTTTTTATTTATATACGTGACGTTGATCGCGAGATAATTCACCCTGCACGTTCTACCCCGGCACTCGGCGAATCTAGCGCGACGGTGATGCGATTCCGACCACGCGGAGGGCCGCGACGCGGAGGCTGCGCGTTATAAATGCTCGCGGCGCGGTCGTTAAGCGATGCACGCTCGCGGTATCGCGGGTGGCCCCCGCCATTCGCGGCGGCCGGGCCCGCCGATCGTATATCGCGGCTTCGTTCTCCCCCGCGTATGGAGATGTTACACCCCGGTGCGGTGCGTGCGACCTATTCTCCCGCAAAAAGCGCACGCATACCGGCGCACGTGCCGGCCGCGGCGCGCGATCCCTTCTCGCGGCCGGAAAGTTCTCAATCTTCTTTTAACGCACGCGATTCGCGCGGCGCGGCACTGCGTTAGTTGATGACGACGATATCTCTCGCCGAGCGAGATTTTTTTTTATTTAATGCGCCGATTGATCCATCGCGCGAAGCGCTGACGCGGAGCGAAGCGTCTCGACTTCGAGCCGCGCAAGTACGCCGGAAAATGAGTTACGCAACGAGTTCTGCTTCGCGCCGCGAACGTCTGGGAATTGTTCGCCGGGAATTACCGCGCTGTGAAGCCCTTCGGATTAATGACCGTCGCCGAGGGTCGGCGGTTCTTTTCGCGGATGAAATCGATATAACTGGTACTACGCGGTCGTAATAACGTGATCGTTTTACTGCTGGATCGTTTTTCGGAAAAATCGTCGAGGCGAGCGGGATGGTCTTATCGCCGCGGAAAATATTCCTACGTTATCGCATTATAATATCTAAACTTGTCGTTATTTTCATCATGTACCTAACATTGTTATGACGTCCGGCGGTTCAATGTCCGAGGATAAAATATCATACGCTTATCACCGAAGGGCTGTCGATTAATAGCCGCTCGACGAAAAAAATTTAAGAGCGAATCGCAAAATATATTAATTAGTTTCCATTAATAAAAAGAAGAGAAACCATTTTAAAAGCTCAAAATAAAACAAAATTTCGCGTAGCGTTGAAATAAAAAAAATATCACAAAATAGCGACAGTATTTTTTCGAGGACTCCGGCGATAATGCGAGCCGACGCGGTAAACGGCGGATCGATCGCCTGCATCGCGGGGGGATCAATCTCCGCGATCGAATTTATCCGCGAGACGGAAACCCACTGGGGAGACGCGCGAAGGGGAGGAGGGTGGCGGGAGAGAAGGAAAATGAAATAGACGCGACGCGATCGCGTTATCGACGCTTCGTCGACTTCTTAAATCAGCGATGGTAGGCAGGCAGAGGGCCGAAGGGCGAAAGCGTGCTGGCGAGAATGGACGAGAGAACGCTTCTCTCCTTTCCTCGCGCCTCCCCTTAGCCCCCCCTCGGCTTTTTACTTCCTTTTTCCCCCCCGGCTCCGTGACGAAGAGGGGACACGCGCATGCAGATCACGTCGGTTGTAGCCGAGTGATAGCGTATCTGTGGGCGGCGCGTGCGTGTGGTCCTTCTATGTCCCCTCGGCCCCCCGCTTTCCGCCCCCTCCCCTCCCCCCCTTTCTCGCTCGGTTCCCTCCACCTAGCTCGAAGATATCCTCTTTTCTTCGTTCCGAATCATCGCCGCGCCGCGATCACCCCCGCCTTTAATTTCGCACATCAGCCTGTCGATGCGATAAATAATTGGCCGGGAAAGTCCGGCGATCGCTCCTACGGTCATTTACGATACGATCGTTTTAATTAGAGATGTTTGCCGTCGCCGCGCCGACAGTTCGTATCTCTAAGGTAATCATAAACTCGCCCACGCGGCCACTCTATATCGTATCGCGTAACCGTTAAATTCTGTAATCTTCTCCGGCGCGAGGGTTTTTCCTGGATAATGAGGAAGGCGAATACGACGGCGGGTCGTCTGCGCGCGAATTATTTATTATACGGCCGGCTTTCGAAATTATTCCTGTTAATCGCTGATGGCCGTGTAATAATTGACTCGGGCGAACGAATAATTCTCGATACTGCAAGGCTGCATTAAAACCATCGGATTAAAAAAAGGGGAAAAATTAAAAAAAAAACGCATAAGCGATGTAATTCGCGCTCTTGGGTAAAAGTACGAAATTTTTTTTTAAATCTCCGACACATTTGAAACTTAATAAAACGCTGCGTGCTTAGAGGTTCCTTCATTCTGCTTCAAATTAAACTCCTTTCTGGAGCCATCGGTCGCATTTATCCTTATCGTTTATCTTCAACGCGTCGAACGCTTACGTAAGTCGAAGAAGAGCCCCGCGAAGTCAAATATGGTCGTCGCTATCGGAGAATTTCGCGGCGGTCCTCGAGTTTCCGTCAACGCGGGGACTAAGCGATACCGTGAGCAAACGTGACACAAAGACACCCATCGAGAAGTCATTCCGAGCCCGCTTCCAGCATCCGAGAACCCGCCGGCGGGGTCTTCTCCCGCGCCGCTCCTCCCCCTTCGTCTTCGTAACTCCCATACGTGTATCCCGTCGCCGTAAACACGATTTTGCCAACGCGGGGTTTTGCGGTAAAACGACGGGCCGTAATTCGCGGTAAAACGTCCGCCGGTAAGAATTTATGAAAGCTCGTCCGGGAGTCCGGGTTTACGTGCGGCGTATACACGGCCGTGCGTTAGGCCGCGTGCGGCCCCCGCTCGTGAGAGAAAGAAAGAGAGCCGGCAGTCGACCGGTCGCGCAGGATTCCCTTATCGACGACGCGAGGACGCCCGTTCACGGACACCTCCGGGATCCGAAATAGCGTCGTTCGGAGGTACCACCTTCTTCTCCGCTCGCCCATCCCGGCACCTTCGTGAAAAGAAACGTAACCCTAGACGTATCGCGGTGTCATGTCCCGCGCACCTGGCGGCCCCGTTCTTTGTAACACAATACACGCGTTTCGTCCATCCCGCTTCATCTCCACCTCCCGTCCTCTTTAACTTCTCCTCCGCTCGCCGCGCCCTTTTGTCTCTTCCTTCTCGCCGGGCCCGTCATCAGCTTATACCTAGCCTGGATATGTGGAACGGATAAAAAAGGAGGAGGCGAAAAAAATCTTGGTTTAATACCGCGCGGGAAGGGATCGGAATTTTCGGCCGGGCTGACGTACTCCGCTCGACGAACCTGTTTAAGTGAACACTCCATAACGCCTGATATATCTAGAAGTCGGCACGCGTGAGGTTTCTGCTCGGCGAAAATGTTTCCCGCGGCCGCGGCCGTAGAATGGGACCGTTTTTGCGTCCGATAAATTCAAGTCGCTTCTGCGAAGCCGGGATATTTTTTAGGAACAAATGTAATCAGCCGAAACGAATCTCGGAATAATTTTCGCCCAGGCTCTCTCTCTCCGCGACTCGTAAGATCTCGAACGACGTCTTCACCGTCTTAGCTCGCTGCGTGGAAGAGGGGGGAGGGATTCGAATGAGGGCGCAGACGACTGTGAGTTAAAAAATAATAATAAATGTTTATTTTATACACGTGAACGACAGAACACAACGGACACGTACGGTAGGTACACCGTTTAAAAAGTACAGACGACTATATCTTATTCAAGTGAGTGGGCACCCACCGCGTATCGCATACATAGGAATTACAGATCTAAACATGCACGAATCCGTATATCCTTATCGTGATGTACATAACAATGATTACGCTCTAAACGTTAACGATGATAGATAGTGCAGGCGGATTAGATACGTTGGGGGAGTCGCAACGGCTCCGATCGGCGATGTCCAGACCGATGCCGATGGACCGTGTCTTAAAATTCAACCGCGATCCGGCGACTTTAGAAGTCAAGATCGCCACCGCGGCGTTTATAATAAATGGATAGTCGATCCCGCGTCGTTGAAAAGGCGGCGCGACGCGGCCGGGGATTTCGCCCGGGCGAACCGAAAAAAAGGAGATCCCGGTGTCCTCCGCGTTAGGACGTCTCCTGAAGAACGATGGTACTCGCGCCGGAAACCGGTATCCCCGACGGCGGCGGCGACGCCGGTACCCCTAGATTGTGGGTCAGCGAGTGTCGCCGCAGATCGCAGTTCCTGCGGAAGACCTTGCCGCAGGACGCGCAGTGGTAAGGCTTGATATCCGTGTGCGTCAGTAGATGCGTCTTGAGATTGCTCCTCTGATTGAAGCTCCGGGCGCAGACCGGGCACTTGTGCGGCGACTCCTCCATATGTAGAATCTTGTGGACAGCCAGTGTCCTGCTCTGGCAAAACCCTTTGCCGCACTCGGCGCATTTGAACGGCTTCTCCTTGCTGTGTATATACCTGCAACGTAAAATAGAATCCTCCAGTTTCGATATCCTCGCGCTTGAATGTCTGAAACTACCTGCCCGAACGGTTTTCCGTATATCTCAGGTTTTCCGTAAAAGTGCTTGGAACTGTAATTTCTGAAATTATAGACGCGCGAGAGGAGACCCCGCCGCGTACGTGCGTTTTTTTTTTTCCCCCGAAAAAACGGAAAGGAGAGAAGAATGAAATAATCACCGGGTAATATGTTATTAACTTGATTAACATTATTAGTAAGTGGGGGACCACGATTATTGCAACGGTAAAGATATGAATGAACGAATGGAGCGTGACACGTTGACCATTAAATATAATATACACGTCGTTCAATCATCCTTGTAATTACGCAGGTGAAAAAGGCGTACCGTGAATTTGTCCGTTCGTAAATCGCACGACGCTTGTAATTAATAGCGACGCGATAAAGAGATAAATACTTGCGGTCTTCAAGTCTTCCGTCGCGTAAGGAGTGATTTCGGAAACTAATCCTAGTCGTAATCGAAGATCTCGTACGCTTGACGTTTAATTGAATTTTTTTTTTAATGCGTTTAACTCGTTACCGAATGTCTTATAAATTAATTTTCCCAAAATGATATATTCAATTGCGGAAAATTTATTATTAATAATTTAAAACTTTGAAACGATATAAAATAAAAGAAATTAATTACGCAGAAATATTATTAATTTAAATATAACTTCAAAAATAAATCTTTACAGTTCTACATTTTTATTAATTATATTATTATCGAGTTGTCAGATTTGAAATTAATTTTATCAGAAGTTAATAATTCACGTAATTTATTTGTTTAATTTTCTTTTTTTAATATAATATAATTAAGTTAATTTAGACATTTTAATAACGAAAAACTGCGCGCGTAAGGCTTATAATCGATAAACCTCCAAGTAATTAAACCTATTCGTTACCTGTGATCTCTGAGATGATCTTGCCGTCGGAAGGCTTTGCCGCATATGTCGCACGAGTACGGCCGCTCGTCGGTATGCGTCCTCTCGTGTATCAGCAGATTGTAGCTCTTCGTGAACTGCCGGCTGCAGAACTTACAAATGAACTGTTTCTTGGGCCTGGAGGTGCGGCAAGTCCTTGGCACACTCGTATCGATCGCGATCGTGGCGTGTTGCACGGACACGGAGGAGGACGACGAGGTCGACGAGGTCGAGGAGCAGCCCGAGGAGGTCGACGACGGGAACGAAGCCGGGGCAGTCAAGGACGACGCTCGCGAGGCCGACGTGCTCGCGCGATTATTTCCTTCGGATATTCGTCGTAGTAGTAGCTCGTGATTCGCCGGTGAGGAACTCGCGGCCGTTTCGCTCAGCAGGACCTCCTCCTCCTCCGCAAGCAGCGCCAAGTCCTCCTCGGTGTCGGTGACAAAGTCGAGCCGCGCTTCGTCGTCCTCGCTTATCGCCGAGGCGGCCGACCGTAGCAGCTGATCGGTTGTTAGGTGATCGTTCTTCAGGGCGGTCGGGCTTAGCGTCAGGTCCGCGGTCGTGCTCGACGACGAGCATCTCTGATTCCCACCGCCGATCGCTTGCGCGGTTTGAGCGACGCCGGAAGTCGCACCGCTCGCGTGAAGACGATGTAGCGTCAGATACGTGTCCAGGGCCTGTAGATTAAACGCCGCCGCGGCGGCGTGTCCCGGCGGCAGAAGTGCCGCCCGCTGCAACGCGGAGAGCAGGGCACCCTGAAGTCGCAGGGCGACGCTCTGAAGTGCCAAGCTAGGTAACTCGGTGACCGCCGCGAGGCCGGCGGCAGCGGCCGCGGCGATATCGATCTCGCGCGAATCCGCGACCGTGACCGACGAGGTCGACGACGACGACGACGACGCGGACGGCACCATTACGAGGGTATGTTGCTCTTGCTCCGGTTCCTGATGCCGCGCCTCCTCCTGCTGTTGCTGCATCCTCCACCGCCGTTTGAGTCGTCCCGGATTATCCTCTGGAACGTGCACCTCTCGTATCTCGCCGGTATCATTGGCAAAGGCGATCGAAAAATTCCCGGGCCGGTTCCCGACTGATCCTGATGTGTACTTCTCAATGCGAACGCATGCCGCTATTTTTCCCCTGGTATTCCGGTGATCCTCACCGTTGCGCGACGCTGACGAGACCAAGCCGCACGTTTACATGTTCCCGCCGATCGGTTATCGGCCTGCGACGCGATTGTTCCCGTGAACGCGAGACTCGAACGCGAATACGGGAAAGAGGACACACATACACGATGCTGGCGGTGCGGAGGCACCCCGATGACTGCTTCTACCTGCCGCTGCAGGGTACTGCTGGTGGAGCCACCTGGTGGCAGGTATCCAAGTCAAAATGGGCCTGTCCGCCGGGGAACGGGCCCCGGATTCAGGAGAGAGAGCCGCACCACAGCTGGCCCGCGCGATTACCAGCCGTTTCGACGATGCGGGCCTCGGCCGCGTGTCCGTGGGGCCGCGCGATACCGAGATGAGCCGCCGCGGCTTGCGTGCCATGCCTCTCGCAGGAGACGCGGGGGGAATCCGGAAACCGTGAATTGCGATCGCGATCTCGATCGCGGGTCAACAGCTGTTTAACCCGCATGCGTTTCCTCAGAATGCGCGTCTACTTCGCGCTCGAGCGACAAATACGCGACGAATACAATTTTACCTGTACCCGTTAGAGACGGAGTTCCACGCGGCAGGACAGATACGAGCCCGGCTGTAAAAGAGAGAGCTGTAACCGTGTTAAAAAAAAAAAAAAAAAATCTAAACTATTAATTACAGATTGAATTTATTTTTATCGAATTACGATTAATTTACGAATACGTTTTTAACTTTCGAGTTTATTTTAAAAATTCGGTAGACTCCCATGCGTTTCGAAGGTTTTGAATCCAAAATAAGCGAGCTGTCTCGCTGCGATTATAAGACTTGAGTTTGTACTATCTCAATGGACGTCGCGTGGAAATGAGGTAAAACCCAGCGAATAGTTGCCGCGTTGAGGGGAGGAAAAGAAAAAGAAGAAAAAAAAATGAGGTATCTCTCCCGCGGTACCGCGCCCGTTCGCCGCGAGTTCGCTCCGACTCGGACGCAACTCGGACTCACGGCAAAGCCGCAACAATTTACGACGGCAATTAATGCGCGCGAGTAAGCCGTGTATAGCGCCTATAGTTAGCTGCCTCTTCAGCGTCGGAGCGCACCGAAAGCGAGGGAGAAAGAGAGACATTCCGTACACGCGCTCTCGTGCGCGCACGTGAGATGAGGAGAAAAAAAAAGGGGCGAGTAACCGGGCGAGAAGGAAAGAGAAGGAGTGAGTGAGGGTGAGAGAGGGAGGGAAGGGGGGGCCACGATAGAGTACGATATAGAAGGAGAGGAAGTCTCCCAAGGAAAGGTGAGAGAGAGACGATCGGAGTGGAAAAGGGTGCGGTAAGGAAAGGCGAGAGGAAAGAAAGGAGGAGAGAGAAAGGAGCGCAGCCAAGAGAGAGAGAGAGAGTGAGAGTGAGAGAGAGAGGCAGGAGAAGCGAACCGAGGCATCGGGCAGACTAAATAATATTATAGGTGGTGTTCTCACGGTCCCGGGACGCCCGCGGGCCAACTCGTCACCCCTCTCCCCGCACGGCTCCTCTTCCTCGCCTTGCTATTCTCTCCTCCCGCTCTTGCCCCGGCCGCCTCTTACTCCCCCGCGCGTAAGCTTCGCCCACGCCGAGCCCTCACGGAGGGCCCCACGGAGTCGTTTGAGTCCCGCCGGTGGGACGAAGAGGTATCGAGCGTGCGACGCCCGGCGCGCAACGAGGACGCACGAGGAGGGTCAGAGGTCACCTCGCGCTCGCTGACCGTCACCGTGGACGCGGTTCCTTCTCTCCGCTCCTCCCCATCTCTTTTTTCCTCTCTCGACGTCTACGTCCGAGGGGGCCCCCCGCGCTCTTCCCTGCCCCTTCGCGTCTTTTACTCCCCTTTCGTAACTTCGATGCCCTCGAGTCCAACTTTCCTCCCGTTCTCTCTCTCTCTCTCTCTCTCCCCTTTCCCCTTCTACCCTCGTCTTCTTGCCTCCCCTCGTTCCCCGCGCGATCTTCACGTCCCGCTCTTCTCTCGTTCGTCAAGTCCTTCTTCGCGAAAGTTGACAGGTTCTACCCAGTTAATCAAGTAGCGAGTTAATTGCCCGGCTAGAGCATAATACGCGCCTGCGATATGTACGCGGCACTTTATTTGGACACGTTGACGTGCCGCGCGCTGCTCGCCGAACGAAAGTCCCGTGTCAGGTAAAGCGGATACGTCACTACGATCTGTGCTCGTATCTCACAGCGTTTCATTGTACCTCGCCGCGCCACGACGTATTATCATGCGCGAGTCACAGCGCGGTAATGTCAACGCACTCACGATACGTGCCTTCGAAATGACGAACGCTAAGCAGAATCTTCACACGGCAATCGCATCGGGCGTATCCTTATCGTTGTCTTGAAAATCGAAATTTTTTACAGCGTACCCTGTCTAATTTTTTTAAAGTAAAACAGTAAAAAAAAAAAAAAAAATTAAAGATTTATCTGGAGAAATAAAACAAGCGCGTTTTTTAATCTTTTTACAAAGAAAATGCCTTTTTCGTGCGCTTAAAGGACAACATAAGACTATTGTACCTGCGATCAAATGTATTATCGCGAACAATTCAACAGTGCTTAGGATCTATCAATCGATTTTATATGTCAGAAAATCTCGTCCGTGCTCTTTAACTCCGGGAGGCAAAAGGTTATGAGTGCCGTTCGGCGTCGATAAATAAAGTAACGCGGCGTGACATGAGAAATTCCTCGCGATCGGCGACCTGCGTTGAATCGAAAAGAAAGGGCCCGGTAATTGCCGTCGTCCAGTTGATTCCGGCGCACTTAGCGCACTTGACGATTAACAATATTTAAAGTCAAGGATCTCTAATTTATTTTGCCGAGAGCACCATGGGCTCGTTGGAATCGTGTCGACTGCGAAATTGAGGGGAAAATCACGAAGCGGCGACTTAATTGCCCGTATCGCTCTTCTCACACGCTTTGCGCTCGGTGTGACGTAACAATCTTCGCCGAAGAAAGCAGCTTCAAATGCGCCGGTGTCTCAGGCGGCGCGACTCCGGGTTCCCTTCGGTTAGCACAAGCGCGCCGTCCGCCCGACGTTCAATTTGCTCTTGTTTCCTCAATGCGGTGAAGCGCAGAGGGAGGCCGCGACATCCCGCCGCGTAGATAATTAGATCGCTACTAAGCACCACCACTTTCACGCATCTTCACCTCCGCGGTTGCGTACAGCATCGGGCACTTGTTTCTCTCCTCGTTTTTCGCCTGCCTGTCCCCCCCTCGGGACCCTTGTACCCCCCCCGGATGCGAGTTCTCGCCCCGTTTGTTTCTCTTTGACTGCGTGCGCGTTCGCGGCGTGATATAACCGGTCCCTTCCCCCTTCCCCCCTCGACATGATAAAGAAAAGCACCCTTCGCTCTGACCACGCGACGACTGCAACGATCATATCCCTTTTTAATAATTTCTCTATTTTATTTATCAAGACCAAGCTGCACGAGCGTTCTAGAAACAAAGTTAGTTTTCGCATTAGCGTTCAACTTTTAATTAACATTTTTCTATCTTATCGCCGGACTCGTCACGGGGACCCCCGCGTAATTAATAGCCTTATATATTATTTTCCTGAATGTCATCTCGGAGCATGATGATAAATGCGGACTACAAAGAGAGGAGGAACGTCTTCACTTTTACACATCGTCGCCTATGAGGTCTCGCCTAAATCTTCGCCGCATCCTCGCCCTTTCTTTTTCCGCGCCCATTCTTTTTCCTCGCTGCCCTTTTCTCTCTCTCCCTCTCCCCGGTTGTACAATTTCTTTCCTTTTTTCTTCGTAATTTTTTTTTTTCTTTTCTTTCTTTTTTTTTTCTTTCTTTTTTCTTCGCCGACCGATTATACGCTCGTTGGTGCCGCGGTACCGCGAGACAGTCGGGACACAAAGAGGCGGAATGAACGAGGGGCTCGGAACGACGAGGGGGAGGGAGAGAACGGAGAGCACGGACGTTCGTGGACCCCCGTCCGGGATCGCGAGATTGATTTGTCCAATTACGTTAAACAATCCCCGGGATAATTCGATCGCCCGGCATCCTGGGATCCGCTCGCGAGGTCGCCCGGCTCTCAGCCAACTTTCTGCAATTTGTGAATGTAAATTCCCATTCCTCTCCCTCCCTCCGCCCGCTTCAGATATACGCGCATTGAACGTCTCACGACGCGAAATTAGCGGATTCGTCGGGGCTAAACGAGCCTAACGAATTTATCGTGTTCGCTGGGCGCAGATCGTTAGCCGTCGCTTTTGACTAATGAGCCGGCCGTGCCTTTTCCCGGTAAGCGGAAAAAGGGAAAGGGGGAAGAGAAAAAGCGCGCCCGCTCAATAAGACGAATGTGTCACCTACGCCACGCGAGGAATTCCACTACTTTTTCCGCGTCGGGCGCTCGGCTCACGAAACCCGCGCCGGAAATCGGACTGTGTAATTAACGAGAAGATATCGAGGAAGCGATGATTGAATAGATTGATTTCATGATATATGATCGCTCATTTATTTAATTGAAGCCTTACTTCTCGACAGCCCCGTGAGCGATTGTTAGATATTTATTTCGCACGGATCGGTTCGCCGGCAGGTTAAGTAAGAATAGCGCGAGAATTATTTTTCCACGTAAAATCAATATCGGAACAGGTAGTTTTGTATACATGCATATATACATTGACAACTGGCGCTCGAAAATAATTATTAAAATATTTCTTACATAAGTTATTATAAAAAAAAGCGAAGAAATCTTTATAACATTTCGAAACAATTTCTCGCGGCGTGCTCAGCGGCGAAAGAATTTTATTTATTTCGTCCTCGATCAGGCGTCATTTATCAACTCCTCATTGAGTTGTAAAAGAATTACGTACGCGGCATGAAAAACTGGCTGCTGAATAATTTATGTACGTTTATCAGCCGATTTTGTTACAAATTAGGTGTTTCGTTACCGCGCCACGTTGGCGTATGCTTTCTCGCGTACAATCGTAATAGACCCGACTTTCGATATTCGAGATTAATATGTTTTTCACAAAAGATATACGTCGGCTGGGACGAAAGCCATTCACGGCGAACGCACGATTTTGGAAATTAAAAATGAAGTGAAAAATGATTTACTCGTCGCGCGCACGCCGCGGCGACTCCCGCTCTTCTTTTTTTTTCCTCCAGAGATTCCCTGTCGCGCGCCCGCTATATTATCCTATCTCGGCACCGACGAAATAAATGTGATACTTTCAGCACCGCGCCTCGTAAGCTCAGAAAGTCTCCGTCTCGTTTCTCGCGCATAAATAACATATAACTCCACCTCGACGAAGGGACCCTTTTCTCGAAGATGGGATGGTGGCTAGAAAAGGCTCATTCCCTCGGGGGCCTCCTCCGTATCCTCGAATGAAAAAGAGACGGAGACACCCGGCTTCGGAGGTAGGAGCCCTTCGAGGGAACGTATCACCAGGAGGCAAAGCGTGATTCCATTAGTCAGGGCCTCACCGCCGACAACGCGTGTTTTAAAGCACCGTTTACACATTCGAATTGCTCTCTTTACTGCGCCCGTGTGATCCCATTACGACGCGCCGGTATCGCAATTAGTCTTGAAAAAAAAAAAAGAATTTCGCGGAGACGGGAATTGTTAACTTTTACGGTATTGCGCATGAAGAAAAATTATATTTATATTTTAAATAGCAGAGGGTTATTTTTTCTCTTTTGTTTTTTTTTATTTTTTATTTATTTTTTTTTTTAATTAGATTTTGATTAAAGTAATATCTTTTCAATGTTAGCTATCTAGAAATAGTTGCAGATAAGATTTCCTGCTTCGATCCCTTCGAGGAACGATGTCGCGTCGACGTACCTAACATCAATCACGATTTTCTAACGAGAAAAACGGCCCGCGCTACCCCCAGGTGATAATCGCAATTTCTACAAACGATAGGCGAAAGATGCGGGTGTCGTACCCGCCGGGCAGCATCCGAAAGATGCATCAACAGGCGTTGACCGCCGCGCGGTGTAAGCTCGCCTTCAGGAGAGCCGGGGTTACCCCCGAAACCCCTGACGGGGGGTCCGTACACCGGGCTTCTCCTTCCTCTTTTTCAAAAGTAAGGATGCCTGTCGCCGATAGTGATTTGTTGAGTGTATTTGCATTTTAGATTTAGGCTGCTGCGCCCGTACTCCGTCTCTCCCTTTTCTCGCTCTCTCTCTCTTTCTCTCTTTCTCTCTTTTTTTCTCTCTCTCTATCTCTCTTTTTCGTTCCTTCACCCTTTCCCCTTCGTATCAACTACCTATCTCCCAGTCAGGACACATCCTGCCTCTTGTACACGTCTGAGATTTCTCACTCGTTGCCTCCCTCGCTTTCGATTTCTGGTTTTTGGTCGACGCCGCGCGTCAAAAGAGACGGGGAGGAACGGCAGGAGGAGATTCTTAGATGAGAAAGGGTTTGGCGGGGGAGGGAATTTGGTCGACTCAGGAATGACATTAGTCATATACTATCTCCCTTGACTGCTAGCGAGGAGACTTGTTTATGCACGTTTAAAGAATGATTAGGCGACGGCGTCGCGACGGGGGGCGTCTCGCCATCCCTCTTCCTTTCTCCCGATTCACCGTGGCCTCTTCATCCCGTTTTTATAGTTATAATTCTTCCCTCCATTTGCCCCGCGGCCAAGTCGCCGGCTCGGGCGGCTGTGGTGGCCGAAAATCACCGCGGGGCCTTGCCTTCCGAACTCTGCTTATACTGCACGAATTATAGGACAATAAAGCCGTAACAAACATATTTCACTTCGAAATAACAATGCGAGGAACCGAGGAAGTGACCAAATTATCGTTTCGTTTCCTAATTTATTCCATACTCTCGAATAACATTAACGTTAATTAAAATAGAATTGAAAAATGGCCTAAAAGTTGAAAGAAAAAAAAAAAATAAAATAAAAAGAAAAAATTGAGTAATTTATTTCTGAAAATATTTTGCCAGAAATACGCAAACAATTTACCCCAAATTACACTTTTTTTTAATAATAAAATCGTGCAGCAGTAAATGGATTTTGAACGTTGAAAAGTCAGTGCAATTATTCTCAAACCGACGAGTTAAAGTCGACCTTTTCGCGTTTCCGTTTTTTTTTTTTTTTTCTTCTCTCCCCTTTCTTCTGGATGGACTCACTCGGCCCTCGGGAAGTTCCAGTTAGCAGCGCCTTTTTATTACGTAACCTGCCGTTATTATTATTAATTTTAGGCTTTTTACAATCGCCCGTAGTTACTCGCTGGTTTACTGCTGTGAGAAAGACTTCGGGGAGCTCTCTCGGGAGATACTCAACTAACGAATGTTATCATCTTCTGCAAAATTGTTCTCACTAAAATTCCGCGGTCCCTCGTTACATATTTCTTTTTTTTTTATTTTTATTTATTTTTTTTGTCAACCTTTGTTTCTAACGAATGGAGGACGTCGCGAACGTTATTATTCCGTCGTGCCTTGCAGGTGCGTTTCTCAAACGACGCGGTACTGTTTCTCGGATATTTTATTATCGGCGACAGTGTCCCTCTTGCTTTAACGGTTAAATATACAGAAACATACGGAAATGTAATTCAAGCTGTTCACGCTGCGCGTCGAGTACGATTAAAGGCGAATTCGAAGGGAGAGGTGAAGTCGTGAAGGGAACTCGATTCGTCGTGCATTCCACGAGCGCAGCCGTTGAGTGACAGATCGATAATTGATCATTATTATCGTATGACCGAGGCCTATTGTCGAGGAACTTCTGCGTCTCCACCTTCGCCTTATTTTAGACCGGCACCACCAGCCTGGTAACATCCAGGGCCGCGCCCTCCCGCCGGGTCAAAGGTCAGTCGCAACACACGGACACTCGTCGCGAGTGTCGCGCCGCATTCCTATGTAAAGCTCCTCTCGCATGATAGACGAACGTTCGTTTATTCGCGCATTCTCATTTCGCTGGCTCCGCGAGCCTCGATTTATCACAACGTGATCGGGACACGTATATCAAAAATAATTGCCGGTTTTCGTAAAAGTCGTCTTCGCGGCGGAACTTTAATTTCGAGGCATCAATTCTAATTACGCCGTGGACAGGGACGAAACGCGGCGCGTTTACGCAACGATTTCCCCTTCATATGTTATTTTAGGTACTGGCTTACGTCCCGCGGTCCAGCGTTTTTTCGGTCCCGCTCGAAGGAGACGGTTCACTCGGGCGGTCATCAGCGCGGTATACCGTAACAACGCGCGAGCCGTTCCTCGCCGTGCCGAGGAACCAGGAAACGTAGATCGAAGGTGGT
The DNA here is from genome assembly GCF_019399895.1 of Cardiocondyla obscurior. Lineage (NCBI taxonomy): Eukaryota > Metazoa > Arthropoda > Insecta > Hymenoptera > Formicidae > Cardiocondyla > Cardiocondyla obscurior. The sequence goes on from NC_091867.1 coordinate 9,444,739, forward strand.
CGAGTTAGGAGGAGGCCCAGGCCGCGCCTGGTTTATGGTCGTTCGGGGCGAACGAGCTTCCCGGAATGCCCGGATCGTGTAAGCGTACCTAACCGAGCGACGGATACGGCGAGGTACGGGCCGCTGCTCGCGCGACCGCGAGCCCGCTCGCCGGAGCCGGGGAACATCGAAACGCAGGACGTATTGCTCTGTCACCCGCCGGCCGCCGATCTATTAGTTATGAATATCGTTGCCCACGGCGATACATGACCGGCGACTGCGTGGTGCTCTCCCAAAAATATGTACCGGACACCCGCATACGCTGGGGTCCCTCTTCCTCGCGCAGGGGGCCTCATTCCAAAATGTCGCGCGAGCCCCGAGGACCGACCTAGCGATAGATTCGTGACCGCGCGTCTCCTCGGCGAACGCCGTCGGTTGTTAATTTGAATAATTAAACAGCGCTCTTTTAATTACAAACCGTATCTCCAAACATGGTTTTTTTTAATAAATTTTTTAAATAGCACATTTAAATAATTTTGCATGAAAGAAAAAAAAGAAAGAAAGAGAGAAGTAATAATCGAAGATAAGAATCGTATTTATTTTCGTGAAGATTATTAATTACGTTTGATTAATTTTTTACATAATTATTATGTGCCAAATTATCTTTTGGCGTCGCCGCAAGAAGTTCGGTGCTAAGTGGCTAGAAAATCTGTGCGCGCGGTTAAGTCGTAACGATTTCAAACTACCGTTCGCCGTGATATCGGATAACGAGCGGTTTCATGGGTCCTCTCATCGAGCCGAGATCGTCTCGAGGATGATCGATATTTTTCGTGTCACCGGTGTCCGTCAGTCCGAGGCGGTGAGGGGCGAGTCGGAACGCGGTGGAACGCGTGGTGGGTGTACGCGTCGTAAAAAAGAAGGGTACGAAGCGGAGAATACCGCGTTGGCGGCGTCGAAGGATACCGAGGAATCGGGAGAGCCGACCAGGCGAAGGAGTGAAAGAGAGAGAAAGAGAGAGAGAGGGGCAAGAGGCGGAGGTGAAGGAGGTGGATGAGGGAGTAGACGAGGCAGAAGAAGAAGAAGAAGCGGAGGAGGTGGAGCGGTGAGCGCGGGTCGCCATTAAGCGGACCCCCTGCCGCGCGTGGCCCGCGGCAACCCTTCACAAAAAACTGTAATTGGAAATACTTTTCCTCCTTTTTTCCTGAAATAATTTATGAATCTTCCACTGGTCAGCTAGCAAGGGCCAGCCGCGCGGCTTCCAGGGCCCTTTTTCTCTCTCTTTCTCTCTCTCTCTCTCTTTCTCTTTTGCTGTTCGAACTCACGAGGACCACGGACAAGGGAGGAACCGTCTGTGAAACCAGCGAGAGAGGGAATATAACCGTGACTCCCGCCGAATAACGAACTCATTACTTTTCGGAACCTTCGCACGCGTCGGTGGATCCGTAAAAGTAGGTGAAGGGCAGACGAATGTGTCTGGAAGGGAAACGTGGGCCTCGCGTTCCCGTCTGATTGGCTTTCGCACGCGGTAAATTGCGCCGTCGAGAAGTGCGATATCGCCGTATCAAAACGTGCGCCTTTGCATTATGCACGCGCGTTTTGACTTTATTTATAATTGCGAATTCGCGATCAATAGTATTGGTTGAAATTTAAAAAATAACTCACTGTTTGAATTATTAAAGGAAAGAAAAAAAGACATTTAATATTTTAATACTCTTTTATTAAAAATAAAAAATACAAATTAAAAAGAAACAACCGCGCGAAAACGCGGCGAGACGGCGATCCTCGGGAAGCTAACGTAACGAATTTACGGCCTGAAAACTGTCGAAGGGGTTAGAGAGAACGTGTGCGATCGATCGCGGAGTGTAAGGAGGGCGCCGGAGGAACGGGGGAGGCTGTGGTGCTTCGCTTCTTATTTCGCGGCCGAGCGACACCCCGCTGCGCCCGGGGTGGAGGTGAGCCCTCTTTAGCGTCTCGCGAGGACCCTTACGGCAGCCTTCGGATGCCGTTATCAATTTGCGTGATTCTCAGGATTTATAATGAAGACGCAATACACTTTCTTCCTTACTCTACGCGGGAAGCGCGACGTCAGTTCCTTTTCGCTCTTTTCCCTCCCCCGTTCCCCCGTTCCCGGCGCGTCTCTTTCAGTCTCTTGGTCCTCTTTTGCGCTCGGACGACACAGAGAACGCGCAGGTACCTTCGTCATCATTGCCATCACTTCGATCGGCCAATTGGCGAAGGAGCTGATGTCTCACGATGGTAATTATCGCCGTGCCACCCAGGACGATGTCTACAGTTTCGCGGTAGGGGTGAGAACGGCAGCCGCGGGTGCGCAACTTGTATTAAAAAAAAAAAGAAAAGAAAAAAAAAGAAATTATTTTAAACAGCACCGTTAGTTTTTCGATTAACTTTTTATTAATAATAAAATTCATCCGGTTATTTAGAAGATAAAAGGGTAAGAAAATTAAAGATTCCCTCGCGGTGAGATACGGCGATTCGAGGTTTCCCCGGGACTACGGCATGTATAATACATTATTGGATGTCATTCTCGATAATTATCGAGCACCCAGGTACCCTTCGATCCCGAAGCTAGAAAGTATACAAAGCGATAGGCAGAAAGAATAACTCGTGAGCGTTAAACGCTGGAACGTCGTTACCGTCCCGGGCCATTTCGGATTTCTTTGGACGCCGGGTTTGTCGGATGGCATTGTGTTACGCGCGACCTAAGACAAGGTGTTCCGTTTTCTCGCCCGGCTGACAAAGGGCGCGGCCGGTCGGCGCAACAAAGAAGCGTCCGCGTCAACCGTAGGGAAAAGACATGGGGAGTTTAGGAGCCACCGGCGCGGGACCCTCTTTCCGCCCCCTGTCTCTTTCTCCCTCCGATGCCCGCCTCTTCGGGCCCTTTCCCTTCGCCCGCGCCCTCGCTCCCTCGCTTCTGTCTCGTTCCCTTGACGCGTTAAACCTTTTCCCCCGTGAGATGTCACTTATTAATTCTTTCAGTCTTTCACAAGGCAGCAAAATGAATAGCGGGAGTCGGCGCGGGAGTTGGCGCGACTCCGCCCCCCTCCCCTTTTCCCCCTTTGAATCGTCCCGTCTCAGAAGAATTTCTTCGGCGAGAGAAAAGACAGAAGGTTCTCGACAGGAACGGGACGTATCCCGCGGGACAGGCGGTGGATAGGTCAAAGGATCCTCCGGCTACCTGAGCGTCCTTACCGCTGCAGGTAGGTGGATAGGAGTCGCGGTCGTCTCCTCCTCTCATCATCCTCGTCGTAAGGTCTTTTCACGGGTCGCGCCACGATTAATAACAGCCTCTCTCTCTCTTTTTTTTTTTTTTTTTTTGCCCTCCCTCCCCCTTCTTTTACAAAGGGGTAAAAAGCGTGCGACGGAGATAATGTGAGGGAGCTGTTGTTTGAGGAAAACCACAAATTTTGGGGGTCCGAGGCGGAACGGTTGAAATATAGTAGCGCGGGTCGTATCGACTTCACGGACCCCCTGGCGATTATTCCTGGGAAACTCTCGAACGGGGGGCGGGGCGCTAGGAGACCATGCGATCTGTCTATTTCAACGGAGTTTCATCAGAAATGAAAGGCACTTCGGTCCCATAAATTCTCCGATTTCGTAGTAAAGGATAAACCTTCATTGTCGTGCGCCGACCGAAAGCGCAGCAGGAAAATCGATTATCAGATGCTTTCGTTATATAAGAAGAATAAAACAATCGAGTACGTCGCTAATTATTCTACTTCAAAACGCCTTTCACAAATTTATTTTAATTAATTCAGTCCTTAAATTTTGATTAAACAAATAACTTTTTTTTTTACATATGTAACGCAACATTTAAATCGTTATTAAAATTTAATCATACATTGGTGAGAAAGTAAATAATTACTTTAATTAAATTTTCACGATACTCTGCTGAAACGACAGATCGCACGAGTGAAAGAAAGAGAAATCGAGATACACTTCCATTCGCCGGCGCAGCATCTCAGATTAGCGACGTATAATCAAGAAGCAGGTAGTTGTATATATCGGTGGTGGATGAGTAATTTCCAGGGTCTCGTGATCGTGTCCGGGAAGAGATGCATCCGCAGAAGATAAAAAGACCGTTGGCGCGGGGCGCGGGGGCGGTCGGGCGAGCGAGGGGGCGAGGGTGTCGCGATTCCCCGCTGGGCGCTGATGGGGCTCTGGGTTCCGAGGGTCTCGGGTGCACGATTTTGGTAATTAGCTTTTTCGTTCAGTGCCAATTACGCGGCGACTGATTTACATAAGCCGGCCGACGGCGCTCTTAGATTGTGTAGAACGGGCTAATGAAGGCTGCGACTTCGCATCACGGAGGAAACGCCGTCTCGCGCACAAAGTTTCGAGGTGCTTAAAAAAAACGGCGCGCACAAAGAAAACGAGACTTTTGCGAAATACCGGGCGATCCGCGGTGGCCAGATTTATATCCGAATGGTATTCCTCGCGTTTACCGATGGTGTTTTCGATATAGCTATCGCCGATTGAGATCGATTAAGATAAAAAGACGCGAACGTACGAATTGTTAACAAGCTCTTTAGCATTCGTTATTAATAAATAAGTCGTAGGAACTCTGGTCGCGCACGCTTGTACGCTTCAACGACACTTCGGAGCGCTATCGATCTTAAAATAAAAATTCGAGGGAAATTATTCAAAAAGCAGCGCGCGCTTCTTCGAAATAACATATGGACGTATAAAGCAGACTAATGAATCGGGTTTGACCTTTGATGGATATCTTCCTGCGTCCAAGGTGACCAGTCAGGCCCGCAGCTGTCGATTCCGTGGGGCAAATAGTTGCCAGAAAAGGAGGCTGCCACCGGATCGCCAGGGACGATGGTGTCCCGCTGCGTAAAATTGTCTTTTGCCTTCCGCTGACCGCGACTCTCTCGGGTCGAGACTGAACCGTGTAATTATTCGAAGGCTCGTAACTTATATCCATGTCATGCGGATAGTGAATAGCCGTGGAAGAATCGAACATAACGGATCGCCGTTCTTTCCCTGCTTTCGAACAGAAATTATTACAGCATATGATCGCGCGGTTATCTTCCTATTTCGCGTTCCCTTTGATACTTCCGAACGAACGCTGAAATATGTTCCCTTTTGTAGCCCGCTCGAAACTTAAATCTACTGTTTATAACTCCCGATCTTTTATTAATATCAAACTGTTGCGTAATGCGATTAGAAAAAATTAATATTGCAAGATCTTTCTCTTTTTTTCTAAGTTCTATGAATTAATATTCAGCATTTAACGATTTAACGATCCATTAAAAAAAAAAAAGAAAAAAAAAATCTGAAATATAAATTATACCAAAATAATAATTTTTTATTTTTAATATCAAAGTCTCGCGTGGCGAATCGAAATGTCAGCATTTACTTGTTACAACTTTTGCTTATTACTAAGCGTGATTAATGCCCCGCGATGTGAGATAAAACTTCCGAGAACAAGCGTCGCTCGTAATATCTGATGAGCGCACAATAAAGCTGTCGACAGTTTCGCATCTGAAGCGGATCGTGCCCGAAAACGGAATAAAAAACGAAATGTATATCAGCGGGCTAAAGCGACAGGAAGAGTTGGCCCTCCCGCGGTGCGTTAAAGGGCGCATAGTTAATTTGCATGCGACACGATTTTCTCGGATTGTCCACGTAACGTCAACATAGCGTTCGGTAGCGGAATAAAAGATTGCGGGCGCCCGGGCGGTCGGCACGAAACCTCGTTGGCGTCGATCTGAAGAAAAGGTAATTACCGGTGAATTCCCGAGGACCTCTAGGCTAGATGAGGCCATCAACGCGCAGCGGGGAATCGCGACACCCTCGTCTACCTCCCCGGCCGTCCTCGCAAGAAACGAGAGAGGAACCCATATTACTCATTCGCATTCGCTCCTTCTCCTTTCATCTCTTCCCTCCGTTTATTCGCACGATCGTCTTAAGCTCGATTTTCACAAAGCTTCACGTGGCTTTACTCGTTAAATCGGCCGCCTCCAGTCCCCCGCCACCTCATCCGTCTGCGTTTTAACGCCGTGTTAATAAATAAAATCACGAAATTTAGAGCTCTTATGCAGGCGGAAATTTACGTTTATGCGTTGGAAGTGTACGCGTGTTTAATAAGGCGACAAAGTGGGAACGTTTCTTTCCTTATCGCGGGCGAGATGGACGACAGATGTTCACCGTGCGGCGTATAGGCGCGCGCACCACGAGACGTTTAATTGTCGAGTCGCGTCCGGCGAGTGATTAATAAAACCGACTAGTACTTCCCTCCGAAGTACGTGCGATAATCCTTACGACTGTCCCCGTGGGACGTGTTAACGTCGCGTCAAGGTTTCAGTGTGGATTAACCTTTATAATGTTTCTAGCGAAGCCGTAAGGCCGCGGCGGAGAGTCTGAGTGCCGTCCTAATTCTTCTGCCGTCACGCGCTTTTATGATACCGACATAAAATTTGGATTCCACCGCGAGCGAGCGAGGAGAAAAGAGACACAAGCCGGCGCTGCACGATGACCGTCTTCTTAATTATATCGGTGGGTTCCCTCGATATCGCTCGTAATTCAGCGAACAACGTCGAGAGGCACCTACGTGAAATCTCCCTCGGCGCTCCGAGTTGAGTTTCTCTCTTTAACTGATCTTTCCGTCAAACGTGATAGACTCGCGGGCCACCCAAACCTCACGTCCTTCCCGAGCATAAGCTAGAACCCTCTCGCTGGCGTTGGACTTATATTACTGAGCTCGGATATAAATAATATCTGGTTAAGCTCACGGGATTTTTTATTCCGCTTGCATCTTTTTTCTTTTTCCCACAATAATTTTTGTTATTTTATTTTATTTTTTCTCCTCGATCTCTCATCTTTCTTTTTTTTTTTGTTTTTTGTACTAAAAAAAATAATAATAATAATCGTCTTATAAAGAATTTATTTTCCCGTAATTTCTTTGCATTAATTAATTCCGCGGAGCAGAGGACTTAATTCTTGCGAGTGACGATTCCACGTCTGACCATTTGCTGACTGTATCTCCTGGCTCGTTAAAATTTCTTTCTAATGAATTCCAGCGCGCGGCAGATCCGTCCTTCTTTCGAGGAAGTCTATCTTCTTAGTGCGTCGTATATTTATAATTAATTTACAATGAAACGGCGTACCCTGCGCGAAAGCGGGCTCCCTAATGAGCGTCTGAACAAGTTCAGGCGCATGAAGCGAGGCTTCGCGTGAAAGATCGCGCTGGCGCCCACGGTGATCATTTGCGAAATAACATGTTGCCGGCACGACAAACGTCCGACGGCGTCGATTCCACGGGACAATTTTATCGCCGATGAGTCGCACGGTCCACCTCTTCCGCCCCCATGCGGTTACGTTCGACTTACGGGCGCATCTCGAGGTAGGCAGGGAATCGGGCGAGGGGAAAAGAGCCGGGTGAAAAAGAAACGGCAACGGGCGGGAAAGGCGCAAGAAAGGAGAGAAAGAGGGGTTGGGAGGGGAAGGGCGGCGAGAGGGCGAGAGTCATATCCGCGGAGGTCATCGGGCCTCAAAGAGACAATTAATGTGCCGCGGACACAATGGCGGACGAATGGTCCATTGTCAGGGCCGCGCGAGAAGCGAGTGTCCCCGCAGCGTCTCGGTCTCTTCTCCACCTCGGGAGAGGGATATATTCTTCGGGTCGCCTCGCCCCGCTTGCACAAAGGTGCGTCAAGTCGATCTCGGGACGGCAATACCTGCCTGCGACCCGGGTGCCCATTGGCGGTGTTATTTAACCGTGCGGCAACCTCTTCCTCCACGTGGCGCGTAAGATTTGCGTAACAGGTGAAATGCGTGGCTCTAAACGCTCGAAAATCGCGCCGCCTGCACTTCGGGTTCTCGTCGCGCCTTGCCAAGGGTGAAGTAAATCATTTGGTCAGTCACAATTTTTAAATCACATTCTTTCCATTACTCTTGTTAATTCGCGTTACCATTAAGAATTCGATCACGCGTGGATAGTAAGATAATAAATTCCGTCAATATCTTGCGAAAAGTATTTTCTAAGGCTTTAAAAGTTTTCTCGTCCAGCTGCCGGCGCGCGCGTATAACAACGTGCCTTAGAATGCTGATTATGCGAGGCAATTAGCAGGATCGTGATTGCATTATGACGCGCGCATTTGCGAGGGGTACCGGCGGCGAGGGCCGGCCAGTTTCGCTTCGCTGCAGCGATGAATCAAAAGCCAAAGATCCGGCGGAGCTTGCTGGGACCGTGAAAGCTTGCGCGTTCGCCGGACGGGCATCGCGAGTGGCGTGGAAAACGAAACTCGAAACTCTCTTGCCGTCGATACGGCGCGACGACGACGACGACGACGACACTCGGCACCCCCGCCGACCCGCCCGCGGCCTCGTGACGCATCTAATAATTGGCTTCGTTGAAAACCGCGCTCCGCGACGAATCCTTCCTCCTCTATTTCTTCCCCCCTCGCTCTCTCCCGTCCGGTTCTTTCTCCCGCGTAGAAACCGCATCGCCGCCTCTCGGGGCCCGTCATTCCGACAGAAAGAGAGAGAGAGAAACAGAGAGACGACTTCACCGCTTCTTTTTCTTTTTTTTTTCTTTTTTTTTCCTCGTCTCCCTTTCGCGGGATATCTTCCGAGCGCCGTCTTTCTCGCCGAGCGTTTCCCTTCACCCTTTCCTCCCTCCCTCCCTCCCCCTGTTCTCCCTTTGGTCAGCGCGATCCATTGAGCTCGCCACGTGGGAACCCGGGTGATATTTTTACGTTTCGCCATTCACGTGGAGCACTATAACAGATTGTTTCTCGGAAACGCGCGACCGGGGAACCTCCCTTCTTATATGAGGTGCCCCGTGCCCGCGTCGCGCACGGAGGACGTGTGTCACCACCGCGTGTGGGACCCACGTATTCACCTACCGGGCTAATGACGCGAGGGAGAGCGTGGAGAATGATCGTAAAAGTCTCGCAAGTGGGTCGTTTTGTCTCCACGCTGTCTCAGCGCGCTTCTCTTTCTTTTCTTTACGCCACGAAGCCGGGGCGGTGCGTTGCCCGTCTTCGCGGTGACGACCTATTCCGCGGTCACCGTCAAAGACACCGCGATCCGATCGATCAGCCCGCTTCTTTTTTCACCTCCTCCTCCTCCCCTCGATACCTCATTGTCATGATAATGCGCGGTTACGTTACCTAATTGTGCACGCCCGTCTGCGCCGTATAAAAGAACCACAATTAATCGCGGCGACGTCAAATCGTCGCGCGCTCTCCTCTATTTAAGAAACCAACTCAGCCAACGCGGTCGCCGCCAAGTGCGTTCCACATGGAACAAGCAGGTACTCGTAGTCTTCCCACCTCGCGATCAAATCTCGTGGATAAAATAATTTCACTTATTACCCTACCCTCGGGCAGAAAAAAACGGAACGTTTTACGAGACGCTACATTCTTTTGACTTCGTACTAGAATTCAGATACTATATTTCGGGAAATTTATTTTCGGGGAGAAAAATTATTTCTCCTAGCTTTACCATAATTAACAATCAAGTTACATGATCCGACATTATTGTGTACGCGATAGAGCAATCAGGGACTAGCTCGTAGGGCACGCAGCACCGCCTAGTCTATCAGCGGTTAACGACGGGCCACGAAAATAATGATTGATCGAGCAATTAAATCCCGTTGTCGTGCGACGGACAGGGGCACGCTCGGGGCTGACCGTCGGCCGGGGCCGGCGGGGGCTGATGCAGCCGTGTACCACACCACGGGGTGCCATTCGGCCACAATTGCTGGTAATGAGCCCGGCCCGAGGCCTTCCGAGGGGCCCACTTACGCCCCCTTCTTGCCCTACGAAATCGCAGCCTCACGGCGATGCCTCATGGCGACGGGCAGACACGATGACAACGGAAATCGACGAAGACGGATTTCGTTCGGGCCCCGAGAGCGCCCACGCCGATCGATTCCGTGGAATTACCCGGTGATTTCCTGGAATCCGCCGCGATCGGCGAGGCAGAGGGTCCCAGTGTTATGTAAATCGAGGGACATCTTTTTGCGAGAGCGCGCTCCGATCCATCCTTCATCGTGGCGCTACAGAGCAAACGAGGTACCGGTCGTCGGCCGGCTCTGAGTGCCGTGCGCGCGAAGACACGCGGCGTCGGTGAATCGCGAGAGGATGATCTCTCAACATTTTCAAGCTTTCGAGGCGGCCGGTCTTTGATGCCGCCGTTCATCGCAAACAGCTAATCAATGAATCGTTTAATCGTCGCCGGCGCGAGTCCACGGTGAACGGCTAGTTGACGCGCGAACACCTGAGTCAAGATACTCGGAGACGTGGTAGCTCTCTGTCGTCGGGTCGGTTGATTTACGCTCCGCGCCGACCTAATATTTACGTCACCGCCGACACAGTTCCCTCGGCGAGCGTCACGCGAGCGGGCGACGCCCGTCTTTGCTTGCGCGATTTACGCGGGGCCGTGTGCCGATCCGCGGAGTACGGGCGCTCTCGTTTATCTCGCGACGAGGGAGAAGGACCTACGGACGCGCGTCTCCTTACCTCGCGGTTACCCGAGCTGACTCCTTCGCGATTGAGGTACACCCCCCGGACCAGCGTCTACTCGACGCAACCCCGCACGTGTGCACACATATCGATGATTAATCGAGTCAAAGGGCCGCGGTCGTTACAAAGTGTGCCGCCCGCCGCGACACGAAACCCATGCATTACCGCCGGAACGCCGGCGAAGGAAGGACCGGCTCGTGTTCTAACGTTCATCTTGTCTCCGTCGATACACCCACGCGGCGCAACGCGGGCCCCCGCGAGAAAGGACGTCGGGGCACGACGATTGTGCCGGCGCAAAGGTATATCCGGGGCCCACGAAGGGAGTGCTTTATTGCACCTCGCGAACAGCTACGAGGGGATAATCGTGCGGGGCCCTCCTCGACTATCTCGCTCGGTCCCCCTTGACTCGAGCTTCTCCTCTCTCCCGCGTTTCCGTTGTCATCTTCGATGACTCTTAATCGTCATTCTTTGGTCACTATCTTTTTAAGAGATGATCGATATTAATAAACGTAGCAAACTCTGTGCTTTGCACGTTTAAAAAGAATTTTTTTCCTTTTTTTTAATTTGGTATTTAATAAAGAAATTATTCTTCGTCGTAGCATATTAATAACGAAATGTGAACCCGCACGAGAGAGTTCTGCGAGATTTTATCTGAAAGCGCGGCTTGAGAAATACCGTTCTTCCCAAACCGTGTTATTAATTTCGGGGATTTAAAGCGGCGATACATAATGCATAACTGGGCGCGATATCGGCGCGGGCTCATTCGCTCGGTTTCGTCGGCCACAAAGGGCCGCGGCTGCCGAAGAGAAATCGCCAATCGAATCCGTACGAAGATGCCCTGAGTGCGTGAAAAATGGCGCCAGACCGGGGAGAGCGTAAAGCGAGCGTATAGCGGGAGACGCCCGCGAATCCCGCGTTCGTTAATGCGCGCCGCTTACCATAATCTAATATCCTTTAATATATGGGGTGAGGCGGTGGGGTGCCAGAGGCGCGCAAAGGTCGTAACACCGGGGGTCGACCGCAGATATTTACAATTTTAATCATCGTCTCTGCGTGGGATCCTACGGTGCACCTTGCGATTTCCCCGCCGATTCCGGCCAGCCCGTCGGTCGATTTCCATTCCGCTTGACAAATCACGTGTCGAATAATTATTAAAATACATGAGGCCGACGTCATTAATGCCGCGACGATATACTGATGGAATCGCGCGCCGAGTGCGTTACCTTATACCGTCTCGTTGCATTTTATTTAACTCGATTCTATGGTTGCATCATGCATCGGCGGAGCAACTTTTAAATAAATATACATTTCTATTTTTTTTTATTTTAAAAAAAATTAAGCTTTACTTTTATATTTATTTTAATACTAACATCTCTACATTAATATGTTTTATTTTATGTTACAGTTATTGCCAGAACTCTACATACAACTCCGCTGAAGCCTCGTACAGATTTGTAAGTTGCATGATTTTTTTCTAATGAAATATAAAATGTACACGTGTAAAGTTTCTGCGTTAATACAGTTGCGCTAACAGTTTTTTTTTTCTGAGATAAACGATAGTTTCTATGATTATGACCGGAAAAAGAACATCAAATAAACGCATCTCCTTTCGTTTTACGATAGGTAATCTTAATGGCACAACCGGAAAAGTAAAAAAAAAAAAAAAAGGTATATGTATCGAGATAATTTATTGGGAAATATGTTTGTTTTCCTTTTTCCCTTATTCGTCAGCCGCTTTTCTCGAAATATCAAAAATAATTTATCTCTTTATTCCTTTTATGCAAAAGTCCCCTGTTTACTTTACGTGATAAGATCGACACGAGATTGGCATGCAACGAGACATCTATTCCTTTGGAAAATAGACAAAGGCATAAAGATTAGGCCCTCCAGCGCAGTAGCCTCGACTACCTGTTATCCCTTCCGGTGCTGTTATTTTTACCTTAATAATCCGCAAGAAGAAACAGTCTACCGAAGGGCCTAATTCCCCTGGATATTTTGTCGTCACGTTGTAAAGCATTGTAGCACGTCGAATATTATTGTAATTTATTTATTTTGCATTAGGCGCCCCTTCTTTTTTTTTTTCTTTTTGTATTCTTTTCGTCACGCAGCGTAGATTTTCGAAGCGTTAAATTAACTCCGCCGGACACCAAAAGGTAGCCTATTTGTCGGACAACGTTATTTAAAATAGCGAACGTCGAGAGCATTCCCGAGGAATTTGCGTTCGTGGTGTGAAATTTTTAAGACACCTGGCGCTTTTCGTCGCGCAACGCCATGCGCTTGTCCACCGCGAATATTTTTTCCGCGGATGAATCACGCACGTGGCCGGGAACTTCGGTGTAGACTCGATTACGTGTAGGACCGGTGGTCGGATAGGGTAGCGACAACGCGTGGGCACACATAATTAAAGCCGGGAGAGGCCTGATAATCCTGACGCGGCGTCGGTTTAACGCGTTAATTATCTCGTTCTCGCGGGCACAGTCGACCGTTAATGAGATATCTCCCTGGTAACTCGCCACCTACGTTCCTCCGCGTTGCGAGGATACGATTTTTATTACGTCCCCGCGTACTTCGTTATTTCATTAGATCACCGCCGCGACGTCGAGATAACGAACGACGACGCGCCGCAATCGGTATTCGTCACTCCTTGTCACTTTAATTTATATTTCAAAGAAACACTTAGCGCGGACGGAAGTGAAAAGGCTTTTTTCTCAAAAATTTTATTTTATTTTTCTTTTTTTTTTTTTTTTTCTTTTCCCTACCTGTTTTTACCTGAGTTCCTTTAGAATTGTTGAAATAACTTTTTTAAGAAGTAAATGTTGCATTTTACTCAAAGTACATTCCTTCCTGCGACAATAAAACAATTTGCCACAGTCGAGTAACGCGTCAAATGATTTTTCCTGCGTGGATATTTTTTTTTTGTCCGCTGCTTTTAAGAATGCTCGTCACGTCCCTTTGAACGGTCTGGACTAGTGTCATAACGCATTTCCTTTCATAAATATTTTTGAAAAAGTTATCTGGCGCCTAGTTCGATGAATGGAACGGAAGGTGCAAGCAGTGACTCGTTTTTGCTCGTCTCGACCGGTTTGCAGCAAAAATTTTACTACTGCCCGCAGGTTTGCTTTTCAATTTCGAGACGCGGAGAGAAGTTTTAGAACCAAGTTCTACGATCGTGGTCGTTGCGATTCGTTGATTCGGTCGCGTGTTGCTCGGAGTATGATCGCCTCGCCACCCTTTTCTCGTTTTTTTTTTTTCTTTTTAAATCTCGGTTAAACGCGAGCAAGTTAAATGTTACTTGCTGGTCGTAAAGTAACTAATTGGCTCGGGCTCTCTCTCCATCCTCTCTCTCTCCCTCGCTTTCCGCGTTCGTTCACTCGTTCCTTTCCCCCTGTCGTTTCCGCTTTTTGCCGCTCTCCGCTTTCTTGTTAGCACCGTGTAACGCGCGGGTAAGTACGATTATTACGGTCAGCGGTACACACCGGAGGCGTACTCGGGGGAATAATATAAATTACAACGCCGATGCATTTCCAGCGCGGCCGTACTTTGACTAGTCTTAACTTATCGCCGACACGCGCGAAACAACATTGGCGTCGGTCAGTTTGAAACGTTACGGGGACGATAAGCGCCGCGGCGTGATTTTTATCGCTCGTTCCGACGACCCATTCGCGATAAGTAATCTCCGCTAAAGACGCAGGAGAAACGCCTTTATCGCGCCGATTCGCTTAATAATTCTATTAAAGAGCGTAACTCTTTTTCTCTCTTTCTTGCTTTCTCTTTCTCTCTTTCTCTATCTCTCGCGGAACATTTTTGCAGACAGCATCCACGTTCCCTTATCAAACTTCTCAACGTACAATTTTACGGCGCGCTGCATAGAGCTTCATAATAAAAAAAAGCCAATGAATGAAAGTGAAAATATCCGACTTTAGAACTCTACTTTAAAAGCTTTTTTTTTTTAAAAAAAAAAAATTTTTCTACGAAAATTGTGCGTTACCTCCCGTCGAATGCCGCGCGGAGATGTACAAAGGTCGATTTTCGGGCCTCGTTGAACGAGATGCAAATTAATCTCCCATCCTTTGGTGAGCGCGGTATCACGATTTTCGTTAGGCTTCAGCCGGTCTTGGACGCAAGACCGCGCCTCGCGCTCGTCCGATGCAGCCCCGTGGAGTCTTGTTTTTCGTGGCCGGGATGAAGACCGACGGGGGAGGCTACGCGGCGCCCGGGGGCCCTCCCACGAGGTGGAGTGACCTCGCTTGCGCGGGCTTTCGCTCTTGGGAATATCTTGCGCGTCTTCTTCTTTGGCGGCGCGGGTGCCCCGCGCGCGCTGCTCCGCAATGGACCCCCGTTCTCTCCCTCTCTCTTTATCTCTCTTTCGGACCGATCCCCGGCTGATTTCTGTCGTGTCCGCAGGGGGAAAAAAAAAGAAAAAATTCCCCCCCTGACTGTGTTACCGCCGATTGAGCGAACGCGGAACTCGCGTTTTGCAGTCGTTTCTGTTCGCCCGCGGGAGGAAAATTGCTCTTCGAAGCCTCGGCTGATTTCTCCGTCGCCCACGCGCCGTAAACGCGATTTTCTCCTCCTCTACGGTTCCCTCTTTTCCACTTGACGGAGAACCGGGCACTTATAAAGTACTTTGTAATTTTTGGAATTTTATTGACGTCCGGGTATTAGAAGAATACGTACTTACGTTTTTACGACGCTGGTATTTACCTCGTTACCTTGCGAGTGTCGCGCGGGCAACGCGTCCGCGAAAGTGTCGTACGTGCTCGAAAGTATTCGCGAATCAAAAGCTCCTTTCGGGACGCGGACGGCGTCCAAGCGCGGGCACGTTTCAGCGAACGGCGAGGACCGAGGAAGCCGTGTCGTTAACACGAAGATACGATCCCTCGACGACGTCGCCGGTCGTCCCGTTTAACGCCCCCTTCGCCTCCGAGAAATGCTCCTAATGGTTTCGCCGGCCTACTTCAAATTGCCCCGGGAACGGAGAGGATGCCGCGGCCGCCGGTTGCCGCGCGGACCTAATGACGGCGAACGAGAGCGCGGATGAATCCCGGGCGCAGGAATGCGCCAACATCCACCGCAGTAAACCGCAGGTACCCTCGGCTCGTCGTTACTTAAGTGATTGTTAAACATTTTACGTCGTTCTCCCACTCGTAATATCTTATTCGGATTTTATTGCGCGATGCGGTCCCCGATGCCGCGCGGAGATCACCTTGGCCCCCGCGAAAGATATATAATTACGCGAATCCACGCCGCGGTAGATGATTTGAATATCACATACGCGCGTCCCCGTTTATCGGGGGACATTGTTCCGGCATCTCCGCGCCGCAGAATCCCGAGAACTCGAGGGGGCTCCTCGGCCGCTTTTTCGCGGATGGTAGTCAAACACATGGGAGGGTTAACCGCGGTCGACGTGGGCCTACAATCCGGGGATTATGCCCGGGACCCCGACGCCGTGCACGTCCACATCGATAGAGATACCGGCGTGTACCGTACGCGAGCCTGCATGCGCGAGGGAGTCAAGTCGCCGGTCGGTCGAGCCGGTAATGGGAGGTCAGAGGTCGGCGCGCCGCCAACGCTAGCGAAGAGGAAGGACGGACGTGGTGGCGGCGGCGGCGGCGGCGGCGGTGATGCCGGTGGAATTATATATATATTCATTTTTTTAAACGTGCATATCTATATATGTATATCCGCGCAAGTCGTCGGGATCGCCGCGTGCATATATTTAAGCGCAACGTTGTACCTCCATCGAGTGCTTTTCTCTCTATCTATCTATCTATCTATCTATCTCTCTCTGTCTTTCTCCTCCCGCGGAGGAGGTGAGGAGGGCCCGCGCGCTTCGCAAAGAGAGAGAACCGAGACCTTCGCGGAGAGGGCTGGCGCGATATGCAGCTCTCTCGAAACCGTGGGAACGCACGTGGCCCCACGCGCCTAACTAACCCCCTTCACCGTGCAACGTCTTGCCGATCGCGGGCTCTCTCGTCCGTCCCGCCGCGAAACCCTCCCTTGCCGCATATTCTTCTTTCCCTCTCCTCCGTCGTCGGCGCGGAGCACTCTTCTTCTCTCTTCTTTCCGCCATTCCACCCACATTCTCCTCCTTCCCGCGATCTCGCACTCCCCCTTCCTCTTCCACCTTCCTGCCCTTCGTCCTCCATTCACCCCGTGCTTCCTTCGACGCATTCTTTCCGTCTTTCCCTCTTCCACAATCCACCCACCACCCGTATTCATCTTCCGCTACTCCATTCTTCCCCCCTTCTACGCCTCTGTTATTTTGCCTATGTCCACCTCTCTATGTTGGCCGATCTCCTCCCTCGGCTCCCATCGAATACCATCCCTCCCAGAGCGCGAGGTCCATCCTCTCGCATCCTCCGCTCGTTTCTTCGTCCACGAGTACCATAGGCCGTCTTTATCAGTCGCACACGCGCGGCGGAATGCCTCCCTGCCATCTTTGCTACCGGATCACGCCCGGCTGGTTTTCGCTCTCTCGGCCGCGGTTCCCACAGGAACTTTCTCTAGCGTAGAAACAAAAGTATATTCCAGAGAAGCCCCGGAAACATAAATATGTATAGGTATATATTCGAAAGGCAAGAAAGTTGTAAAGAAAGAAAAAAAAGAAGCAAGCAATCTTGATTGCCGCTTTATTATTATTCGCAAAGTTATCATTCATTAGTTTTGCGCGACACGTTGGATCTTTCGCCGCGAAAGGCCCCCCCGAGATCTCGGCTTAAAGAAGAAAATTAATACGCGTTCCAGTTCGAAGGGAAAAACTTTTACGTTTTGCTTCGCTGAAGCTTAGCTTTGAGCGACCCCGATTGTGTTCAATGCGATAAATGAAAGGTAGAGCGGAGGAGATTTATCAAACGCGCGCGAAAGGTTTGGATCGAGGAAATACTGTGACGAAACGGGCAAAGCGCTGCGCGGCGAATGCTCATTGAAAAATAAAAAATAAAAAAATTAAATTAAATTAAAAAAACGAAAGAAAGCGAAAGGAGCACTTTTATCGGCTTCTGACCTTTCGGCATAATCGATTCAATTGCAACCAGAAGCGAGCGGAAAGCCGTGTTACCCGCTTCCTCTCTCACCCTCGTTCGCGGCGCTCTGGGATCGTTCGCAGCGCCGGCACTTCGAAAATTGATTATCGCCCGACGTGTAATGATCCATTACGCGGACTCGAAGTGCGGCCGAACGGATGTAACGGCGGGGCAAACTGACAATCACTGTCCGGCGCGGTCGTGAATTATGAACCGATAATCCGCGGTTGCCCGACGACCGACGCCCCGGCAACGGGATTTACGCGTTTATCTCGTCTACCGCGAGCTTTTATTGCCGAGGCGCGACGTCAAGCTGCATTCGGAGCTCAAGTTCTATCGGAAACGCCGCCGCATCCGAACATTGAAAGCGCGCAGCGGTGTGATTTAAAGCAGGCTTCGCGGTGTCCTTCAATTTTTATCGGATTAAACATATCTTAAATTATTTTTAATACGATATTGTGGAATATGTTATGCACTTTACTCGAGGTCCTGAAATTGTGCGAGATCCGAAAGATTTTAATTCTAATAATGGGTGAAACATGAAATAAATAAAAGAATTTTTTTTCTTTTTTTTTTCTCGTAAAGTAAAGCTCGTAGGCAAAATTTGAAGACACCCGATCGTTGAAAGGCCCTCCGTTAGAGGGTAGCAGCTGGTGGATGCACCCATCGGCAGCCGCCAGCTGCAAAGGGTCAGGACGCGCCAATCGGAATGTTGCGGCGTATGTTCCGGGAAGGTGGGAACGTGCGTTCGCATCCGCGCGGGTGACACGGGCGACGACTTTGGGCGAGGAAACCGTGTGAGAAACTACGTCGGGCTGATGCTGCACCGTCGATAATGGACCGTGTATCGGTACCGCCGTGTCTCCGAGGGTGAGAGCGATCTGAGGGAAAAAAAGAAAAAAAAAAAAAAGAAAAAAAAAACAACGTCATCCTTTTCCTCCCACGACGCCCTTCCGACAGCTGGCCGGGTGAAAAAAAAGCCGCACGAGCGAAGAAAATGAGAACGATCTCCGTCGGGCGCGGCGGGGTGGTGGAAGGGGAGACGCGGGGTAGACGATCGATTATCGCTGAAGGAATCCGGGTGTCCGAGACCCCTCATTTCGGTGCAGCCCGGTGGTGCCGGCGAAGGGGGGGGGGGAGAGGGCCCCCGCTGTTTTCCCACTTCCGTCGTCGTTTTTTGCGCGACTCCTTCTCGAGGTGAGGGTTGGCGACGACGGGGACCGAGTGGTCCCGTCGCGAATTAGCGACGTTTAAAAGGGTGGAGTTCGCCGGCTCGCTCCCTTTCGTCTTTACGTCTTCCGTGGCGCACCCCCGGCGCGCGTTGTCCCGAGTTTAAACTATACTACTAACTAATAGCACGGCGAAACCCCGACAATGTGGGCGCGCACCGCGCGCCGTGGGCATACAGTTTACCTAATCGTTCGGGGCCCGAAAAAAGAGAGCGGTCGCCGTACCGCCCTAACCACAGGCTCCGGGCCCGCGGCGGGTCAGCTCCTACGCGTTCCTTCCTGAACGTTACCCGTACCGGTCTCACCCGGCCGGCAGCGAAGTTCTTAATTTTCCGAAAATTTATCGCCCGACTTTTAATCGTTCTCTCCCTCGAACGGCGAGAGCCGAGAACCGTTACTTACGCGTTGAAACTGCTCGAACGCGGAGACGCTTCTGCGAAGTGTATAAATCACAGGTCTTTACAAATACGATTCTTTAAGGATACCGTCGTACGTGTAATATTTTTTTTTATTTTTATTTTTAATTTTTTTTTTCTCTCTCTTATTTGCAATTTATTTAATTTTACTTACTTAACTCGATCAACCGAAATGAATTAATATAATCAATGTCTCTATAAAAGAATGTATTATATTACAACTCGTACAGAGTAACACATGCGTTGCGCCTTTCGATTTCTCACGACCGACTCGCGGAGGGAAATATATCTCACTCGCTACCCTTTCTCGCCGGTAATTACTTCACGGTTCATCCTCGTCATTATTATCCAAAGGTGACCGGAATTAGTGTTCAGAAGCCTGAAAGAAGGCTTCACCAGTCTCGTCTGCGGCCTGTGTGCGTAGCGGTCGCGGCAACTCCTGGAATTCTGGACGAGCCTCGTGGTCCCTGTGGGACCCACGAGGTCGCCGGGGCGCTGTGACCCTTAGATAAGGCTCACGCCCTAATAAGAGGGTACACGCGGAGCACCGTGAGGGGACCGTGGCAGCTTCTCTTCCTTCTCCCCCGTCCTCTTTTTGCCCTGCAATCGTAGCTCGAGGCCTCGCCCGACTGAGCGATCTAATCCACCGGGTAATCTGTGGTTAACGTTTTAGAGCTCCGGAGGTGGACCTGCGAGGAAAGGGAGGAAGAGGAGAAAGAACTTCATGACATTCCACGGTGCTAACTCCCACAATTGCGAAGTCGCTACCTCGAATTCCTCTCGAGTTTTCGCTCTCCCCCCTCTTCTTTTTATTTTCGCACGCCGTGTTCTTTCTCCTGTACATTCCCTTTGCAAAAAACGATACACATACGTAACAAATTATGCAATATATATCTAATATATCTAAAAAAATTCTAAAGATATTACATTACGTACGCTTAATTAAAAAAAAAAAAAAAAGGAGAACTGACAAAAATTAAGATTACATTTGTTCGTACAATCGCTGCGCTACATTATAAATTCATATTACAAACGAAAGGATCTTCGTCGTCTTGCGGAAAATAAATTGTAGAACTACTCGTGTGGGATAGGGTTGCGGATCGAACAAAGTGAACGGCCATTCTGCTTTTATTAGGCAAAATGGAGAAAGAATCCGATACCATTAGCTGGCATCGGGGATCTGTGCGGAACGGTATCGTCGATTTGGGAAAACGATTAGCCTCTTCGTGGGACAAGTCGCGGTGCTCCGGGCAAAATACCAGGAACCGTAACATTGTGATTATTGTAATTAAATCGTCCACCCGGGGAGAGAGCCCGGTAAAGGGTACCAGGCTGAACGGTCCTTTACCATTCGTCTTCCTTCTCCTACGAAATTTATTTCCACTCATCATTTCATCCCTCTTCCGACCAATCGTTCTCTCTCCCGCAATTCTTGATATCGTTTCTACCTACTCCAGAAACGTATCTCCTCTTTGGTACCATCTGACAACATTATTGACGATTACGAGATTGCCTAATTATTTTTTTAATTTTTTTTTTGCACCTTATTTCAACCGTGGAATCTTAAAATTACGTAAAATTAAACAACGTTCGAAATTTACATACGATTATTTTTAAATTAATATTTTCGTCGCGCGTTCGGGAAAAGGAAAAGTTACGTTGCGAGGATAAGACACTCTTAGAGGTATAAATGATAAACGTTGCGACAGATATTCCGCTTGCCAATCGGTGTAAATGTAAATTATACAGATTCAACAACGGCGATCGCTATCGCGTTGCTTTATTGCCCCGGATTTGCCAATATTGGGCCTGGCGATTTAATTTAAAGTTCACGCGGAAACGGCGCGTTATCAACGCGCGTATAAACGGGAAACGGGCAAACATGCGTCGATGACAGGGTCCAGAAATTAGCTCGATGATGAAGGAGCAAAGGGAAACGCGAGCGTCTTGTTTGCACGGGCGTTTCATCACGCTTTATTGTACCGTGGAAGGCGCGGAAATTAATTAAAGTTAAACAGCACTAACTGACCGGCAAGCGCGTTAACTGCCGGCTATTGTCGGGAAAGTCGGGAACGATGGCTAGCCTCGTTCCCGTAGAATCCACATAACGACTCGCGTAGAAAAGGGATAGCCGAGGGAACTACTTTTTGTTTACTTTCGCGAGATTAAATTGAACCCGGATACATTCTCTCCGTTTCTCTCATATTTACGGGATCACTAATCCTTTAATCTGGAGAATATGCGAAAGCGCGTGTACTGTACACTGAAAAAAAAAAATATATAACTACACGAGTTAATTAGAAAATTTATACAATTTATAACGAAGACATTACACACTGCTGTCGCAAATCGTATAATAAAAAAAAAAAAATTGATACGTATACAAGTTGGACAAATGACGGCGGAGATTTTAAGAGCAAATTAAAATTATGGGAACGTTGTTATGTGCTTTCGTTTTTTTTTTTTTTTCAACGAGTTACATTGTTTGGAATAATTTTTATTTTCAATCATTAACAACAACATTTAAATATACATTACGATCGACTAGCGTGAGGTATTCTCTTGTTCCTCTCTCGTCTATTTGGTATGATCGTACAATAACAGATAACCGCGCTGAGCCCGATAATATTTCATGCCGCTTAAGTGCCCTCCACACATTCAGCGCGACGATAAGAGCACAAGCGACTTCATCGGGCCGGACAACGACGGAACTACACGACAGAAGAAGACAGTTTTACACCTACAGACTATCTACACGAATATAAGTATTTACAGCGATCTTAAATTAGTTGGTAACTCAACGGTGCGAGTCGAAACTGGGAGACACGCGCGTTAAATGAAAATCAGAAACGGAGATATGGCCGAAAACCGAGCATACAGGGTGTGCCGAGTATCTTTTATCCACAGAATCCTCAAAAATAGCCGGAATCTAATTAAATACCGCTAATCGCGCTTCTAACTAATTAACAATATTCAGCGCTTTAATTACTACAAATCTGTCGATTTTAAATCTCTAAAAAATTCTCTCTCTCTCTCTCTCTCTCTCTCTCTCTCTCTCTCTCTCTCTCTCTCTCTCTCTCTCTCTTTTTTTAATTTCTAATCGGCACCAGATACCGAAAAACCGTCAACTCTTTCCATCGAGTTTTCCTTAACGCTTTAAAAACCGTTCAGAATCGTCGTACGGTCTCCAAAAGAGCGACGAAAAGAATTCTGTATACACCCTGTACGTGGGAGACGTGGGTGGTCTGCGGATAGCGCGTATAGCTGTATCTTTTCTCGGATTGAAAGAAAAAAGGAATCTGTGGGACCGTCGCGCGGGTCGCCGGTGGCATCGGAGGGAAAGGTGGTGTCGCTATAACCGGCCAGGAAACGTCGCCCTACACCTCGCTCCGGGTCTCTCTCTCTTATCTGATCTAAATTTCTAATTTTACGGGAAACGGCGAGATATCTGGCGGCCGGAGGGACCTCGATTAACACCGTCGATATACGCGACACGGATAACGTCGCACCCCTCCCGGCGTTAGATCGTTGTCTCGTCAAGGAGCGATTAATTATCTCGACGCCCTTGCGCACCGAATAGCGAGGCGCGCTTTACGGACTCTCGTCGCTTTCGGGGTCCCGGTAAACTCTCGGGAACGCTTCCCTCCCCAGGCTTCGTGATTTACGCGCAATTAAGCCTGTACTTCTCACGCGCGTTTACCTTAATGCCACACACGCGACGTGTCCACCGGTGGGACGTGCGACACGAATTATTTATGAAATTTTCGTACGTCGAACCGCCACGTCCCGAGCGCGTCATTCAAACGTACGGCCCCGGCCCGGTAATCTCCCGATTGAGAATTTATTTTTTTTTTGTACGGCGCTCACGCGCGCTGGAACAACGAATCTCGAAAACTCTTCTGATGTACGACGGGAATAAATTACCGGAGAACGCGAGGAGATCGAGAGTACCCTCGGCCGGCTACGATCGCACGAAGCCCCCGTCGCGGTGCCAATACGCGATGGAGAAAGTGAAATGCACCGGCGTCGTAAGTCAGGGAAGGAAAAGAAAAAGAAAGAAAAGAAAAGAAAAAAAAAAGGAAAAAAAGAAGAGTAATTGAGATGCGCGATAAAAGTTCGACTCGACGTGCAGCGAATACTGTTCCCGTGTGAACTATGGAGTTTACAGTATGTAATAATGCAACGTATGCATATCTAGAAAACGTATATAGGCAACCGTCCCACTTGTATGCGTTTTATACGCCACCGTTGGTTCCCTTTGACAAAATCGCTCGTTAGCTTTACGGATTTAGCTCGTTAGCTTACGGATATTTTCGCTGTCCGTCGAAGTGTTCTCGCGTGGACGTCGTGTATGCGAACGCGCGCGTAATTCCATCTTACAAGAATCAAACGTTCCGGCGGGTATTCACAAAACTTAGCCTTAAATGCAGCGGTATAAATATGCGTGATATAAATATGTATGATAAATATAATTAATTATACGCCTATATGCGATATAAATATAATATTAATTATACATGTTCGTGTTCGTGGTGTGATATAAATAGTTTTTTTTTTTTCTTTTTTTTTCTTTTTTTTTGTTTAAAGCATATTTACAGAGGGGAAAGTACACGTGGGAAAATCTGCGTGCATGTAATGAAATGAAGTCTCGCTTTTGCATGAGTTTAAAAGCGGAAAATCTAATTAACGCGCCAGCCAACGGTTCTTCTGACACAGTCCTGCTCACGTAATCCGCGGGGAAAAATATGCAAGGAAGGATAATTTTAGAAAAATTTCAACTCCTTGACTAGACGTGACGGACTCTCGAGAGCAGACGCAAATTATATCGAGCTAATGGTACTTGATGGCTGTCCGCGGCATCTCTATTTAAAATCCCGTGCTATTGCGTAAGGCAACAAGAGTCCTGCTAATTTTGTGTCATTACTAACGTCAATATTCATGGTAATTTGCGTTTGTTTAGAGTTCAGAGTTATAATCTCGCTAACTATAGTGTCGTAACTATATTGTCGTGTTGCAGTTGAGCCTTGGATTGATTTTAGAGTCTTGAAAATGCTCATCTGTCAACAAATGCAGTTCGTATATATCTCAAACATGTTAAAAAGAAAAAAAAGAAAAAAAAAGTAAAAAAAAAAATTAAGAATGCCCGTTAAAAAAAATTAAGTACTGCAGGAACCGAAACTAAATCGACAGTTGTATTTCGAGAACTAAGAATAATGATTTCAGTCAAAGTTAACTAATTATCTAAGTCGGTTTTTTTTTTTTTTCTTAAAATATGAAGTACTTAACATATTTATATAAAATAATAGTTTGCAGCTTTTGAATTAATTTTTATATCGACGCCGTTACTCCGGTTCGGCTGTATCTCGGTAAGAATTCACAAAAAAGACGCGCACGGACATCGATATAAAAACAAATATATTCGACTTCTCGATACCCGTGTAAAAAATTAAAAAAAAAAATTATTACTAGCTATCTCTGTCGGCTCTCCTGAAGCCAATCCAGCTGGTGCTAGAAGAGCGCGCGAATAAAAAAAAATATATATATATAATTAACTGTAATAAAGTATATAATAACAATAATAAAATCAAGACAATTTAACTTAATTCTTAGATCTTAAACGGAAGTGAGGGACCGCTAAGCGAAATGTGAAAGTGATAATGCACGCAGATTGAAATCGGAAGCGATCTCTAGCGTCTCATGATATCCTCTATAGTGAAGCCGAGTTTGTGCGTACTGCTCTTCGGGATCGGCAGGAGGCCGGTAACCCGCTCTGCCATTTGTCTAACCTCTGTGGAGGACATGATCCTCGAGTCCGACGAAACCGAGGTCTCGATCCTGAGATCCTGCGGCACGTCCGCGTGCGTAAGGAGGTGCGTCTTCAGGTTGCTCCTCTGATTGAAGCTGCGGCCGCACACCGTGCACTTGTGCGGTGACTCCTCCATGTGCATGACCTTGTGCACCGCCAGAGTTCTGCTTTGGCAAAACCCTTTGCCGCACTCGTTGCATTTGAACGGCTTCTCCTTGCTGTGTATGTATCTAAAACGTAAGAAGTTCGTCAGTTCTGGATCGCAGAGATCTTCCGCGCCGGCGGACTTTTTCTTCCGCTAGTCTTTCTTTTTTTTTTTTTTCCTTCCTCGTGGACTCCGTGGGGTATAAGGAAACTTCATTCAACGTCGCCCGCGCACGATATTCTATTTGTAACTCGATAAATAATAAGTTTGCGCATAGTTTTCACTCCCTTCGTGACACTTGGCAATCTTCGCTTCCTTCTTGGTAATTTCGATCGAGACTTTTCTTTCCATTATACTACGTAATTGTACATGGCGCCATTGACAATACGGCTAGGACTCGTTTTACGACAAGGTTGAGTACCAGGGAGAAAAAAAAAAGAAAGAAACAGAAGGGTTACAGAGTGAAAAGTCGTAAAGCAAGACCTCAATTTTCAATGCGCCGTCTGATAGCCGTTTCACTGTATTGTCACTTATTTTTTCACGCTTCCTCTTTTTTTTCTTCTTCTCTTTTTTCTGTATTTTTTGGTAATTTTGAAAAGGTCGCTAATACGAAACGTCGTAAAGCAAGCTATCGTTTGAAATAAAAGCTATCTGTAGTCGGTGATAGAAGCAAATTGACATTTTCTGTTTCCACGCACGAGTGATACAAAGTATCGATATCGATAAACGATAAACGCGCGATTGGCATCGATATCTTTGTGAACACGAATTCTTATTAGTGGGACAAGTGCTTTTGATGTCGGCGCAAGTAGCGAAGGAAAGAAAATTTCCAATTCAACTGTTGCTCTTCGGGGAAAATTTATTCGCCAACAGTTTCAATATAATTTTTGTTACGTTACGAGTAAAAGCGTTTATAAAATCATCGGTACCCATGCCTCTGTATTTTCATATTTTTCTGAAGGGATCGCAAGTGTCGCCAAAGGATTTCACAGATCGTATATTTAACGTGCCAAGGACAAAAGGCAAAAAATAAAGAATGGTCGGCTACGGGAAATGACCTAAGGGACGTTCAAAGAGCGTGCACATTTTCTAAAATACATTGACAATTCTCAAACCAACGTGCGACAGCTTGATGTATTTTTATATTCACGTACAAAATTTTATTCACGCTTTTAAACAGCCATTGATAAAAAAAGAAAAGAAAAAGAAATCAACTGACGTAACATTAATATTAAAATTTATCTAAATTTATTATTGCAGGCAGTAATATTTTTATCGGTGAATTTAATAAATCGACTACGATAAAATGTAATTAAATATAATTAAATATAATTTTATCCTCGCGCGAGATAATTAATATATCGCACGTCGTCGTGCCGTTGGAAACAAGCGCTTTTGGAAGTTTTAGAAGGAAGTTGTAGTTTATTTACCGGTGATCTCGCAGATGATCCTGCCTGCGGAACGCCTTTCCGCATATGTCGCACGAGTACGGCCGCTCGTCGGTGTGCGTCCTTTCGTGGATCAGTAGGTTGTAGCTCTTGGTGAATTGTCGATTGCAAAACTTGCAAATGAATTGCTTCTTTGGCCTCTGACCCGTCGGTCGCCGGGCGAGGAAGGACGGCGGTTGCGGCGGCGGCGGTACCGGAAACATCCCTGGGTGGCCCTGGTAGTACAGATAAGGGCGCTGGGGGCAGCAACCCCTGAACGTTAACAAGGCCGCGTCCTTCAGCCAATTACTGATAAGGGCGGTTTGGTAGTTGCTAGGGACCCCGTGCGTTGCCTGGAGATGCTGCGGCTGGTGCTGCTGGACGTATCGGCTGCCTAGGAAGTTCGACTTGGCCCATTTCGATGATGAAAATACCACATGCTGCTGCTGCTGCTGTTGCTGCTGCTGGGGCTGAGGCTGGGGCTGGGGTTGGGGCTGCTGATGCATCGGTCTGTCGATCGTCGGCGGGGTCTGCGGCGGCGTCAGCGGCTCCGTTTTCGTCTCCATCTGCGTGCCTCCGAGCGTCCAAGCGCAAAACAATCGACGCCGGAGATAACGATCGCGGCGATCACTTCAGAAATGATCGATCGTGGGCCGATCGACGCCTTGCCCGCGAGATCCACATAGGTCCCGTACCCCGTTTCGATTCGGTTGGCTGATCGCGGCGACGAAAAGTGAGCGCGCGGTCGTGATACACCGACAGAGAAGGGAGAGAAGGGAACTCTCCCGGGGTTTAAAAAAAAAAAAAACGAGCAAGAAGATATGTACTCGAGAGTCGGCGCGATACTAAGCCGAGAGCGCCGCGGCTGGGTCCAGGATCTCCGTTTACCTGGCGCCAACGACGACAACACGGCAACTCCTCCTACCGTATCTCGTGCGCTGGATACGCCGGTTGGTGGCCCGACTTCCACAGGGGCGGAGCTTCCGGGTTAGGGTGACCGGGGGCGTCGGGACGCTACCCACCCGGGGACCACCGGCATTTCTCCCGCTGCCGTCGTCGCCACGCGTCCGCAAGACGCGACGAGGAAGCGGGAGGGAGGGGGAGGAGGGTAGGGTAGAGAGATGACGTAAGCTGAAAACGTCGCGCCGACGAGATAGAATGCGCACAAACCCCGCAATTACGTGCACGCCAGCCTCATCGGTGAAATTTACACGTAATCCACGCGACTTCGTTAAGTTCGGGTGCCACGGGCCGCGGCGGGTGGAACGAATCTTGCTCGAAATTCAGGAGGAAAAAACGTCGACCGACCGGCCCTTATCTCCCCGATACGGCAATAAATCATTTTCGTCGAGGAGACCAGGCGAAGCTTACAAGAAAAAAAAAAAAGAAAAAAATAGAGAGACCGGTGTTTAACGGATATTTACCGAAACATTAAATTCTCAAAGAGAACATCTCCGTAACTGATAACTGCTGGACATTATCTGTACCGAAAATGTTTTTCCGATCGTCGTAATATTATATACAATATTTAAAAAAAAAAGAAAAAATAGAAAATACGTCCCGATGGGTAAATGACGATTTTTTTTACATGCAAAGGGGGATGAACCTCGCGCGTTGTGTACGTGAACGCGAAAATCGAGGCAATTCTGTTATTGCAAACTCCATTGCAGTTGCCGGGCCAGCTTGTTTCCAGGATGGTGCGTCGGGTAATCGACTCACGCAGGTTTTCATGCGAGCCAACCACAGGGTCGACGAGCATGAAACCACCCCTACCGTAGAGATAGAGATTACATATCACGAACCATTAGTACATAAACAACATGGCGCCACTGGGATATTTCCGCAAAGCGACGCTTTTGCTATTCGCGTCCTGGTCAGACTTGTTGCCGACCAGAATTGTGCGTTTATTAACACTTCCGGGCAGTATCGATGGAAAAGTAAAAAAAAATGCGAAACGTGAAAATAAATTTGCACTAATACACCTTTCGTTAATCAAAGCAGGTAATTAATAAGCAGGATCAAATTTTCTTTTTCGTTCCTTTAAAAGTTCCCCGTTAATTACACGCGGGTATAAATTTTTCGTTAAAAAGAATTTTGTATCAATTATATAATCTTCTACTTAAAACGAATGTAAGAAGACACTTTAATTCTCCGGGCCATCGAAAGTCAGCAGATTAATCATTCTTAATAGCGCGTAGCTACATTGTTTCGTCGTATAGTGTTACTAATTGGGACAAGCATTTGTTTTGCTCTTAACAGCATAATCCATCTTCCTCGTCCCCGTCCAATACTCTTCCCGACGTACGGTCCAGTAATCTCATTATGCGTTAACGATGCAGCACAGCATGATATTTGAGATATCGATGCTACCGATACATTCGCCACGAATTTACATCAACGTCAAAGAAGATGAATCTTTACGGTAAGCTGTGTTAATAAGAGCAAGCCAATGGAACCTGTTTGGTAAACGATTGAATTTTACGATATTTACAGCATCGAGTCGACATTATCGTGTGCGTTTTGAGCTGTCAAAAGTCGGCAAGGCGATATTGATTAAAAAGAAAAAAAAAAGGAAAAGAAACTTATTAAGATAATGGCACGTAATATCTGTTTAAAAATTCTTTTTTTTTTTAATCGCTAAATTCCTGGCTTTACAATCGATCGAAGTTAAACGGTGAGGTATAAATTTTAATTTTTAAAGCTTAAAAGTGTCCAGCAGAAATCAAATTAAAAACGCTGTTTTGTCGGAACAAATAAAGAAACTCGTCAACCAGCGCACGGCAAGATATTATCGGTAACAATATGTGGTAAATATTATCTTATCCGTTTATCGATTTATAACCGCATAGACAGTATGACACCAACAGAAAAAAAGAAGAAAAAAAAAAACACCTCCACCAACCGAGAAGGAAGCCTTTGTTGATCGCGCGAAATGACGTCGCGGGCTATTTGCGAAGGTGTTTCAGTTCATCCCGTCGATCTTTCCTCTACAGACTTTCCTGAACCACGCGACACCTGATCCTCTACCAAAAACACCGTTCGATTTTACAGACCTAGATACACAGAAAGTCAAAGATGAAAAAAAAAAAGAGATCTCTTCGCGAACGGTGACGCGAGAAGGAAAAAAAATTATCAACTGCGCTTGGATCATTGCCGCGGCTGTTTTTTTTTTCTTTTTTATTAATCCGGATATTTATCTGAGAGCCGCGCACCTCGAACGGCTCCGCTCTCGTCGCCCGGAAAATTCTTCCGACATGCATAAAAAAAAAAAAAAAAAAAAAGAGCGCAACGCTGGGAAACTGACGGTATTTCGCTGATCGCTTTTCGCCTGGAAAGTAATCTTTCACAAGAGAGAAATGCCCTGTAATCGTTATCGTTTCTCGATCACGTTGCAGAGATGGGACGAGGGGAGGGGTCGGGGGCGAAAGGAGGAGTGAAAGGGAGAGAAAAAGAGCGAGAGAGAGAGACGACTCTTCGAAACCTGTCTCGTATAATTCCACAAAATGTTTAGCATACAAAGACAAATATAATGGTCGCCGAGATGAGGTTGCGACGAGATCACGGGCCCCGGGCGGGGATGGTTAATTCAGTTTCAAGCTCCATCAGGCAGGCAGATCCCCTCGCCGCCCGTCCACCCCTTCGCACGCTCTCGTCACCCCTGAAGCGTCTTTGTACATCGCCGTCATCCATCTATCTCTCTCATTTTCTCTTTCTCTCTTCCTCTCGTTCCCTTTTCCCGTCCTCTCTCTCTTTCTCTCTTTCTCTCTCTCAACCCTCGTTTACGTTCTGCCACTCCTTGCAAAACTACACAGGTACTGGAACTACCAAATTGAACGTGCACTTGCTAGAATACGCGCCGCCTTTCCCGTTCCTCTGTTTTTAATACGACGAATTAAAACTCTTTTTTTATAAACGGCAGTATCCGCGTTTATGTATACATTCTGAGCTTTCTCTTACGCAAGTATTATTAATTTTAATTTTTTTTTTTTAAGAGAAATGTTACGTATCATATGTACTTGGAGATTTGAAGTTTAATTTAATTTGCAACTGGGTTCTTGAAAAATACTTGCAACGCAGTATGTTTGATTTGCGTTATTTGTACTAATA
Source organism: Cardiocondyla obscurior (assembly GCF_019399895.1). NCBI lineage: Eukaryota > Metazoa > Arthropoda > Insecta > Hymenoptera > Formicidae > Cardiocondyla > Cardiocondyla obscurior. The sequence goes on from NC_091867.1 coordinate 9,475,369, forward strand.
AAATATAATTTTTTTGTTTCAGATACAAATCCAGAGGAAGACTCATCGAAGGAGCACCAGATTGATATCTTCGTTGTGTAGTGACCAGTGCTGAGAGGAGGAGGAGGACAGAACTCTTCAACTCCGCCGAAGTCCATGCAGATTGGTAAGTAAGCATAATTATTTTTTTCGTAGCGTGTAATTGGGACTTCTCGAAAAATAGCGCACGCGAAGCGCGAGCATGGTTCGTTCTAATTTTATAAAAATCCCAGAGTCGAAATAATTCACGTCGATAGGATATCAGGCAGCAAGGAAATAGTTTCTGGCTAAAGGGATCTTTAGTGGTTTTCGAGAGACTCGGGTGAAAAATTGAAATAATAAATATTTGACTCCTAAAAGGCTAACTCCGTTCGTTTTTCATTCTCTCATATCGTTCACAGATTATCTGCAGGTCCTCTCGAAGCACGAAGAACACTCGAGACTCTAACATTTTTACCAGTCGGTGACAGTCTGTTTATAGCATAACTTTCGAAAATTAACTGCCCTTGTAGGAAAGGGTGGGAGGTTTGTCGCAGCCCGAAATTAACTGTGATTTATTGGGGTAATCTTATGCGAAGTAAATTATCACGAGAGGTTGTATTCAACAAAAGGAATGCCTCGATTATTTTCGAGTGGGCAGTTTTTATCTCGCGTAACACAAAAATTTATCGGAGTTAATTTCTCTGAAAGATTTATAATTAATTTACTAAATGTTTACGTTTAAACTGCTATATACTTCGTAATTAAAAGTAAAATATTAAAAATTAAATTATAATTTGTAAAAAGGAAAGAAGAGAACAACGAAAGACTCGTTTGCGAATAGCGTAATTATTTCATTTCAAGTTCAGCGTTCTTGAAAAAAAAAAAGAAAAGAAAAAAGGAAAAAAAAAAGGGAAACCTCGTTTTTAATTCGACACTATTCAAGTGGCAGTCTAGGGAGCCTATCGGGATCACTGCCACTTGAAAAACAGGCACGGCGATTTTCTGATTTCTCGCTTTCTCGACCGCAGATGTCAAATGCCGTAAGGATTCAGGTTACGCTGAAGCGTAAAAAGAAAGGAAAAACTTTTTCTATTCTGTCTTCGGACCCGATCAGTTTTAAGACTACCAGCCTTGAATATTTCTTTCACGTAATCGCGTAAAAATTGCAGCGTCCGCGGACCACACGCAGATATTTTTTTTTTTTTCAAAAACCTGCTCGCATTATTCTCAGGCGAAAATAAATCCGCGCGACAAATTGTCATTTAATTGTCGTATAAATAAAATTTATTTATCAGAAGGATTCGTCGAGTGCAGTTTCGAATCTGCCGGGGAAAAATTTGCAATCTTGGAAGAGATAAAATATAAAAAAATTTTTTTTAACTGAAGAAGAGAGGGTTCACGTTCGCTTCGATTATCCCTTTCGAGCTCGCGGCATGTATTTTCCCGTTATTAAAGTTTCGAATCGTTTATAGGCGATATCATCTGCTTAGTCTCAATGACCGAACAGACGCCCATCGCTTCTGTCAGTCTCTCAACCCGGGGGTGTCATATGCCTCGGTCAGATAACATCTACGCGGCTGTATATACGCCGTAAGATGTCACGTACTTGAACTTCCATGAAACAACGCGCGAAGCTGAGCGAAGTTAATATAAATGGAAACTTTTATCATGCGTAAAATTAACATTCACCGTAAAAAAAAAAAAGATATCTTTAACTCTTCCCTTTCGTTTTTCCTCCAATTTTCAGAATTCTTTTACTTTCATACGTTAATTTACCTCGGCATCGTTTGTGCTAATTTTCTATTTTTTTTTTAATATAATTTTTTACTTATTTCTTTTTTTATTATTATTATTTTTTAATTACAATTTGATGAAACGTACCGCGAAACTTGGAAGTATCTTTCCGAGACATCAAGGCACAATGTTCTCCTTCTGTCCCCGCGAGATTTACGTAACCGTCGACATTCGCGGCAACGATCAATCGGCGATTAATCCCCTCGTACCCCTTCTTTTTTTTTTCTCTCTCTCTCTCTCGCCGACGGAAAGCACAGATGCATCTATTGTTTTTCGATAGTGTCTCCGCGACGGCAGCTTGTACTCGGGTCCCGTGGCCACACCCACTCCATTAAATCGAGCATCGATATCGCGTAACTTTCTTATCTGCCGCTATCTGGCTCTCGCTGATTCAGCATTTGCCCAGCCGGGCTACCGTGCCCGATAATAATTCTATTTTAATGTCGACGGGGCCGCGCGCATCGGGGGCGATCTTCGTACGTGCGAAACGAAATGTGTCACGCGAAGAGTTAAGCATGTAGAAGAAACGAGACAGTGCGTCTCTGATCAGTCTTATCAGCGCCTACTTTTAAGTTTGCCTTCGCGGAAACCTTTTCGCTCCCCCCTCTCCCCGCCTTCTCTCACTTTCTCCCTCGCTCCCTTTGTCTCTTCCGTGTCCACCGGAATTTTTACGCGCATCCGCGCCCACGATTTAAACGCGTCGCTCCGAACGCGATCGGCAAGGAAATTAGCAATCTCGTTGCGAGAATGAACGATCGCGTCAAAGGCGGATCACCGGCGCACGTACGTCAGCGCGTTTCAGAGTTTTACGGCGGAGGTAGTCGGGGACGAGAGCACATCAAAGGCGCCGCTATCGGCGCAAAGCTGTTTTATGCTCGCGTGGCGTTCGCACGTGTGTGTACCTACGCACACCGCGGCGAGTACACACGGTGCCGCGACTTCCTTGGAGCAGCAGAGCCGTGATTAGCGAGGTAAGACGGCGAGATAGCGACAGAGAGCGACCTATGCCTACATTATCAGTTTTATTTTGTTTTATTTTATTTTATTAATTCATTTTTATGTATATATATATATTTTTTTTTTAATTTTTTTTTTATTGCTATTCTATAATTTAAAATGCACATCAGGGAAATAAGTTCAACGCTTTCTGCTTTTTCAAAGAAAGAAGTAAAAGTTGCCCGTCACAACTCTGTCACTAAAGCGTAAAGTGTCTCCGGAGAGTGTCTGCGATACATCGTGCCGCCAGATATTGAGTCATATAAATTCTTCCGTTTCTCCAACGGGTGGAGGATATGTTAGTTCGGCACGCCGACATTCTAAATTATTACACGTGAATATAGGGGGGGATACGAGCCGCCGCAATTGGCGCGGACAATGAATTCCTTTCTGCATTCAGATCGGAGTCCCAAACTTTGCAGAGTAAAATACATAGAATTAAACTTTTTCTTTTTTTCTTTTCGTTTGTTTGAAAGAAAAAAAAGAAATAGTAACATTTACACGAGCCACTCCGTGCATTTTGCAATTAATAAATTACATATAAAATACAATAGATAATTATTTTCGAATATTAAATTCATATTTCGTCAGACGGCGTTTGCGATTTCTTCGGAAATTAGCAATTATCGGAAGTCAACGTTAATATAATTTGTCCGAGTTTTCGGGGCATGTATGTCGAGTATTTGACTTTTATATCGGAACCGACAAAGAACTTTAGAGAAGCGGGAGGCATTCCCGTTCACGATCAATTCTCGTTTACGCTATCGAGGGAATCTTATCGCTGTGCAAAGCGCACGAAGACCGGCAATCGCGCGCTTCCACGGTGCTTTTGATATATGTGCGCTCGATATTGCGAGAAGTCTCCACTTCTGAGAAGCCCCCGGCTTCTACAAACCTTCCGAAAAAAGGCGGGCGACGATCCTTTATTTCCCTAAGGCGTGTTTCCAGGTAGACTCGCGGAAAGAGCGGAGACCCGGCTTTCGGGTTTTCCGGCTCGAAATCTCTTTGTCTTTCGCAAATCTTGCAATTAACGTTCGCGACGTAGCGATAAAGCGTCCTCGTCGAAAAAGATCCGGCTCGTGCGCGGCTTAACTTCAACAACCGCCGACGTTATTTTAGCAAAGTGACCTTTTTTTCTGGTCGGGTTAAAAAATCGTTTGTATATATTGAAGTATTTAATATTGGAGTAAAAGATCAATTAATAACGAAATTTTTTTTGACAACACTATCTTGTTTTTTGGGGCTTCCGATTATAATTCCGACGACTCGAACGGCAGAGTGAAATTCAGAAGCGCGTTTGACGGCACGCCCCGCTTCCAGCGCTTCATTATCCTCGCTTTGCAATTACGGGGGGAACGTGATGACCGTAATGTCGCATAAAACAGTCATCGTCGCGCGATTACACTGCCCGCGTGTAATCGCGTGTTTCCCATCATCATCGAATTTTGCATTAAATTCCGATTGGCATCTCGTTTCGGGGCCGGACGCGCAAATAATATACGTAAAAAGCAAAATGGAATCACGATGATCCTCGTTATCTCCTAATCATCTCGCAGCGACGTGATAAATAATAAAAAGGTAAAAGTAATGGCGCGTTTGATGACATTAAAAATCTCCACGAGGCGACTCTCTGATTTTCGATTTTAATTCGACAATTACGTGGCGTAATTTCCCTTTATCGCGCAACGAACGATTTGTGTATATCATTTTTTTTTTCTTTTTCTTTTTTTTTCTCCACCTGGACCAGATTTTATTACGCGACATCGATGCGTTTTGGTCGCCCCGCGCGTTTCACGTCGATTAAGTAGAAAAAAGTCATAACGGTAGCCATAGATCGAGTAACACTTCGAGTCGGCACGCCGCTAAAGAGCGCGGACTGTGCGTGACAGTGTTAAAAGGTTTATACGGCAGCCGGCGGCTGCGATGACACTCTGCGCGATGCCTGCTTTCTGTCATTCAACGATCGAGCTAATGAGATCGCGTCGGGCGAGCGGGAGGCCTCGTAAACAATTACGCTTAATTTTTTTTTGCTCAGCTTTTTCTTCCCCTTTTTAATTGAGTCCTTACAACGCGATTCTTTATTTAAACCCGCGAAACGCGCCGCGTCGGGTTTACATCGAAATATAAAAGAGATGACTCCGAATGTAGTTCGATAGACTGATTACTTCTTTTTTTTTTTTTCTTTTGCTCGGACACTCGTGCGTGTTACTCGCTGCGCGAGAAGAATTATCGCTCGCGGTGCGTAAAAGGGGGTGGTGCACGCGTCTTTTAAACGCTCGAGGGCTCGCCATCGCTTACCGCATTACTAACTGACCGACTATCTGCGGCTCGACAGCCGCACAAGTCGCGCCGTCGCGTTTCGGCGCAATAAATATTGCGTGAAATACTTCGTTCCGGGTCGGCGCGGAGGCTGCACGGACCTCCCTGGCGGTGAACCGTCGACGATGACTCGCAATGGGTGGAGCAGCCCTCTCGAGCATAAAGGTCTCGTGTGCGTGGGTGGTTGTGGTCACGGCTCTCCGCACAGGATCTGCGTAGTGTCACTTGGCGCAAGCAACACCCGTTGGCCGAGACCGGCTCGGAAACGACAAAATATTCACTGTAAGTTAACACCGTGACGGGAAGACGAGCCGCAGCGAACGCGCCGGTGGTTCCTCTTGCGTTTTTCTCGAATAAAACGCGCCCCGAACGATGTTTGCGCGAGACTATTTCGTGATTTGAACTAACAGCTGTCGTGCGTCTTTTAAAAAATAACAAAGTCGTAACGCGTACAAAATATACGTTTCATGCAAATTATATTCACGGGTTTTTTTAATCGAATGTTTAATATTCGCCTCAATATTATACGCACTTAATTTTTTATTTTGTATAAAATTGTATACGCGTCGGAGTGACGTAATGATTTGATGCGCTCATGTCAGTTAATACGATCCCGGAAACGGTCTCCTTTATCTTCACCATCGATTAGGCGTGGAATTATAAATACTGTAGCCGGAGGAGCGGGAATAAACCATGAATGCGAACGTAAATGCATTTTCCACGACGGCCAAGGGTGCCTATAACTCACCTCCGGGATTCTTTGTTTGGCACACAGTAGTCTATTAACATCAGCCCGACAATGCACTTTTACGCTTTCCTAATCGAAGGTCCGATGTGACATCTCGCACCAAGTTACAAACTACCGTCGGACGCCGGGAATTTCATTGACAAAGGCGACTCCTGCGGAAGAGAATCCCTTCAACCCTTTCCTCCACGTGGATAGACTGTCCGGCGATTGTTTCAACAAACACCGCCGATCTCAAATCTTTGGCGTCGTAAATAAATGAACGGACAAACATATCCTTTCGAAATTTTGATAATCCGGGCGAGTCTCCTTTTGTCTCGGCGCCGCCAACCATCTCGTGCGACAAGACGGTAACAGCAGCGCGGAAAGAGAGAGAAAAAAAGAAAAAAAAAAGAAAAAAAAATTACGGGAACGAAATGCATGAAAGGCGCATTTTACAAAGAAACGGGGCCCAGTTACGGGGTCCATAAAACATCTTCTGAATCGCTCTGAGGCGCGTGGCCTCGAGGCGGGAAATTTTCTCTCTCTCCCCGCTTCGTCTCTTTTTCATCAAGTGGGTCTTGCGATAGTATTTAGCGGACGGTAATATTTTTTTTCTTTTTTTTTTCTTTTTTTTTTTAAGCAGATATATAAGCGCGAAAACGAAGCGTTTATTAATTATTTTAATCGCGCGCACGTACGTTGATCGGAAGAGAAAAATACGGCAGGGTGGACATGGTTTCTTTTCCTTTTTTTTGAAAAGCGAATATTATTAGGATGACCTCGTACAATCATTCCGTTCTTTCTTTCACGTCTTGCGCTTTGCATGGGGTATCTGAGCGCGTTCCAACATTTGCTTCCTGTTTTAAAAGTGATTGTTCACGGTTGCTTACAAAAGCAACCTGCTCGAAAGAGGTGTTGCAGATGAACAAAGAAGGTAGATAGCCACGCGCCGGGGCATCCGAGCTTCTGAAAGTGCTTCTAAAAATTGCAGCCTTGCATGCTCATTGTGCAGAGCCTGCCTGTGATCCGCGTAACATTGGCAAGTAACTGTGAACGGCTCCCTGTATTAGCCTCTCTAGTTTTAAGTCAACCTTGGCTGCGATCGAGACAAATTGCATGCTAAACAAGAACTGATCTTCTAACATAAATTAGCGTAACGATTTCTCGATGCTCGGGCTAAATAAAACTGCGCTGTGAATTATTACAGCGTTTATAATTAATTAAGCTAGTAAAAAAGACAAGTTGCCGTCGACGTTTTTCCGCTGAATGAATCGTAAATAATCGAGCTATAACGCGAATTAAAATATATCGAAGTAAGTACGAAAATTTGCGGGGAGGGAAAAAAAAAACCACACGTGGAGAGACGCAGCTCTGTCGAGATGCAACGAGAGTAGTCTTTCTCGCGGCCAACGCGCGGGAGGAGGACGCAAGATGAAGGATGGAACAGACAAGGACGCTGCCGCCTCTGATCTCGGCGATTCCATCATCAGCGACTCGGAGCCCGGAATAGCAGATAAAAGGCAATTGAATTTAAATCATGAATACGAACGAAGCGAGCGAGCGAGAGGACGCGCGAGGGCGGCAGGACAAGAGCAACGGAGGCAGAGGAAAAGAGAGTGAGAAAGAGAGAGAGAGAAAGGGTGAAGGGCGGAAAGGGGGAAGAGGGAGGGAGGGAAAGAGCGAAAACGACAGATACGCGAAGAGAGGCAGCCCGAGCCCCGACGGCAATCTGATGGTAGCTTTGTGACGGTAATGGCTTCAACCCCTGGCCTCCAACCCCCGCGGGGTCCGTTGCTGCACCCCCTTCTCGTTTACCGGTGAACACGCGGAGACGAGAACACCGCCCGGGTGTGTGTGTGTGTATACGTATGCGCGCGCCCAATGCCTCTGCATGAAATCCGTGACTCCGGTTCGCAAATACGGGGCGCGTGTAGGCAAATGCGTACGGCAAATTGGCACGTCCCGGCACGGTCGGCCGGAAATATTCCATTAATTACAGGTACAAAAGTGCGTTACGGCAATATCGTTTGCAGATTAAGCGACGCGTTTTACAATGGGCGACGAGGAACGCCCCGTCGGGGGCAAACTCACTCTTTTATCCGTCGTTTGACCGCCCCCGACGCGATGTTAAAAAAAATATATATATATATATAAAATAAAGTTTTACGGAGTAAAATAAAATAAAACGAGGCCGTCCCGGAAAGTAATGCAGTCGTAATTTTAATATGCTAATCGTGCGCTAAGTAAAAAAAAAAAGAAAAAAAAATTACGCCCGTAGAATTAATAAATTCCCATTAAAAGAATACTAATAATGATTCAAAGACCCAATTCGGAGCAATGCCGCAAGTATTGTCGCAATATTAGCGACGCTACCGAAAGCCGGAACGGATTTGATTCGCGACATCGATCTTTATTCGGTGCGGTAATATTGGTAGAAGCGTCTGTCGCTGGAGCGTCAAATAAATATGTCGAATAAACGCGCCGAATAAACATCGGGGGTGTCCCTGTGTGCGTCGAATAAACCAGTCGCGCAATTCGAATAAACAGCAAGTCGCCGGCACCGGCAAGTGCAGCGGAACGAGATGTCGCCGAGGGCACGCTTCCTGGAGAGGCTTCTCTCTCTCTCTCTCTCTCTCTTTCTCTCTATTTCTCTCTCTCTCTCTCTCTCTCTTTCTCTCTATTTCTCTCTCTCTCTCTCTCTTTCCGTGATCGATTCTACCCGGTTCAGACACCCGTGGAAACCCGGACGTCGACACCGCGACGCCCGTCCAACGAGCTCCACCCACGCGGCGTCGGCGTCGTACATGCGCAAGCCAGACGGCCCGCGAGATGACATGTTCGCCAAACATCGTAAAACGGCCGCCCCGCAATCAATTAGCCTCGGCTGCAATTAGCAGGCGCACGCCTGTTCGCGTCTCAAACTATATACTCACGCGGTGAAGCACACGTCTCAGGGGCCTTTTCCTCTCGGGAGACGACCGGGATGTCGCATAAACAAGTCCGATAACGCAGCCGCGCACGCAAAATCCGATCGGGTCGACGTGTGTCGTATTTCCTGAAGTTTCTGCACGGAAACATGCGTTACTCGTAATTTTGTTTTAATTAATTATGCATTAAAAAGTAAGGTGAAGGTATATATATATATATAGTCGAGGCGAAAAGCTAACGTACTTAATTTCTCTGTACGAAGACGGGTAATAGCCGATGTTTCGTGAAATCGTATTATTTTTTCTTTTTTTATTCTTTTTTTTTCTTTTTTTTCCCAGCCTGGCGAGTTATCTAGAAATACAGAATAATTGTTTAGTTCTTTGCGCTTGGAATATAGTATTGTTAACTGGCATTTCCGTCGATTTTTACCGGTTATTTGTTGTTTTAGACGAATTTTCTTTGTGAAGAATTCATTCAAGTACTAACCTCGAAAGCGGGACGCCGAGCTACAAGTAAAAATTGATTTAATATTAAACTATTATTACTGAGAATATAATATTTGTCCGATTTATAACAAATTTGTACCTCAATTCCGAAGGGATGAGCTGACGGCTCGTAGCGAATATATTTCGCTGAAATTAAAATTCGTCGACTACTTTTCTATCATCCGACTTATCGTCGATTCACCACTAGCTCGGTTTGAAGAAGACAGTGGCGGCTCGTAGCGGGATAAATGATAAAAATTTGCGTCTTAGTTTCAACAAATTCAGCTAAGAGCCGCCACCGTCTTGAGTTTGAAATACGAATTTAAAATTATTTCTCAAACCCATCTTTTTAAAAATTGATAACTAAATTAAATTTGGTTCTTTAAAAGCAATAAAGTTATAGAGTTCACATACGCACGAAATAAGACTAATAAAGAAAAAAAAAAAAGGAATGAGGTCGGGAACTTGCGACTTAAAATAAGAAATAAAAACGACGGTGTATATTGCGAGTTTATTAATTATTTTTATTATTATTATTATACTTAATATTTGTAACATACATATATATATATTTATATATGTGTGTATATATATATGCATGTGTATATGTGTATGTGTGTGTGTACATATATGTATATGTACACGCATGTCCATCACGTACGTATTTCCACATGCAATCACAGCAAAAGAAAGAAAAAAAAAAAAAAAAAAAGACATTACATCGCGTACACACCCACCAGCCCACGCAACGCACACACACGCACTTTCGCAAAAAAAAAACTCACGCGAAAACTCGCCGGACATACGTGTACATACACAAGACACCCTGTACGTTACGATACAACCGTAAATATGTTTAAGATACATGCAAAGAACATACATTTTTTTTTTTTCTTTTTCTTCTTTTTTTTTTAGCTCAAACGAGATAAGCCGTAGTTATTGATAAAGATCGATTCATCAGACATAAATATTTCTTCTTTAACATCGTCTTTCTTTGTACCGTCTCGCCGGCACGAGCACCGGTTGTACCGTTTTTCACAGAATATCCTGCAGCACGAATATGCATATATGTATATGCGCAAATGCGACCGTATGTTACGTGTACGCGTGTATATGTATATGTGTGTGGGTGGCCGAATCGGGAACTCTCTCGAGGTCCCCTCCTCCGGCCCTTCATAATTTATATGAAAAGCGTTATAACACATGTATACTGCCATTGTACGGAACATCTATTTAGTCTGCAATACGAATTCTATGAGATGTCGATCTAACATTGGCAGGTAACATTCCCTCTCGCATGGAGACAGTCGGATTAAAATTCAACACAGAGGAGACGCGAGAGCGTTAACGATCTATCCCTCCGAGGCCTCCCCCCCCCCCGAGTATCGGTTTCACTCTGTGGAATTTCATCCAGTTCGCAGTAATCGTTACGAAGTCCGCCGCGTTTCTCTTTCAGTACTTATGTTTCTGGTAGTGTACTGTTACACACCACCGTATTTCTATACAATATTCTTAAAGCTTACGATGCCTCAATTTTCGTTAAATTTAATTCCAATCAGCGCCTGATATCAACGGGTTAGTCGCAACGTCTAAAAGCAGAGCGTTTTCGTAGGCGTCGTGAGACCTTTTTTTCCCTTTCTTTTTTTTTTTTGTTTTTTTTTCCACTGATTTCGTGGAGAACCGATAGGTTCGGTACCTCCTAATCCTGCGCAAGAATACGGATTAGAATGATCTCTTCCAGTTATAAAAAATTGCAAATCCATGATTTCACGTTTGTTTCCTTACATCTAAGATTTCACAGATTCCATTACTTAGTCTCATTTAAGTGTCCCAAGATTTCGAATTAAAGTAAAACGTTTAAAATTAGAAGCCGATGTTTCGCGTCGCACATCATGCCGCCTAATTATATATACATGTATGTATATTACTTTAAAAAAAAAAAAAAGAAGAAAATTAAAAACGATACACGAATATACTCGAATTCGACGAGTTTGGCTATTATAAAACATTAAAGGTGAGCAAGCGAGCATGTGGAGTTACATGCCATTCTTTCGGTAGAACAATAATGCGCGGATTATTATTTTTTTTTTTCAAATAAAAATCAAAATTTACAATGCGCTAATGAAAGATACGCCGTTAAAATTTATACCCAGACTGAAAAGTAATAGAATTTATGGTAATTACGAGCGTAGCTCCAGAACAGTTCGATATAAATAAATTTTATCTCGTCATATATATTAGGAGATTATTATAAATATACACGTTCAATTTAACGTACGTATATCGCAAAAAGAATTGACTTATATATTTGGTTTGTCAGCATCTGGAAATATAATACAAAATAAAACAAATTTTGATAGAGACAATACGCAAATCTACTAACAAAATTAATGTTTAAAAGATAAAGGTTTATACATTTTTACAAGCAATTCTCATTTAACTAGATAATGTATCTTATATTAAGAAATTCCTTCTACTGACCAATTATACAAAGATATTATTTAACTAAATAAAAAAAACAACTTTTTTTTTTATCGTTTTTGTTAAAACTTATCAATCGTTTAATATTAGAAATAGTATATACGTGGACAGATTTGAAAAAAAAAAAAGACTTCGGAATCAGCGACATAGTATATCTCGCCTATATTAAAAAATTTCATATCATTCCGATAAAATACGATATTAATGCAGTACAACCAGAACTATAGGTACCAACAATGCTTTTTTTTTTTGTTTTTTTTCTTTTTCAAACGTTTTTAAAATAGGCTGCCAATCCGTACACTAGAAAGATCGGCGAGCGGTATAATGCCATTAGGCTGGAGAGAAAAAGAAATGAATTATATATACAGTTCCTACCCGGCGCCTATGTTCGTTAGACCCGCCGAGCCAATGTCAGAACGATCGATTATACCCTGCCTACTCGTTGCTATCATGGGGAACACAAGAGGCGTCAGCCAAGCCGCCCTGTCGCACACGACCTTGTGTGCGACGCGGGAACGGTAAAAAAACATGCGCAGTCAAGCTAGCACATATTTTAGGTCTGCTTTAGTTTCGCAAAGTCGATCTCGGCGTAGGTAAAATTCTCCTGCGTGGATGCCGGCGACACGGGCGCTGGATTATCGTTTTCCGGTAGATCGAGACTAGCGTAGTGCAGTATTGTCGCGCCCGGTTGAAGCTTCTCGTAGCCCTCGCTATCTAACGGACTCGGCGTCGGTGTGGGCGTAGATGTTGGCGTAGGCGTCGGTGTCTCGTCGATAAACTTTGGCGAGGATGGCTTCGGCTGTGGCGCGATTGATGGTTTGAAACCCGTCAGAGTGGGACTGGTATTTGGCGAGGCCGTGACGAGACGTGGTTTCGGCACCGTTAAATCCAAGAGTTTTTTCGTTATTACATTAATGGGCTTACCGTGTTCTTGCGATGACGAAGATTTGAATATCACACGAGCGTTCTTCTCTATAGGACTAGGTGACTTCTCGTTATTCACCTTCGACGAGGACATCGTCTCCGTCACTGGGGTAGAACACGACGTGCAACCTCTCTTCGCGGGTTCCATCATCGCGTATTCATTGTTCTTATTTTGGTTGGAAATGTCTGTCGTTGAGAAATCGTCGTTTTTCTTCATAAAAGGCTTCATGGGTGACTGAGGACTGTTCAACGAAAACGGGAAGATCGTAGCCGATGAACCCGTTGGCGTTGCACGTGGCGGGGAGGCGGGTGTACTCGCCAAACTCTCGGATGTCGGACTTCCGTTTAAAGGTAGAAAGTTTGGAGTTTTAGACGGCTTACTACCCGCCTGAATCGCAATCGGTTGCGATCGCGATTTTTCCTTGCGGCTATTCGTCCGTGTTTTACGATTGTTTCGATTATTTCCACCCATGCTCATATTTATGTAGTCTTGCTCTAAACTTGGCCGCACTTTAAAAGACATCTCGACATACCCTTCCGGCGGACGTCTTGGTTGTGGAAGATCTACCGGTGCCGTTCTAGTGCTACCTAAAAATTTATATTTATTTTTACATATATAACATTATAATATTACATATAGAATTTTTTTTTTATAATAAATGCGAGGTAATACCTGGTGGCCCATTTGTTTGATAAATATCTTCTTGAATAGGTGACGATACTTGCTTCGGACTGGCTTCCGAATGCGTCCAATCTTCTCTCGTACCGTCCATTTTCATGTAAGGCCCTTCCGCTTCTTCTACCGGCTTTAAAGTTGTAATTACAGGTTTATGGGCGAAGTTTAACGATGATATATGAATGTGGCTGTGATTGTGGTTGGCAGTGATTGTATTATTATTATTATTGCGATTGATCTGTAAAAAAAAAATAGAATTTCGTTACTGCTAATGCAATAATTTTATTATTAAAGTAATAATCGACGTGTCAATAATACCTTATTTATGCCACTCATATCGACGTATGGGGCAGTAGTCGATATGGGAGCTTGACCGGGCGACATGTCGACGTAGGAACTAGTGTCGGTGGCAGTAGAATAAGTAGAGTACGATTGCGGTTGCGACTGAGGCTGGGAACAGGATAACGGAGGCGAAGAGAGAGCGGTCGGAATACTGGGCTTTGTGAAATCCAATTCCATCAGATCCTCCATGCGATCGGATGCTCCGGAGCAACCCGAGTTGTGCCCCCAAGAGCTCGACAACAACGGCGCGGAACTTGACTTCGAATTAGAGGTGTCTGAACCAGCCGGTAACGGTGCGGTGATTACGTTAGCTAGCCTTCCAATTTCGGGCCTTTTAGACCGACTACCTACAGAAAATGCTCGTACTCTATTGGCATCTTGCGGAGTGATGTCCAACCTACGAAAAGAACGTCGTATAAAAATATTAAAAACCTCGTTCCCTCATTATCGACGATATATTTAAATAGCGTTTAAAATGTATTTACGACGATCTCCCAAGTTTCGTATACAATCGTCATAAAATTCTTTTTAATTTAATTTACCCTGTTATCAAATCTTAAATACTCACCTATTTTTACGGTGTCTATTAGCTTGTTCAGGCCTAGATCCAACGGAGTAAGCTCTGGTCGGTCTGGCTTGCAGATCTTCCCCGGGTGTCAAAAAGCTAGTTACTTTATCCAAATGATACTCGGAAAATCGTAGATCTGTACTAGGCGTACCGGATGTGACCGAACAACTACTACCGTCGTTCTGCGACAAATCGTCCGGGAAATGACCGTTGTGACTATTTACAGGATCCATATCGACGTAGCCGTCGTCACCGACCGGTGCCATCGGTACATAATCATCTGCATTGCTTTCTTCTACAAGAGACGATCCGCGGGAATGCGAGTAGGTCGTTGTCGCCGGACTCATGGGCATGTACGCACAACGGCCGCTCGGACTCGAGCCACAAGGACTGTACATTTCACTCTGGTAGGAACTCTGTAATCGATAAATTGTTAATACTTATCCAATAATTAAAATTAAAACTTTGATATTATTTTAATTAAATTAAATATTACTTAATTTAAAAAATTATACATATAAACGAAGCCAATATAAATTAAATCTTTCTAAAATTTTTCTTTTTAATTAACAGACTTTAGAAGCAATATTGCGAGTACGCTCACCTGTGAGGGCGAATGAGATTTGAAGTTTGGCGAGTATTTCAAGTGTGCATGAGATGTCGACCACAGGGCATAGTCGTCACCTTTCTTGTCTAAGATAACGGGCTCGTCTGGCGTCAGGGAATGCCCGTACCTAGAGATAGTACCTTCTTCCATAATATTTTCACCGCATTCGTCCATCGAGGGTGACGATCCGGCTGAATCCGATGAGCAGACATCGGAAGACGGACTAATAGGCATCGACGCGACTGGCGGAGAATATGAGAGGCCTCGTCCGCACATAGAAAGCGGACGCTGTACGTGCGACATGATATGAGCTCCTCGGGGATGACTTAGTACAATCGTAGTAGGTTGTCCTTCGCTGGTGGTACGAGCTCTCGACGGTAAGCTGTCACATCGATCACGCCCAGTGGCACCTGCAAAGATATTTGTCAAAAATCTTTTCTGATATTTCCTGAGTTTACGGTAGAAAGAAGCCAGTCCCATCGTCCCAGCATAGCAACAGCGGTTAGTTTTATGTTTGCATGTATAAATTATTATATATATATGTATATATGTACATAACATATTATTTGGTGTTATATATATATATATATATATATATATATATATATATATATATGTATAATTAATATATATAGCACCAAATATATATATATATTCCTTTATAAGTTAAACAATCAACAATAATTACAATCATTTCGTTAAATGTTCTGCATATCTGCAGAATTCGTGTCAAGTAAAAATTAAATAAAGCAAAATAAAGGATTGCGATAAGTGCAGTTTGCAGAGAGATTATACAAGCATCAACACAAATAGGGCATTCAGGAAAAAATGTACAAAATCTCAATTCATTCCTTTATATTCAGTACCGAATAAAATCGAAAATACAAATCAAGAGCATTTCATAATACGTCGTGCATTGAATGGCATTCAAAAACAAAGCTTCGCAGGTATAATTACTAGAATTTCTTTTTTTTTTTTTTTTATCGTATAAAAGTAACGTTGATTGGCTTTAATACTTTGGAAGAATTAAATGCGTAAACGAAAAGAGGAAACGGAAAAAGAGCATAACAAGCGGTATTGCAGAAACACTGAAGGGTAAAACAGAGATTCGGATTTCGATCAAACAAATATGACGGAACGAAATACATACACCGTAAAACGGATCTTTTAGATGGTTGCGTTTGATTGATAATAACGGCAGCTAAGGGCAGCGATAAGGTTCTCTGATGGGATATTGTCGCGGTAGTGATCGTCGCGGTGACGGTCGCAGTGATGGTGGTGGTGATGGTAGTGGTGGTTGCTGTGATGGTGGTGGTAGTGACAGTAGTAGTGGTCATAGTTGCGTTTGTTGTTGTTGTGACATGAACGGATTGGGAATTATTGACGGAATGAGGATGACTCGCTACCGA
Organism: Cardiocondyla obscurior; assembly: GCF_019399895.1. Taxonomy (NCBI): domain Eukaryota; kingdom Metazoa; phylum Arthropoda; class Insecta; order Hymenoptera; family Formicidae; genus Cardiocondyla; species Cardiocondyla obscurior. Next base: position 9,491,625 of record NC_091867.1, read on the forward strand.
ATGACGACGTCTAGCGGTACCGGCACTGTTGGCATTAGTCGTGGCAATCCCAGTAGTCCAAGCCCCGGTACCAGCAACTGCTGCAAACCATACACCTCTCACTATCGCACTGATTTTGTTTTACGTGCATCTTGTGCCGGATATGACAGATATGACACGGATAATGTACCAATCGTGCTGTTAAATACATGACCACAGAGAATCTATCTCTTATGTTTTCGCAATGAGTTATTGACAAGTGACACACGAAACCTATTTTAAAAATCAACTCGATCAACTGACAACTGCTTTCTCAAGTTTGATTCCCCTTGCAATGATAAATTTTATGATAAGACAATTGTGATAAAACACAGTCAACACATGTGTATATATGTATATATACTATATATATATATATATATATATATATATATATATATATATATATATATATATATATATATGACATCAAAATAACACTAAAGCGATACCAATTCGGTCTCCTATCCTCCATCATTATAACAAGATGCATTATACAGAATACCTGACATTAGATAATTTACAGATTCCATAGAATTCACTGATTATCATGCTATTTACACCGTAATATTAACACTTAAAAAAAAAGAAATTAATTGACCTAAGTTTTTCTTTTTCACAACTAATCACTACATTAATATAAAAATTTTAGCTTCAGCTCTTTAATATATGTATTTACATCGCATATTGTAATCAAAATTTATTTTATTTTATTTTTATTTAACTCAATATATAAACTTAATCTTTGCCACGAGTTAATATCATATTACAAATGAAATGAATATATGACATAGCAATTATTTTCAAATCTATTTCTTCTTGAAAAAAATAATAAAAAAAAATTAAATTATACCAATTAACATTTATGTAAATAGCACAATATCGATAAACACAGCACATCAGGTGTATGAAACGTATGAAGTAAATAAAAAATGCAATGACCAAGTCTTTAGATAAAATCCTATGTTCTCCATGAAATAAAGAACTAAAAAAAATAATTTTAACACGTTCAAACTGCCTTTGTGCGTTCTTTTTTGCCATTCAAAATCCATAGAACGCGAAAGAAGGAAAGCAAATAGCTATTGTGACAGAGAACAGACCCGTGACTGTATTGGTGGAAGAGGTACTCCGAGATTGACTACACTGTGTGAGAACAGAGGAAGTAGCTGTCTGCTCTTGCAATGGTTCCGCTTGCTCCTTGTGTGTCTTCTGTTCCTCTGTAAACCCCGTAAACCCACTCGTGTTACTCTGAAGCTGAACTCTAATGTGTATATACGATTCACCTGTTTTTTTTTAAGGTATACAATTTAATGTGCGTGTGCAATTAGCGGTAACTAAGTGTAAAGGAACGGTGTATTAGACAAAGTATCAAAATCTGGATTTAACAGGATTTCGTAACAAGGATGATTTTAAAAAACACAAATAACGTATATTCAAGCTGCGAGACACGCAAATTCATCGATGAGTTTTGGTTATAGACACGTGACAACCGATGTGTCCCAAGTTACATGTGCGAAAATTTTGTCACATCACATTTCGATAAGTGGTACGAAACACTCAGGAAAAAAAAAAAGAAAAAAAAAACCGATAACTCACATCCTAGTGTAAATCACAATGGATAAATTATATGTACAAGAAGCAGATTTGCGAGGTTGTAGCTTACCCAGAGGGGAAAAGCCATGAAGTTTCTGACCCGTGTGCCGTTTTTGAAGAACGGATATAGGTTTGCTGGCTTCGTTGGCGGAGGAACTACGAGTTCTTTGACGTGGACCCACTTCGTCTTTGTTACTTTTCGAATTTCTCATCGCGGTCGTTATCACGTCGTTCATATTCAGCGCGATATTGTTGTCTTCGACTGCCATCCAAAACTCGCCATCTCCCGTTACGGCAGATCTGCCGACTTCTATGTAGAATATGTCATTCGCGAATCCACATCGTCTAATGTAATTTAGCTGCAAGAAAGACGAAGACAGTTAGAAAAAAAAAACAAGTCACGGTAACGAAATATCAAATCAATTTATAACAATGAATTATTAAAGCTCATATAGTCTTGTTTCAACACCATTATCGTATTAGCACGTTGCGAGGTGTTGAAATGTCGTCATGTGCAATTGTTTTTACGTGTGGCGTCGCTTAGTCTAAACAAAATCATTCCTCCTCTATATTACTCACATTGGAAACTGATCCATTTAAATACATCTCATTGTCAACCTACCCCACATAAATAATTGCACGTGACGAATTATTATATCCTTTCATTATTAAACAACATAACTCGTGCTAAAAAAATATTTATATATACATATAAATGCTGGTTTGTTATTTAACTATAATGATTATGAAAACTTACAGAAATCTCGATAGAATCGGAGTTATCCCGTGCCCCGATCTTCACTAAGCTTAAAGTTTGATCGGTGAGGCATAATCTGTGGGGTCCGTGGATATTTTTTCGTGCCCCGAGACCTCTTTTTTGCATTGTGACTTGCCACACGTGTTCTGAAAACAAGACCAATATTAGAATATTATATTTAAAACATAGGATGATGTTTTATTAAATCGTAATGTAAAAGATACATTTCGCGTAATGTTTAAAGCAAAGCAAATAATAAATAAAGCACCGGATAACTTTTAAGTATATGCACGCCGAGAGAAAATTGTAGTAATAATCAAGGCAAACTGCGGATATTTTTTTTCTTCTTTTTTTTTAATATTCGAACAAAGGTCCTAAGAGTGATGCGCAGTTTGGAACAAAGGAGTTTTGTATTTAACCGATATCATTCTTGTTTTCTTTGTTTCTGCGGGGAACACAAGAGGCCACAAACAATTGCCAACGTTATTTTTATTCCAAGGTTGTATAACTCGCTCGAAATGTGGAAGTCACAAAACGCACAGCAGCGAGACATTTCTTTATTGTATTCTTCGAATCCCACCTTTCTTTTTAGAGTTTATCACACTCTCTCAGAGTAAGTCGCACAGATTTAGATTTCTCGAGAACGTAACGAAATTTTTACACTAGTACGTGCGGATAAAAAGAAGGGAATTCCTTTTCCGAGGCGGACTAGAAAAGGAAATCGTTGTGTTCCCGCGCCGATCGAAAAGGCAGAGAAACAAAAATGAGTAAAATCTACGAAAAGACGGTGGAATCTTCGAAAAGTCGTTGATTTATCTGACGCAAACAAACGCGCAATCAAGGTTTCGTGCAGATACCTACGTCGGCCGATATTAAGTGCGCGATAATCTCGTCACCATGGAAAAAAAAGAAAAAAAAAAAATTATCATGCGCAGAAAATGAAACGACTCATATTTTTTAAAACGTAAGAAAATATTTAGAGACGGCATCAAATCATTCAGCGTTCCTCGTGCAATATAGATCACATGAAATAAGTAATTGACGTTACAATCTGTAAACATTTATCGGTGTCTTCAGTTTCTGTCATAAATTATCTACTTGTTATTCTGTGAAAGATGCAGATCAGTTTGATTACAAAAAGTATTTAAATTAGCGGAGTCTCTAAATCTTTATTTTTTTTTTCTTTATTTTTAATTCACGAAGCTTCGGCTTATCTTATTATGAATTGCAGAATATAAATCAGTTAGGAAGTTAATTCGAAAACAAGAGTTATTAAAGGGCTAATTAAAAAATTATTTAAAATAAGCCGAATAAGTTTCGTGTTTTTTTTCTTTTTTTTTCTCTTCTTCCTATCTTTTTTTAAAAATTAATTCTAATATTATTAAATTTAAAGATATTGCTTGGATTACACATATCTTTACACTGATTATTACGTATTTATTTAACCCATTACCGGCCTTAATTCAGCTACTGTTTTTTTGAGATATGATACTTGTTCTTATCTTCTACAGTACTCAGATGACCGATACATTAATTACATTACATCGGCACGTTACATTGCCCTGTAACCGCGCAATATTCCTAGAGTATGTCATAATTAATAAATATTTTTTTTAACGCAACTAATTATATTTATATACAAAGTTGCATCTCAAAACAAACGTATTGGTCGTCAATGGGTTAAAGTACCGTGAAATAACTACACGAAAATAATAACTAAAAACGTGAGAAATTTGGAAAAGTGCTAATTCATAGAAATTTTATAATATTCTCATCGCTATCGTTTCTGCACTGCGCTGAATTTTTCGTTAACGTGTTAATGCCGTCTCTGCAAGCGTGTCGTTTACAAATTGCTATCCGGAGCCCGGAAATTTATAGATCGTCATTTAATTGATCGACGGATACGTGACTTTTTCACGCTCGCGTCCCGGCGAACAGATCGACGACGAGACGTATCGGGCAAGACGATGCATTGATCGACACGGCGTAGGAACCACTGGCACGGAAGGTTCTTCCGCGTGTCGGTTTCAGGCGGGAAGCGCGTCGCGGCGCAACGTTCCGGGGCGCAATTTACCGAATGTAGGCCGCGGCTGCTCGCCGTCGGGTACGTCCCCGCTTTGCAGCCTGAGCATCGCCTTCAGCCACTCGTCCAGCTCCTTCTCGTTGTCGAGGATTAGGCAGAAGCACTCATCCTTGGTGTAGAGCGCGATCACGTGCTTGTGCTTGGTGTCGCCACGTTTATTGATGTTGAAGCAGCTGTGCAGGAGGATGCTGCGCTTCGGCGGCTGCCGATTCTCGAACTTCTTCTTGCTGTCGTAGTACTCGAGGCAGGCGAGGCAGCCGGCCCTCTCGCCGCGCAGAACGAAGAACTTCTTCTTCATCGTCTTGAGCTTCTTCAGGTGGCCGCAACGGACCACGGGCCCGCCCGAGGGCGACGCCGGGCCCCTGATCGAGGACATCGTCGGGATGACGATCGAGACGATCGCCGCCGTTGTGGCCGTTAACGTGAAACACACCAGCGGGGATGTCAGTCGAAACGCGAGCGACGCACCTAGCGTTCGGCTCTGCACGTACCTCCGTATCATTTACATGGTATCTCCGCGGTTATCGCACCTGCACGCGGACCTCTGCCGATCCCTTTCTCCCCGAGCATACGACTCGACGGTACGCGCGTGGCGTCGTCGGACACGTGCGCCTCGTCCTCGGCGAAAGGCCGCGTGACGCACAACAGCGCCGGAACTCTATTGCTCGAGAACGACGAGGGTTACCACACGTGCCAAAGGTTCTCTTCCGTCTCTCCCTCTCTCGCTCTTCCTTCAACGTCGCCCAGCGGCGTTCGTCACGGTGGAGCGCGGTCCGCCGCACTTTCGAAGGCGTAAACAGCGTTGCGTCAACGTGTCGGAGAGTCGTTGCTCCGCACACGGCGTTGAATACGCCGTCCGGGTCCTCGCCTCGCGTTGGAGTGCGCCTCTTCTCGACGATCTTATCGCGCACTCAGGCTCCGTCGCACGTTGACAGTCACGGCGGAAGCGACACGGGATCTCCGGCTGGCGGGCGGACGCGCGCGCGCCTCCGCCACGGCGGGAGCACGTTTTTCGGGACGTAAATACACACGGGCGACGTGCGCGCGCGAGCAACAGCACCGCGGCCGGGTGCATGTGCCGAGGCGGCGTTCGCAGGGCCTCCGACGACGCGTCCCTTGGTCCTCACCGACTCCTGCCCTCGCGCGACAGCGGCGGGTCCGCCTCCTAGGTTAGGAAGAACGACAACAATAACAATGGCGAGCCACGGTAGCGTGGACGGCGGGCAAAGACGACGGTCTCAATGTCTCACCCCTCGGTGTGTCCCTTCCTCTTGCCTCCACCTCCTCCTCCTCTTCCTGCGCGGCGTCGGCACCAAGTAGGGGAGATCCCGCGATCACGCCGAACGCGCCCGATGACTCCGAGATGTCGCGACGGCACTCTCTCACTCTCGGTTGCGTCCCTGTTTCTCTCGCTTCCTCTTCCTTCGTTTCTCCGCGTCTCGGCACGCCTCGAATCCACCTGTCACGCGGTTTCGTCTAATTTCGCTCGATCCGAAAGGAAGCCGTGCCGCGCGCGCCCGTACGAGGGGGAACCCGACGGCTCAGACGCGCCACCGCCGCCGCTCGTGCATTCCTCGCGGAGCGAGTTACTCGCGCGTCCCACGACGCTCGGCCCGGATAAGGGGAAAGAGGGTACGCGACCGGAGACGTCGACGAGCGACCGTCAGCGCGAACCGCGCCACGAGGTGCGGCCGTTAGACCAGCTCTCCTTTTTCCCCCCCCCCGGCACTCTATCTTTCTCCCCTGCACCTGTTTGTCTCTCCGAATAACACAATTTACTGCGTGGTCCACGACGGCTGTGACGTGTATACCACGAGTGCACGAGTGCAAGTAAACACAGACACCCGCGCGCGGCGCACGTGTGCGCACGCGCGCGGACGCACGCGCAGAAAAGAACGGAGACGTCAGAGACGGACCGACGAGGCGCGCGACACGCACACGATTCACGAACGGCTACCGCGGGAGGCGAGGGAGGGAACCACGCTCGCGGCGTGGCGCGTTTCGTCCCGGGGCTCTACGGAAAACGCGCGCGCGGCGGCCCGCGACGCCGCCGAGAAGTCGCAAACAAACGACGGAGGAGCTCGGGTGGCGCGGCATACGCGCGCGGCCATGCAGGTGGGCGACTCGCCCGAAATTCGGCGCCTTTATCGGGCGTCGCGGCGCTCCTCTCGGCGAAGCTGACTACTACCAAGGACGAGCGTGGCGTTTTTTATTTTTTTTTAAATATTTTTTTTTTACTTTACTTTTTTTTTCAGGCGCAATAGCGACGCGAGCGACGACGTCAAAACAACCGTGACGGCGGCATTCCAGGTCGACGCGAGGGAAACGCGGCTCCCACTCTCCCCTTTCCCTTCGCACCCGACCGTCCGCCCGCGCCGCCGACGACGGCGCGACTCGACCCGCGCTCCTCTCGCGTCTTTTCGCCGCGGCTCTCCGCACCTCGTGCTCCTCTTCCGCGCGACTCTGCCCTCCTTGCCTCCCTTCTGTCCCTCTCGCCCCGCAGGAAACGAGGAAACAAAACGCGCCCGAGACGCCCGGTTAACGACGCACTTATCACCGCGGACCTCACGTCCGCCCCCTCCCGAGCACGGAGTCCGACGGGCACGAGCAGCAGCTTCCCTTCTTCCCCCCGCGGGTCGTCCTTGCGCCGAGCACGGGCTTCCTCGGGAGGCCAGCACACGGCCTCGCAAACCCACGTCGACGGTACTTACCGGGGCACTTCTCTCAAGACGCGCGCGGACGAGCGAGCGAGTCCTCGCACTCGGCTCGGCTCGCCGCGACGCAACTCAATGCAACGCAACGCAACGCGACGCAACACGATGCAACGCGACGCGACGCGACGCGACTCGCGCGGGCTCGGCGATACTTGTTTATTTATTTTATTATTTTTTTTTTTCTTTTTTTTTTTTTTCCTTTCCTCTCCTCGTTTTTTTTCCGCCGCGCGTAGATCACGCGCGGACCCCACGAATCGCCGGGTACGTGGCCGCCGGATGTATTTCCAGCAAACGGCGACGGGACTCTCTCGCCACGACACACCGCACACTCGCGCGCGACACCACACACTTCCTCTCTCTCTCTCTCGCACTTTCGGCTTCTCTTCGCCGTCTCGCCGCGCGCGCGGGTTCACGCCTAGCCAACTGAACAGACGATTGTGTCTATCTTGTAAAGGTCATGTGTACGCCGAGCTCCGCAGTTGTAAACAAGATGTACGCAGGCGCCGCGAGTGCGCGCGAGTGCACGCTCACGCTCACGCTCGCACCGCCTCGCGAATGGCGGCAGGCGGAGTTTTTGATATATGCGCCGATACGCGCGCTGCGCGATTGTGGATATACGTGGCCGTGCACGCGCCCGTGTGCGTGTACGTGCGGTGCGTCGTGTTTATTACGTACACACGAGCGCGGTCGGCGGCGGCGTGGTGCAGTGGCGTAACCACCGTGTCAACGGACGAACGGACGCCGCAATGCGGAAGAACCTTGCCGGGAACCGATCTCCAGGAGTTGACGGACGCGCGCGCGCGCCCGACTGTCAATTTCTATCTTCCCCTCCCCCCCCTTCCCCCCCGGGAAGGTTTAATGCGTCGTCGTCAGCGGCGACGACTCCTGGAGTCCCGTCGATCGTATGAAACCTGGGGGAGGGTGATCGGCGCGCTCGCACTCGCGGTACAACGTTCCCTCACTCGGGACTTTAACTCTCCTATTGCTTTCCTAATTTTTACAAAAGGAAGCAACAAAGTCCAGATTGTACGTACTTCCAAGCGAGTGCTCGCTGTTTTTATAATAAAAAATAAAAGCGGATACATGTACGTTTCTTTTTTGGGAGTTTTCTTTTTTTTACATCGCAGGTTTCATTCGTCGAATTCGCTGGCGTAAGGTTTTAGTTTTCGGCAGAAATATTCGTGCGGCGTAACGGCAAAGGAAACAATCGTTAGCCGGTATATATTAATTTCGATTAATTAATTACGTAGTTGGCTCGGAATTGTTTATCCGCGCTTGCGAGAGCGGCGACGGAGAAGTCCAGTTATAATTTTTTCGCGTACGCGAGATGATCAGTGAATTATGAGCGAAAGGCAATCTTGCTGATTACGTAGTTGTAAACCCTTCGAAACAAGCGACGTGATGCAAGAAAGCTTGGAGTGATGAAATCCCCTCAGTGGAATAGGAAATTTTATTTGGTTTATTTTTACCGTTCAATTTCGTCAGGCCAAGTCTCGCTAAAAACTTAGAAACGTGTCGTTCAAGAGATTAGTAGCAATACATGTGATAAAGTCGAGAGTTCATAGAATAATTCATGCTCAAGCAGGCGAAAGATACCCTGTTCAGAAAATATACAAAAGCCATTGAGTAACGATATGCTAATAAAGGAATAGCATATAGATTGATTACTTTGAAAGTGCGAATAATTTTCTTCAAGTATCATAAAGTTAACGTTACATAATGATGTGCTGTAGACGACGAGTTTCGTAGGAACATTTTACAAATTACTCTACAAAGTTTTTCCGTTTTAAAAATATAAGGCACGATCATGTAAATCACATTCGTAGTTTTCTCAGTTGATAGACAATAGCGTTATCTATGATTGCACATACGCGTACATGTATCAGTATGTTGTTTACGTGCACACACGTGAATTGTTCATTTGCCAAATCGATTAACTTCACAGAAAGTAAAGAAAAGATCTTAAAACACTGGCGACTTGAGCCTCGCTCAAATACTTTGGCACTAAAATAAAATATTAAAAAAAAAAAAAGAAATTAAATTGCGTTGAGTTAATCAGTTTGACCTGTGAACAACACGTATGTACATATTTTACAAAACATGTTTTAAAAAAAAAGTAATAAAATTATCGCTATCGTTACTGAACCATAGTAAATAAAATCTATTAAATAACTGTTCGTTACTTTACAAAAAATCTTTTTGTACTTGTTCAACCTAATAACGTAGACGTTTATATGAAAAATGTATAATAGCCTGTCATAATTTTATTCCAATTATCTCCAACTGTGCAAATATAAATTTTGAAAATTAATATTACAATTTGTTAATATTTCACTATCGTTTTAAAGTTTTACATTTTTATTGTCTAAAAAACAAAAAAAATGTATAACAGTGAAATAATAAAGTAACGTCTACTTTTCTGTAGTTAGGCTATTTCCATTTGATAATTTTTTATTTTAATATATTACCTAATATTACTTAATCAGTTTAGAAAATTGTATTAAATTATGAAAATAAAAAATAAGAACTTTTTCAGTAAATGTTCTAATACTATGTAATTGTAATTAATACGCAACTTAAAATGTCTTCTTTGGTCTTTTATATTAAAGAACATAAAAAAATACGTGTCTTATACAATAGTATACGCGAAGCGCGAGAGAAACTATATATCTTTTACATGGTTAGCAAATTGAAATATTGGTTAAGAATGAAACTTTGCATCGATATTAACCCCAGTGCTACAGCAACTGTTACTTTTTGGGTTAATACAAATGTAAGAATCAAATACACAAATAAAAATATAAGAGATATCCAAGTGCCTTACATAGTATACTTGGTGGTAGTCTCTTATCTCTCTCCGTACTCTTTCGCTACTGTAACTCATATATATCACATGTTCACGTGATACATACTTTTATAAGACACTGCAGGATAATCGACTAGTATTCTACGTTTGTAAAACATAATTAAATGATATAATCTTATATTATTTAAGTTTTCCAAAAATTTTGGTCATTTAACTAACGATAACGACATTTCTTCATTAAAAATCAAAATTAAAAATACTAACGAAAAAAAAAAAAGGAATTAGTAAACAATACGTACTAACGTTCGTAATAGTGAAGTTACAAATAGAATAAAGTATTTGAAAAAGTTTGATGTGGTTCAGCAAGAAGATTTTGACCAACCAAATATACAAGTTTGTGCGCGTACTGGCAAGGTGCGGGTACACGAATCGTACCGGGCCAATTGTAATACAAATGACAAAGTTTATACGTGAGTCGTTGCATATGGTCCGTTTCCATGTTGGACGAATCATGAATAACGACGTAATGAGTGGGAGTCACTGTACCCTCTCGCACATTTTGCGACACGAGGAAGAAGTCATAATAATTTCGCCGTGTTACGCAAGAATCAATAACTGTTCCTGGTGGAGGATTTGCCAAATCGTCCCTTCCCCTCTATGAATTAAAAGCATTTTCAATAAATTAAAAACATTTAAAATATTAATCGAATAAATTCTTCTAACACATTGCATAAAGTATATAATATAAATTCTTTAGTACAATACTTACTCCTTTGATAAATATCCGTGTATTGATACGTTTTTGAACGATGATCACACTAAGTTGTGGTTTATAATTCGGTGCAATGCGACTGAATGTCGCTAATAATTGCTTTACTTCGTAATTTTCAACATAATCCAAATCCCCATCACCAACTCCATCACGAAATATAATTATACGGTCTGGAGTACAGTTATTATGCTGACAACAGAATATTATCGTGAAGTAACCTAAAGAAAATCTTTATTTGGAAGGTGTATATAACGTATTAATTACCTTTTGATATGCATTAACAGCTGAAATAAGGCACACTTGTAGCATATCCACTAATTCTTGTTTAGAAGCTTGCATGCAAATTCTACTATGCCATTTGCTTAACTGATTATCCAAAGAAGCAACAAAGCCTGCGACGCTTTTTTTTGGCCCTGCACCTGTGCCAACGTGATAAACATCTATGCCACATACCATACAGTTTCTCTATTAACATAATAAAATTTATTTTAAAAGATATTTAAGAAAAATAAAAAGTATATATAATATATAAGTTATCTATCTACCAATGGCATTGTTAGTGTCCATAACGCTCCACCAAGTTTGCAATTAATTTGAAGTGCTATCTTTTCTGTGACACTTTTCAATTTAGGAGGCTTAGAAATAGTTTTTGCAATTATGACTTGTGATGCTACAGCTGATTGTACGCAGCATAATCTGTAATTGTAACAGAATAGTAAAATTTTATTTTTAATTATTATATGAATAAATTCCCAAAATATATTATTAATTATATTATTATACAGCATACTCATATTAAAAAAAAAATAAAAAAAAAACAAGCAATAAGACCATATTAAATCACAAAAAAATAGTCTTACTTTTTTACTGCGGAATACCGATCAGTACGGTTAGTCGGAAATACGATGACTATCATTTCGACATCATTGCTGATACTAGTTCGAATTTGTTTCAAATACGTCTCAGTTTTATCATTAGGTAAGCAAATCTGTTGTGGTTTATGAATTTGCATACAAATATCCTTCGAAATTTTTTTTAAGGTCTCTAAGAAATCTCTTACACAAGTTTCATCTTTTGGACAATACAGAATGTGCCATCTCTCCAAATTAGGCTAAAATGTAAAATACATGTGATGTAACAAATAGGTTTGCGCGATCATTCACCGTGCATCAGTTTTTCAATTCTCAATTTTTTTTTCAATTTACTTACAGTGCGCAATACAGGATTTCGTACTGCAAATCCGCCCCAATCTACAGGCTTTTCAAATGATCGATATGTTCTGTTATTTCCAAAAATTATAGTTTCAGGATCAAGACATCTTGCAGGAAATTGAACTAATTCTTTGCTCAAACGTAAACCCCATTCTGCTAGTATCGCTCGAGTTACTTCATTTTTTTCTACTTCTTCTATAAATCGTTTCATAAAATCTCGACGTTGATTAGGCGACATTTTTGTAACTGCATTTAGATCTCTCATCGTATTATAGTTATTGCGAATATCATCAGTAAGACCTGACGCATAGCTCAATTCCGGCACCAAAAGAATTATTCTTTCTTCTTTCTATTTTATCCAAACAATTTTTTTTATGGCAATAACGAATTTCAAATGACGTAATCAACAATATCAATAGTAATGTGAAAATCATTAAATCACGAACCTCGCCAGTTGGTGTTCTAAATGTACCTCGATGCACTAAAAGTGGTTGCTGTTTATCTTCAATCTCAATATTCCAATTCGATTCATAGTATTCGATCAAAGTCATATTTTTATCATCTTTAGAGAATTCATACATTGGCGTTTTATCCCAGGCGATGTCATCTATACGGTACGTTCTATTATTATATCGTGTCAATACACTTGATCCAATAATTGCTTTCATCACATTATCTTTATAATCATATTGTGATCTCTGATAAATCTCTCTTCTGCAAGAAAATTATGCAAATTAGACATATAAAATAAATTAAAAAACAATTATAAGTTATTCCGCTTACAAGTCAGTCATAATTTCTATCTTAAAAACTAGTCTACCTTCAATAATTATTATATTTGTAAACCCATTTCGACAATCTTGACGATCATTATGCTAGTCGTAAGATTATAGTAAAAATTTGGACTCAAATTTTTATTATTGCAATGTTCATCTAGCCATAAAAAGTATTGCAATAAATGTAAAACAACTTTAATGTTAAAATAAAAAAACCATAACTTACATTACATCTCGTATGGTTTCTGTCCGCATCACTCGATGTCTAGCATCCAAGCATAATTTTAAACCACCCTCATACTCATTTACGGCTGTTACGTAACCAGGCCATACTTCTAATCGATGGCGCTCCAAGGGATGCGCACACTGAGGATTAAAATTTTGTCGGCCAATACGAACCAAACTAAGCGCGCGCATTATACGATTAAATAAAATATTGAAAAATTGCACATTTTCACTCATGGATTGTTTCTTTTTAAAAATAACTGTAAGAACTACTGTGGAGCTATCCATTGGATGTGTTGAATTATAGCGAGTAACCTAAAAATTTTACAATTATCAAACGATGTTTTATACATATAACATTGATTTACATTGATTGATATCAACTTTGAACTCACATCCTCTGGTAATTTTATTGGTAAATAAAGTAACATTCCGTCAAATGTTTTTGTTCGTCCTAAAACTGCAGAATGCTGATTGAGAAGCTTACGACGTAAACCTGTCGAATCTATATCTGGCGAAAATTTAACTTCGTACTGAAATAGACCTTTCCCAGGTTCCAATTCCAGATCCACATAATTGCAGTATGCTTCTATTCTACAAATAAAAAAATTATTAATAATTATTTCTAATTATTAACATTCAATTGTTATACTGTATCTCTATTCTTGACATACAAAACCAATGTTTTATTTTTATGCTATTAAAATCGTGTTTATGTAGAAAGTATTTTTTAAACTTCTTTACATTGTAACTACTAAAACCACGTGTAAAAGAAAAGATAATTTAAATAAGTCAAAGAAAAATCGTATTTGTGAAACTATGAACGTGTACCTTGTTCCACTTTTTCCCTGTCGGCTTATCACTTCTTCAGTTGTTTGTAAGTCAGACGCGGGAGGATTATCATAGACGGAAATATCAGCTAACCTTCCTAATACTCCCGCAGCATCATCTGTTTTTTGCTGAGATGTAGATGGTTTACTGGAATAGAATAAAATATTAAGCACGCGTTCTACATATAAACATCCATTATAATTCAAAGATTCCAAATTCTTTACTACACTTACCCTATTTTTTTTAATACACCTCCGATAGACCCTCGACCGTGACCGGCCGTTAAGGATGAATCTTTCGATTCCGAGTCACTACCGCTTTTCGATTTAAATAAAGTGACTAATTGTGCACGTCCACGGCCTGCACCACTGCTTGAACTACTAGTTGTACTTTGAGAAGAGTAACCCTCTGATCTGGATGCTTGAGCTCGATCTTGCTCTGCCTTCTTCTTCATTAAATCAAGAAGGGAACCGCGTCCTTTCCCATCCATGGTTTACAACAAATGTTCTCTATTATTATAACAAATAATTATCCTGATTAATAATTTAATAAAATAATTTTTCAACAAGTTTAAAATATTAAAGAAGTCTTTTTTATTCGGTTGTTCTTCGAGAAAGAACGTAACTGCATTCAATAAAAATGCTACGTTTACAACTTTTTTTTACATTTTGCTGAACACAGCTAAATATCTTATTTCACCTACTCAGCGTCAGGCTGTTTGTATTTCTCACGCTATTTGTATTTCTTTGCCATATGAAAAAAAAACTTAGAGAAACAAAAAATTCTAAAACTTCTCGGAAAGTCGAATTATTTCTCAATTGCCGTAACCGCGAATAAAATTAAAACTGTTGTAATATTGCTTGCCAAGTGTATGTATATTGCTGCTTAAATAAAATTATAAGTCGAGCGACGCGAGCAGTTTTGTGGTAAATGAAAGTAGCGAGGATTCAATCGGGAAACGATAAATTTCGGAGAAGATATCGCTGGCGGATCTTTTGCCCCGTTTTCTGAAATAAAATTTGGGAAGGAATTAAAGACGATCTGACGTGATCCCTCGAACGCCCGTACAGAACAAAGACGCTGATTCAGTTTCGTTTCAAGGCAACCGATAAGCGAGCATGACACACGCACTAGGCGAGGCGATTAGAAAAAAAGTCGAGGTTCGCATCTCGTTCACATATCTCGAAATCTTTTTCCTTCTCCTGCCCCCCCTCCCCAAGTTAAACTGACCCCTCAAGGGCTACGAATCGCCAAGACTGGCCAAGACTGAACTCGCGAGATCGAGCTCACGGCCGCCTTGGCCCTTTGCGTCTTTCACCCTTTTTTTCGCCCGACGCCGAAGAGATGCTCGTAAATCACGGCCATCGCGGCCGGAATCGGCGAAGGGTCCGAGCCATTGTTGGCGATAAAATAAAAATCGAGCATAGTGGATTAACCTCCGCGTGGACTTCGCCGACGCGACACGTTAAATCACTCATTACTTACGTTACTTGCATCTATCGATTTCCTTCGTTGTATTTCTCCGTGTGCCCTCGTCCGAAGCTACCACAAAGCGAAGTAATCGAGTCGATGGAGTGGCGAACCGAGAACGGAAGGTATCGTTAAACGGGATACGAAAGAGCCATGAGAGCGAGAGGCGAGAAAGGACTCTTCCTGCTCGCCGAGTGCAGATGTGCAGATGCACAGAATCCGGAATCCCTTTGAATACAGAGGCAACCAATTGCTCTTTGTTAAGCAGTGGTACCACCTGCAACGCGATCGACCGACGGCCACTCGCCGCGCGCGAAAGCGTAGGCGGGAAAAGTGCACTTGTACAAAATTCTTCAGCGCATTGGGATGGAAAATGATTGATTGACACTTGTTCGATGTACTTTAAAATTGTATATTTTAAAAATATTAACGTTAGATATATAATTTGTTTTTCCTTTCGTCGATTATTAAAAAGTCACGAAACAAAAAACGAATTCGAATGGTTCTGAGGCCGCATTTACGGTTGTTATTAATAAAATTTTATTTATATATATTGCATGATATACAATTTATATTTAAAATTTATACGATATTTATAATTCATTATTTACAAGAGTCACATTATATATATATATATGTATATATATATTTATTTATATATATATATATAATTAAAATATTATTACAATAAACTCTAAAAAGTAAACCAAACAACAATGAACTTGCCATAAAAAGTTTAACATCTGACCAATCAAGCTATACGCACATTCTGACAAGTTAAATGGATGGCAAGAGGTCTCTTGGACTTGAGCTGACTGTTTCATGCGTGTGACCGCGTTTCTGAGCACAAGTATGACGTGTATGAGTTTACCTCTCCGAGGTAATAATGGCACTTGACACTTGCATACGTATCCTATAATGTGTAACATTGGAGAAGATGCCTCTAAAACTCGCCAGACGCGACATAAATACAAGATTCGCAGCTCTAAAGT
Organism: Cardiocondyla obscurior; assembly: GCF_019399895.1. Taxonomy (NCBI): domain Eukaryota; kingdom Metazoa; phylum Arthropoda; class Insecta; order Hymenoptera; family Formicidae; genus Cardiocondyla; species Cardiocondyla obscurior. The sequence goes on from NC_091867.1 coordinate 9,507,873, forward strand.
TATCTTTCTTTTTAAATTTTTGCTAATATCGACCGAAATTCATAAAAACTCTAAATTTTATCACAGTGTAGTTCCCCTTTGAATCACGATTATATTGCGAGATATAATAAAAAATATAAGAATATGATAAAATGCGACTGTAATTTGTATATCACGTAGTATGAGAGAAGTATAAATAAATGCAGGTGTCGCCAATTTTTCTGATGATCAAGTTGAATATGCCTTATTATAAATTTCCTGCTAGTTAAAAACGCGAATATTAAATAGATGTCCCTTAAACATTTTTTTTTTGCGTTAAAAATCGTTATCCCAACCAGAAATATCATCGGGTGGGGGTGGATCGCTGTCGGCTGGATAAGCATCGAAATTCGCAGTGTCCGTAGCCCCTTGAACTCGTGGGAGTATCGGCGGTTCCAGAGTTCTCGTTTTTAAACCTTCCCAATTAAAGCCATCGAACCATCTGTAATTAGTTCGTATAAATTACCTTGACGATTCTATTTATATCTTTAATATGCTAAGAAATATATTTACTTGTGCTTTTGTATTTCACTAATACCACCTCTTTGATATCCAAGACGTTCCGCTGGATTGTCTCTGAAAAAAGAATAATTTGCATTGCATGATAAATACGAAATATGTACACTGAAAAGAAGATATGGCGTTTGCTGCGGCGACGGCAGCTAGCGAACGCGACTTTAGCGTCGTGTGCGTCGAGTTTCACACGTGCCGCATGTATTATATACCGCGCCGGCCGGTTTGCCGATGACTGATTTCTCTCCGTTCTCTCATCCCCTGCTTTTACCGTCTTTAAAATTACGTACGCTAGCCGCTGTCGCCGCAGAAAACGCCATATCTGTTCTTCGGTGTACAATAGAAATATGATTTACTCTAAAATGTATCATAAATTACCTGCAAAGCTTTTTGATAAGTGCCGTTGCATTACGTGTGATAGATCTAGGAAATTCTATAGCATCAATCCCTTTTAAGATAATGTTGTACGTCTTCATAGGATCAGCGCCGGTAAAAGGAGGTGTACCCGTAAGCAATTCGAACATGAGAACACCAAGGGACCAATAATCAGCACTTATATCATGGCCTTTATTTAGAATGACTTCTGGCGCTACGTACTCTGGTGTACCACAAAAAGTCCACGTTTTCCTTCCGTTATCTAATCGCTTGGCAAAACCAAAATCCACAAGTTTAACATATCTAAAAAAAAAATAATACAACAAAATGTAAATTTATCTGCTAAATATTACGAAAATATTATAATTAATATTTAAATTTCTTTTTGAAATTACGTAGATAACATGTCTCACCCTTGATTATCCAAAAGTAAATTTTCCGGCTTAAGGTCTCTATATATAATGTTTCTCGAGTGCAAATAATCGAATGCTTCCACGACACATGCGGTATAAAAGCGCGTAGTACCATCATCGAAGTGTCCCTTGTCCCTGAGAACAGTCCATAACTCGCCACCCAAACAGGCTTCCATCAGCATATAGAGGTACTTTCTGTCTTTAAAGGTTTTAAAAAGCTTGACTACAAAATCACAATCCGCTTCGCCCATGATCCTTTTTTCAGACATAATGTGCTGCTGCTGTCGCGTTTCAACAATCTGCGCCTTCTTCATTTGCTTCAGAGCGAAGGACCGTGTGTTGTCTCCGGCAATTTGAACTAATTCAACTCTTCCGAAACCACCCACGCCGAGAGTCGCAATAGTCCGAAGGTCTTGCAACCGTACGTCCCGGAATTCCTCGTTTAGTCTTGAAAAAAGAATTGTAAGATGTCAATATTTTCAACGTATTCATAAATTATAAATTTTCTGACAATTTCATTAGTAAATTGACACATCTCTATTTCTCTCCTTATTGCTAAACTTACTTGGAATGTATAATTTATTGTCCCATCCTAATGTCAAGCGTGGAACATAATTATTACATACAACAATGAGTGTAATATGTACAGCTCAGTCTACCTCAGTCTATATTTAGAACATTTATCTATACGAATTTAACTTTCGTGTGGTTAACAAAAGATTACTCACCTCCTACGTTCCACCAACTCGTCCCTGTACCGTGTTCGGATTTCGTCCAAGGATGAGATTAATTGATTAAATGTTTCGCGGTCTATTACCAAACAGCTCACTCCTTCTGGATCGTCAGCGATAATATTAGCAGTTCTGAGATCATCTCTAGAAGAGTGAAATAAATTAGCATATATTTATGTTAATCTTGCTGAATTTATAATGTGCAAATTTTTAATAATTAAAAAAAAAAGACATTAATGTAGTCTTAACACAAAATTAATTTATCGAAGCAAGATAAAATAATGACGAGTTTGATCTTGTTGTAGAAAGAAAAAAATTAATTATGCTCACCCTTGTAAAGCCTTCTCGCCAAAAAAGTCGCCCTTTCTCAAAGTTCTAATATATTTTTCTTCCGTTGTGTCAGGCTGCTTTATCGTTACGCGGACTTGTCCCCTGCTGATAATGAAGAATGTGTCACCTCTCGCTCCTTGCCTTACTATATAATCCCCATTGTTATAAAATGTCTACAAATATAAATGAATATAAAATTAATTGCAATTATGAAATCTGAATATAGTAAATATGTGCTGTGCCAACAGTTCTGTACCTCTTCTAGCACGTCTGAAATTTTGATTAAAGTCTCCTCGGGCAAGTTTTTGAAAATTGGCACGCTGAAACATGAAATCACGCATTAATTCTAAATGTTTACAATTTAAGACTAATTTTGCAATGATGCAGATAAAAATACACCGAATACAGTAAAGCCGTTGCATAATTTTTGGAAAATTTCAACAATTTTATTATGAAATATTGCTCAAGATAGGATGCATGTGCCAAAAGGCAACCAGATCGAAGTTCATCCAGGTTTACAAGAAAAGATATCTTGCTTGTTACCTCTTTAAGAAGTCCGTGTATTCGGCCTGTCTCGAGAGGCCGGTCCTCATCATAATGGTTTGGAAGCATTGTCGGTCGATGGCCCATAATTGGCAATCAGTCGCAGCAGTGATCGTTGCTGTCCTCTTGCAATTGTAAAGAATCGCGAGCTCGCCCAGTACCTTTCCTTTTTGTTGCAAAGTGCTGAGATATTTGCCGTCCCTCGATACTTCGACTTTACCCTCTAAAAAAATTAATTTAAAACATTAGAAAGATGAGATGTCTCGTCGTACGGTAGCTAAACGTAGAAAAATTAATTTAAAACATTTAAAAAATGAGATATGTCATCGTATGATCGCTAAACGTAAAAAATTATTTTAAAATACTAGGTATATTCCCCCCCTACTCCCACTCTTGCTTTGTCCTTCTCCAACGGTCGCGGGAGGCACCCTTACACCCTACGCAGTGACCGCGTGTTCGCGGTGTCCGGTCGTTTCGAGAGTTCCGTACAGCATTCGGACGTAATTTTCTGGCATATTTTAAACGCGAGTGCCGGACAGGAACGCGCAAAAATGATCAACATAATTTTCGCGATTGTAAAATCACGGTCGGGGTGTTCGCGAGTGACTTGTGCGCGGAAGGATGACTCGACACGTCCCATCTGAGAGGAGGAGGAGGCCTCGGATAGGCATCATGCGTCGGCGGAGCAACTCTTAGGTAAGAATAAATTTTTTTTATAAAATCTTTATTAAATAACAACTTTTATCTTTTTTTTTTATTAATTTTATTAATTAATTTACACGTCTACATTAATATTTTTCTTTTTATGTTACAGTCACCGGCAGAATTCAACAACTCCGCTGAAGCTCATGCAGATTGGTAAGTCGCATGATTTTTTTTTTTTTCGTAGCTTGTAATTGCGGGAATCTTTTATTCAAGCTTATACATGTTATAATTACTGGGCGAAGTTGAAATTATATTGCCCGGCTGCGGAATACGTTCTATTTAGCAGACCGGAACAAAATTCTAGAACGGAAAAGTCGACTCGCGTATCGATCTCCGAAACCAGTATTAAAACTAATTAATATCCTAAGAGCTGAGCCAGTCGTCGAAAAATACTCGACGTGCTTGATGGAACTAAAAACTGACATAGCGGCCTCTTATCAAGATACATCGACCGGGTTCGCGGATATTCTAGCCCACGTTTAATTTCTTCGCTCAGAACACGTTTCAAATTTTTCTTTTCTTTTTCTTCTTTCCTTTTTTTATATTTTTATTATTATTTCATGGCGTCGCGTAATCTGACATATTCCTGACATTTCTAAATCGTTCGAGTGGCCTAAATTCAAATCAGTCAAATAAGGTACCAGATCTTTTTCTCGTCGTCCGTGTCGCTTCGTCAAGCCTTGATCGAGCTCGACAACGCGACAAGACGGGCCGGCGCATTGTCTCGCGGGGCTTTGCTTTCACTTCCTCGCGCATTGCGCCTGGTACGAGTCACACAAAAGCCTCCGGGGACCGGTTTCTGTTACCGTATCGTGACTCGCGCGAGATGGATCATAATCTTTCCCCGTGGAAGTTAACCACCGAGTTAAACGGGCAGGCTATTAATAAGTACGCGGTACGCTCCCGACGCGGAATGCACCGCGCGATGTTCCATTTGATTCGCCGGCATCCGCCAGCGGCAATTTCCCTTTGAGACAACGCGTCTCGTCGGCGATCTCGCAGCCTGCACGCGTTATGAATGAGTCACGAGATACAGTATTCTTAATCCATCGAGAACTGAGCGATTTCTCTCATCTCGTTTCCTTATCGCGGAGGGGCAGCCGCTACTTCCTCGTTGAATTAATAAACGCACGCGCGTTCTTGCGTTTTCAACGATAATCGCTTTTACAATAACAGCCGCGGTTAATTGTTCTTCGCGAGAGAGATTCGCTGGGAAGGAAATCTCGGAATGCTCCGGAAAGCCTCGGTGGAAAAATCGCTCCGAGGCGCGAGGGAGGCCGTTCTCGTCGAAGTAGGTCGATATTGCGCCTGTGCTTCTTTCGCAGATTTCATTCCGCCGGTTTATATTTCCGATGTTAACACGGATTTGCATATCCGATAAGAGCGCGATGTAATGGGGGGACTTGATACAATCGCTTCGGGTATCAACGGCTGCGCGTCCTAAATTTACAACAATGGGCCGAGATGTGCGAACCCGTGTGTTACCTCGATGATGAGTATCGCGAGGGGTACGTGTCGGTTTAATTACGCCTCCAACCCACTTTAAGCAATCTATAATTATGTACAAAATGAGCTACATACTTCATAAACGTTATAGATAAATTTCGTTTTTTCTCTTCTTTTTTTCTTTTTTTTTATTTGTTTTATTTTACAGCTTTTATTCAGCAGCGTAGAAAATATTTCTTATTAATTAATACAGCGCAACGTACGAATTCAACAAGTACGGCAATGTATGGAAATCGCGTTACAAAATCGCCGGTGTAGGATGCGTAACTTGTAAGCGAGCCTACGAAACTTGGAAAATTTAAACAGTGCTCGCGTGCACGCGTGCTTGCCGCTGCGAAGTTTGGAAAGTGCACGTAATTGTAATGCTAATGAGGAAACCACGCCGAGAATTTCGATAAATTCTGCGAGTTCACGTTGGTTGTAGGTGGAGGATGTCCACTAATTAAACGGTTCGAGTTTGAATACCGCGTCCCGAGCCGTACCACGGTTGTTTAATCCTCGCGGATAGCAAGTCGGTATTCACGGCGCAGATAATTATGTAATTCGCACCGCGAAAGTCGAGAGAGCTGTCCTTCGTTGGCTTTTATCACTTTCGCGGGAATAAAACTAGCTACCGATCGCCAGGAAAGAGAAAAAAAAAAAAGAAAAAGAAATGAAGGAATAAATACTCGCGCGCGTTCTCTCGCGCGGAGTCGCTTGTGTTAGAACGCGGATGTTCCTTGACATGCCACCGTATTGTATCGTTAAAACAACTGATTATACGCTCCGTTTATTTAGCAAATATTCAACGCGGAGTACCATTTTATAAGCCGCGAATTGCAAACACGTTGATTAACCCCTGCAAATGTTCTATATTAATTCTCATTAATATTTTATAATTCGGTGACGTCACGATATATCGGCTGTGTAAAATCGGGACACCAAAAAACTGCCGGTGTATATTGTCGTAAAAGTTGCAATAAATATAAACTCCGAAGATTTTCTATATGTATAAAAGACGAGTCGGAAGGAACGCGTTGTATCTCGAGCCGGTCCTCGCTTCCACGTGGATCGCTGAATTATGCAAAAATTCGATTCCCATTTCTCGGGATGCGCTCGATTCGTGCACACGACGACCGCAATATTTGATATCCCGAGCCGGAGAACAAAGAAACTCATTCGATACACATGACGTAGGACAGAGAGAGATAGAGAGACAGAGAGAGGTCGAGAAAGAGAGAAAGGAAGAGAAAGGAAACGAACAAAAGGAGGATCCTGGTCGAGGCTCGTCCGGCTTGCGCATATTGCAGCGGTGCCGGACACCTTGTTTCTACAGAACACCGCTGAATATACCCGTGAATCTTGTATACTATGTATATATCGTGTATATATATATGTACATATAAACCATATAGAAGGCCTAGCATGACGACATAACAGGACAAAGAGTTTACGCTTCACACACGATATCCCCTCGAGGTTTTACGCGAAACCGGCGTAACCGAACTCCTGCTTACTTGCTCCGGTTCTCCGAACTCGTGCTGATGCGTGAGACGGCGATCGGCCGGTTCGATGCAAAAATTCGACAAGCGTGTGAAATTAATTCACGTCGGAAATAAATACATTCGCGAAGGCGACCTCGTCACGTAAAGCACGTGCGTTTGAAATGCGGGCGATCTTACCGAACGATTGTCATCACCTCCCTCCCCCCCTTCTCCTCCTCTCTCACATATATCGGTTAAAGAAAAATCCGGAAATTGCGACACGTGAGAAAGTGAAGGATCCATCCGTGAAGAAATGTAAAGCGGACCTACCAGTTTCGGGACTTTCGGCAACTATCTTTTACTTTCATCGATCGGCACCGCGAACGAAAGGAGGCCCTTGGCGAGCGTTGACGAAACCGAGTTTCCAGGTATCGGTGTCTCGAGTCTGCAATTAGCACCGGGCAACGAGAGAACAGATCCTGTCACCGAGCAGAAACGAGGGTCGACGTGAACGTCACGGCGAGACCCTGAGATTATTGGTCGAGCGCCGATCACCTCATTGTTGCTTCTGAGCTCGCGAGTAAAGTCACGGCTTTTTATTCTTTTTTTTTTTTGCGTAAAGCGGATGTCGAATTGGGACACTCCGCGATTGCGGAAATCGGCCGTGCAACAGTCACCGAACTAAGCACTACACCTAGTACCAGCCGCTGCCAATCGCTGCTTTCGCATTATTTTCTTCCCACTGCCCGTTCTCCCGAAAAATTTCCGAGGAAGCAGCCGTCCTGCGGCAGGCTGCTGCGGATATTGCCCAAACGTAAAGAAACGCAACATAAATCGAGTAGGACGTCTAATTAAATTCCGTACAATAATTTTAATTTCCTGTGCGAAACCTCAGGCGCTTACGAACTCGTCGTTCAGATGCGATCCTACGAATTCGAGAAAGGTCTCCGGCAGAAGCTCTCGATTTTTACGACCCCCCGGCTTAACAGGACGCGAGATTTATTTCTGTAGTTAGACAATCAGGCCTACACGCGTTTAACGACAATATTTCATTGTACTTTATTGACAATTATAATTTTAATTAGCGGAAGCGGCGCTCGCGACCGGTTAGGTTCTCCAGTACCGCAATGCTCCGAGACCTATATGCGTGACTCGTGAGTCACGATGACGCTTTGACAAAAATAAATCGCGGGGATCTAGACGATCTTACGCGGTGATCTAACGGTTCTCTCGCCGATGCAAAGTGGCAGGATTTAATTAAATGATAAACGGTAAAATAAACCGCGTTTTCCAAATGATTTCATACCTCATAATAATCCTCAATAATTTCGCGCGTATATGGCAAGTGATTTTAATTTTTTATTAACGTTATTAGTTTCGTTTCTCACTAAAAAAAAATAAAAAAAAGAAAAAAAAACCGGGCGAGTCGTTATTACATCCGGCTTGAACTCCTCTCGACGTGCACATCCGATTTATCGCCGTCGGATAACGCGATAGAATCGTCGTCGGATCGATCGGTGATTTATCAAGCGGGACACGGCTGACTGCGGCAATTAATTGGCGAATTAAGATTATTAAGGCGCGAGTCTCGGTCCGCGAAACAAACGCGCGGCGCATGTACCGCGTACTCGCGTGAATAAAAGACGAAGGAGAAAGTGGTTAATTAGAATCGTCTTACGCCAATTATTCTTTAGAACACATGCCGGCGTTTGCTCGGAAACTTGAATTCGACGAGAAAAAAAAAAAAAAAAAAAAGGAAAGATCCAGTCGCGCGGCAGCTGTCGAGATCTCCGGCTATGGATCCTTAAAACCAGATGCTCCGATTATCAAACATTTCGGGCGTCCACATCTGGGTTCTTCGCGTGTTACGACGAAGTCGGAGAAGCTCGAGAAGCCGCGGATTCACATCGTGCGAGGAATGTTGAAAAATTTGATATCGTTTTTAATAAAAGGAAAAAAAAAAAATTACTTGGCCTCGCGCTTTCGAAAACAAAAGCGTGACTTAGCACCGTCGGCGTATTTCGTATCATCGTCGAGCTGACACAGCCGTTTCGGCATAAACGGATTGAATGTGCATTTCGTTTGCAATCCGATTTCGTTGATTCAACCTGCGTTGAGTAACTCGTTGAATAAAAATTTTTTTTCCTTCTTTTTTTTTTTTTGTAACACTCCGGAAGAATAAATAAATGTAAGAGAAAAGGATTTCATAAAAAGTTTAAGTAAATTGATAAAATAATGCGCAAGGCCGTTGAGTCCAATTACGTCCAATTATTTCCGTTCAAAGTGGAAGCCTTGAACCGAAAGGATTAAAGTGTGCCGGGTGAAATTGACGAAATGCCGGCGCGTAAAATAATTTGCGCTTTGATTTGAAATCCACTTTCGTGAGTGCATTTACAAGTAAGGCTATTTATAACGGTATGCAAACAAATGTAGCGAGCACCCTATTCAAACGTCATTAGGTAAAAGCAATAATGGGTAGCTTTGCTTTCCATTATTCCCGATACCATGTCGATACGCGACTTTCTCCGCGCCGCAAATTGTACTTGCAAATGTGATATCTCCGAATGCACTACGATTTACATTAAAAAAAAAAAAAAGAAAAGAGAAAAAAGAAAAAATTAAAAGCTGACATAATTTCTCTTGACTAATCACCGTCCGGATCATCGATAACACTAATTGCAACAAATATATTTTGTTGTAACGAATGTAACATTTATGTAAAAACTTGCACGCCGAAGGTAGAAAGTTTCGAAAGTGCAAGCTGTAAAATAAAAAATTTTTAAGTATTATATTTAATTGTTTAAGTATATATTTAGTTAAATATATATATAATTTTTTTTCGAGTCGTGTTGCAAAATGCAAGTACGATTGCGTGCGCAGAGCGAACGATAAGATCATTTTTCTCGAACGGCGGAACAAACGAAAAGTCCATTTCGCGAGGTAGTCCGGTTTCGTGCTCTGAAAAATGTGGCCGCCGAGGCCGGGGCTTGACGACGACATCGGCACCGAGAGCCTTTGTCTCGTCCTCTCGATACCAGCTTATATTGTTTCAAGTGAGATTATTCGAGTAGATCGGAATTGCGTGAACGCGATCGCGAAAGAATCGCGTGCGACGCGAAGAATTAAACTCGCGTGATTCTAGGTTGAAAAAAAAGAAAGAAAGAAAAAGAAAAAAAAAAAATCCCAGAAAGGAAAAAACTAGGGCGGATCTCCGCCTGCGACGTCACGTCCGTGACGAACAAAGTACCTTCGCGTATCTGACGTCTCTTCAAGGCTTGCGGCGCGCCAGTGCGTCTTCTTCTCGCGTAGGTATGAACCGGAACGATCAATCTCGGCCGCGGAATGTGGAAGCCTCCCTGAGCGTTTCCAGGTGGCGACTGATTTGTCTCCGGGCACTCGCTGTCGGTGGTGCCGGTGCTACTTGATCCCCTGGATCGCGCGTCCTCCTCTCTCGCGGAGGGCGGCTCCTCCAGGGCCTCGAAACGCGACACCAGCACGTCGTAGGGCCGCTTGCAGGGCTCGTCGTCCGGCTGACGGCCGGAGATCTTGCCGCTGCCGTTTCCGGTCCAGTTCACCCTGCATTCTCGCCAGCTCGCCTCGTAGAGCAGCTCCATGGCCCTGCCGCGGGTCGCGTCCGGGTCTAGGAGCAGCTCGGGGTCCTCCAGGACCGCCCGGCCGGGGTAACTCCGGACCTTCATGACCTCGAGGTGCCGGCCGCGCTAACGGAAGGCGGAGATCAAGAGACCGAGACGGTCGGACCCCGCTCTACTCGCCGGCGAGACTTTCGCCTCGCGATTTTTCCTCCGATCCTCTCGAACTCCCTCCCTACTGCGCAAAGGTCAAAAGTCGAGTGTCGCGTGGCGGCAGCGCCGGCGTCGCTTCTATCTGGCGTAACGAAACTGATAGCATTTCGGCAGATAGGCGCTTTCTCGACCACCCAGGTTGATCCTCGCTTTCTAAGTACGTCGAACTTCGGTCCGTGCTTTACTTATTAAACTCTCCTCGATCACGTAGGTCGCGATGGCGAACTCGCCGCTCAGATCTGCTAACGTTCGGAACAGATACGTCGACGTCCAGTCGGAACAACCGAGGAGCATCGCAGCGCGAGTTCGGTACCGATCCAAGGAAGAAGAACGCAAGCTGAGAAGGTCTGCTGGTATCTGGACTCTCGCGCCGACCGTTCAGATACTTATATAATTTATAACTCTTCCGTTACGACGGAAAGCGGACGGGTCGGGACAGACGGTCGATCTAGGTACGAGCTCGACGTACATTGACGTCGGGATCCGCGCGTTTACAACCGTTCATTCGCGACTTCCGCCATCCGGCCGTGCCGTCAACTGGCGAGCCGGCACACGGAACATCGGTGGGTCGCGGAGAACCGAGTCATCCTGCCGGCTGGCTTCCTCTTCTTTTTCTTCTCCACCGAAGAACCCGCCGAGTCCCCCTTCGCGGGATGCGCTTTATGCGCCTAGCGTCATTCTCTCGCGCGAACCAGATCCTTATCGTGCACGCGGCCGCGATCGACGGGTGGTTCACAGGGCAAACTCTTCGCGCTCTTCGTGAAAGCGTCAAGGGAACTAATCGCGAGGTCCTCCGACGCTCTTCCGCACTCGCGTGGTCCCTCGCGACTTGGACCCACTGGCTGAATAAAAAAAACTCCCCCTCCCGCGCCGCTGGATGGTCTTAGGTCTCGCGTCCCCCTTTTTTTTTTTGTTCAAACAATGCGGGAGAGGTGTCCTGTCAAAGGAGGGCACCTTGAATCTCGCCTCGCGTCTGACGCTCGCACTGACAGTATTCGCGACTGGTGAAAAGTATGCCCGTGAGCGGCAAGCGGCACCACGAGAACCTCCCTACCCTCCACGAGCTGCGGGAGACCCCACCATGGACATGCTCTTGCAAGAGAAAGGACAGGGGTTCTCATTTCGCCTGTTCGTCGCCCCCGCAGCCGCTCCCACGTATGAGTGCAACGGCACCGTTCTTTTTTTAATCTTCGCCCCGCGAAGATCCGGGACTCGGAAATTACAAGAAGGGCCCCCCTCCCCCTTTTCCTCTTCTAACTTCATCAGCGGAAAAAAAAGATATAACGAGGTAGGCGAACGCGGTTTCCCATGTGAGTGCAAAAAGACGCGGGGAGAACTGTCTGCAATTCGACTTATCGCGCGTGGAGATAAATATTCACAATTCCACACAAATAATCTCTGTTGTTGCAAGAACGATCATTATCGCAATTGTATTTCGCAGTGATTCGACGTCTTCGGGTTCTAATTATTTTTTTTTTTTTCCTTTTTTTTTCTTTCTTTCCTCTTGCAATCCATGTTAAATCTTGGAAAATTTGTAGATAATATAATTTAAATGTTTAAGTGATAAAATTCGCGCCTGTGCGCTTGAATTCGTTAAATTCCTAGATAGCGCGATCGCGATAAAATTCTCGCGATAATAACGATCGATGGACTAATAAGAATTAATTGGATTCGTGACGTCAAACAGCGTCACGGCGGTACGATACACGCGGAGAACGCTCGCCGCTGATTACGCAATAGTAACAACACGGATGAGTGATAACGCTAATGATCGGAGTTAGTTGAGAAAGAGAGAGAAAAGCGACGCGGGCATCGCGGTTTTTACGTGAAAGTAAAACGCCCTGGAGCTCGTTACGGAATTGCATCAGGGCGCTGACGCCTTTTGTCCGACAGAAATCAATTTCCGGAAAGGAGAAAATTCTGCGCTAATCTTTTTTAAATAATTTCCATTTCGCCTCAACGTTTCACAGATTATTTGCGAGCACATTGCGAAAGAATTCCACGCCTGACGTAGCAACGACGACGCGGATTCGATAAGATTTTTTATTAAAATTGAAATCTTAATTAAATAATTGATTTAATTAATTTGATCCCGTTCATAAAGAATAAAATTGATATATGCTTTCGTAAAAGTCGTGAACGAAATTATTTATGTGCTACTCACCCTCCATGACAAAGACAGTAGAGCCGACATCTCCCTCTTGTATGATTGTCGAGCCAGCTGGAAATGTAACGGGATACATGCAATCGACAATCTCCCGAATCTGCGTGAGTTCCAAATTTTTCATAAAATCGTTGTCCAGTATGGCAGACTTGATCAGCTCCCGAGACCTTTAAAAAGAAAAAAAAATATTCATACGTTAAGCGTTAGCTTTACTCTCTTTCTTTCGTTAGAAAATATTTCTGCTTTTAATATCGCTCTAAATGCAAGTAAGAAGAATAATATAAAAATAAAAATGTTAACATCGTATTGCATTTTCAAAAAAGTCTCGTACACATGTCGATTTTACAACGAATATCTCTTCGTACGTAATCAGTTCCGCTTGTAACCGTAAACCGAATCATTCATGCGTAGTCACTGCTTTAAATAAAATATCTTAATTGAATTTACTTATCGCGCATTAAGTTATGTAATTACCCGACATGTGGTTCAATTACGAGCGTTCAATAGCGAAGCGCGTATCGCCGTCGTACTACTCGAATTGTGAAATTCCAGTCGAACAATTACGCATTTGCGATAAATGCCGGAGCAGTCCTCGTAAAAGAATTCACAAAATTATGCGCTCGTCTCGCTTGATTAACTTTTATAAATGACGTACGAATGCCTCAATTGCACTCCGGCAATCATTTTATAACATTAGCAAATGCCTTTCCATTAATCAATGTTTCAGCTAAAGATAACCGTGATTAATTAACAGCCGCGAGATAATAAAGAAACCGCGAAGAGCGAGCGCATCGTTCTCGCCAAAAAATCGGAGAAGGCGAACGAGAGCCCGATCTACCTTTGCGGCTTCGGGAACTTCACCACCGGCTTCGTGTCGCATCTCAGAGGCTCCGCTGATATGGCCTGCCGTTTCAGCCTCTGATTAGAGTTGATAACAGTGGGCGCTAAGCTCAGATCGACGATCTGCCGAAACTTATCGATCTCGTTCTGAAGGTAATGGATTATGGCGTCCCGCTCCTCGAGAGCCTTCTCGAGCACGTCGACAATCTCGTCGCGATGCCGCAACGCTTCCGTACGCTCGTAGAGCAATCGCTTCAGGTCCCGTATCGAATCCATTAATTCCTTTTGTTCTCGCGACGTGGAAAATCCGCCGGACGTTCTCCCTCTCAAAGCGACGTCCCCGCGTGACCGTGCGCCGCGATAATGAAGCGCTGCACTTTTAATTGTGTCCTCGCCCGGACTCTTTCCAGGCGCGAAAAAACCGACGACAACGCGCCTAAGCTACGTACGACAGCCCGAACATGTCCGTGGATCTGTATTTCGATCGAAAATGATTAGGAAATTGACGACACTCGCGCGGAAGTGTTGAGATAATTCTGTGAATTAATCGGTTGATCTCTCTGATTAAAATCTTTTTCTTTTTTTTTTTCTTTCTTTTTTTCTTTTTTTTTTAAACTTTGGATTTAATTGACAGATAATCGGCTTCTCTTAGAGAAGTTTTGAGATACATTAAATTTACTATGGATGTAATTCTGACGGTCATTATTATTACGAGCGCGTCATAGAAATATTAGTAGCTCTACAAAAACTTCTGCGTCTTGGATTGCCATTTAATAATACATCGCAAGATTGTACGAGGTTATATTTAACTATGCGTTTGCAATTCCGATCAAACTTGAAGAAAATTATTATCTTCAGCATTTTCCTACACAAATATCACCTTGAATATTTGCTCACATCGTTCACGAACTTGTTACGTAACGATTAAAAAAAAAAGAGATACAAAAAATCAATAAATTTAAATTAGAGAATAAAGAAAAAAAAATTATTAATGTCTGTCATCGAATGACTGGGCCGATAAGAACGCAAAGCGATCGAATTAATATTACATCGAATACAAATAATGAGCTATATCAATAAACCGCTGGGAATGGTACTTAAATGCTGCACTTTATGCCCAGCTTGTGCCAATCGTGTCGATGTTCGAGCTCATATCGAACATACAAAGAACCGCCATTAAAATTAATTACAATAGATAAGGCAGTTAAAATGAATGGAACAAATACCCATCGCGCGTAATTCCCGCCTCCAATCAAGGCAATCTATTACCGACGTCCAAAAATGACGAGCGCTAATTCTACTTAAGTGCGCGTAAGTCGCGATTACTTTATTTTTTTTTTTTTTTTTTTTTTTCCTTATTGCCGAATCGTTGATTGTCGAAACGTGCGCGAGCTGGAGACCACCGAGGCTCGTCGAGGTTTCGGATGAGAAATAATCAGACGACGCGCGCGCGGATATTCCTGATTTATCGAACGCGATACGGAGCCGACTATTCCGGGATTTATTAAGCGTTGCTCAATTTGGAGCGGACTGCCAGTACCTCGTAAACCACTTTCAATCTGTCTTAATCAAGCGGCCGATCTACAGCATCGCGCGACACTCGAAGAAGCGATCGGTGCTAACTCACTCGCGTGCCTCGCAGGCCGCCCGTTCTCCATTCGGTCTGATGAAAAACTAAATGAGCCACTTGAGAAGAAAAATTGAATTAAAATTCGAGAGGCTCGTACGCGAGGAACTCTGCTGGATGCTAAAAGCCGACTTGTCGCGACCAGCCCGTGAAATTTTCAAGCCTGCATTCAGGCCGCGCTCAGACTTCGTATTCGTTGGATAAAATTTTTTTTTTTTATTCACGTATCACATGACGATGTCGCGGACACTTCTACCGCGTGCCGTAAATACGAAGACTCGAACGGCCGATGAAAAGTTAGAGCTTAGATCGACGATGCAATTAACTTCCTCGTGTGAAAACTCGTTCCTTTGCAGAAAAATCGTAAGCGCTAATTGAAGTCTAGTTAACTTGGATCATCGCTCACGAGAGTAACGACGAAGAAAATCGCGGTTCTAACTGTACACCGCAGAGCTCACGGCAATACGAGCATTTCGGTATGAAATTTCGCTGAGTAACTCGTCCGCCGCATTAACGTATATAAGTGAAATAGGTAAAGAAATTTTACGTCGAGTATCGGATTATTATCCGTTTCGTGCGAAGAATAAAATTCTCAAAATCTACGACGTCGTAATTCGAATTACGTCGAAATGAACACCCGATTTCGATCGAAACTGGAGATCTACACGGACGCGGCCGCGCGCGGACGAAAGAACGGCCTGTCGCCCGCCGAAGTGACACAATCGAACTGATGATGATCGGCGAGGAACCACAAGGAACCCATGAACGTAGCGTGCGATCGAGCAAGAGCAGGTTCGCGCGTTAGACCGCGGGGCGGCAACGACTAACGATCGCGTAGTACGCGCGCCAGCTATTTTTACGATTTAATCGCGACTCTTGCGGCTTCCTCGAAACGCTCGTTCCTCCCGCCGTGATCATTGCTCGGCGCGACCGCGAGGTCTCGGCGGCCGATTAAAAAAGAAGAAAAAAAAAAAAAAAGAAAGAAAGAAAGAAAGAAAAAAAGAAAAAAAAAGAACAGGTCTCCTTTCACCGATTATTTCGGTCCTCCGATCCGCTCCTGGCCGATCATTATTACGTACATGTACGTACGTGCCGATTTATCCCACATGCGATCGCCACTGTTGGCGAAAGGCAGTGGCGCGGAACTCGCGGTGCCGCTAAGAATTAAACACACAAAAAGTTATCTCTCGAAATCCGGGCGGCTTTATCAATTAAATCCCAGGCGCGAGCAACGCGCGTCTTCGCTCCGCTTAAGAAGGCAAACTTCCCTCCCTCGAGAACTTCGGTTAGCTTCGAAGATAAGAGAACCCCGAGCTACGCCATTGAGTTACGCGCGTGCACGTTTTGTCAGTCTACTTTGCGTTGGCGAACGCCTCGAGGCGATTTATGCCTCTTACTCGATGCGCCCTACATACAAAACCGGCCTTTTAGCCGGCTGCGGCCCTGACAGCTTCCTTGACTTTGGCACGTCGTAAGCACCGAGATAAAAGGAGCCTCTCGCTGCCGGCCACGAGGGAAAAACCTCGCTCGAATACTAGCTCCGCGCGGCACATGTCCTTGCTGACCGGACGATTTTCACCTATTGCCAATTTATAATAATCTATTTCGAGCCCGCGGTTTAATGCCAAAGATGCGAATAAATCTTGCGTACCTAGTCGCAGAGCGGGTTACAGAATCGCTTTTCTAACGAACCACCGATCGCGTAAATCTTGGCGGATAAAGCCGCATCTCGACGTCGACTGTCTAAATATATTATTGCATAATTATGAAAATTGTACGCAATGTGATACTGTATCAATCAATTTGAATTATCTCACGGTATGCGTTGTGATTACGCATTACTCACCGGCGGGACGCCGCAAACTGTATTAGCCGCGAAATTTTTTATTTTAGAAACAAACTCGGAGGTTCGTCTTTGACGTTAGATATTTCGTAAGAATCGCTTTTACGCTAATGCAACAATTTTGCTATTTTTGCAAAACTAGTTTCGCTGTACAACTTTGTGCGATCAATCAGGACAAGTGACACGCGTGAGTTTTTAAATTATCGCTCGGTAATGAGCGTTTTAACAAAGACACCGCGTGATTGATTGCGCTCGTAATTAGAATTGTGATTCAATATGGAAATCAGAATGAGTTAATTATTCACGAAAAAAAAAAAAAAGAATAAAAGTAAAAAAAAATATCTATTTAAATTTGCTATAAATATCTTAAAATATATAAATAAATTAGAATTAAATAAAATTAACGTTTATTCTACCTACTGATAATACTGATAAATTTTGCTTGAATAAATAGATTTTCAGGAAGTAACTGATAACTCATGTTAGAAGATCGTTAATATTCAGCAGACGAACCGAGCGGGATAAATAAAGATTCGAAGAGTGCAGCCTCGTATCGTCTCAAGTCATTCGGCTATCGGTGACGTAATTAATCGGGACAATGGCAAGCGCGGATTATTAGTTTTTCCGACACGTATTTCTAAACGAAGATACACGTGCGAGTTAAAGAGACCTTGCCTAGCTTTCGACAGCGCGTCTACAATCAACGAGTCACATAAGGTTCGTTTCACACGATTTTAGCGCGAAATAATTATTATGCTCGAAAGAACCCGCCGAGGGAGTCGCGTAAATTTCTTTAAAAAAAAACTCACCGACAAATACTCGAAAATATCTGGCTTTTAAATAAAAATTTTTTACGACAAAGGCGACGATTAAAGTTGCAGAATTTCTCCTGAAGATAAACCGCGTGAAGAAGGCTTAATCCACCGCGTGATTAGAATCGTGCCCATTATGGAACGCTTGAATTATTTAAATTGCGTACGCCAAATTCTCGAAAGCCTTCGCGCGTTTCTATTTCGCAATTGTCATTCCGCGTACAATGTCTATGCAAAATTTTTAGACAGGATGATATCATATAAGCGGCACTCACGTAACTACTCGCATCAGATTTTACGATAACAAGAACGCCTCGCACGAGACGTGTTTACTTAAAACAAGTAAGTGTACTTGTCCTATATACCGCCCGCTATTAAGCGTCTCTATAAATAAAATTGCAAATTTCCTTTTTTCCTTCTTCTACATACGAAACGAAAGATAAATATAGATACGCGACGCCTTAAAGTAAAAGTAACAAAAAGAAAAAAAAATTTGAAAGAAAACGAATAGAAAAAAATTAAACAAAATACAAAGAATAATTACGGAGAAAATCAAAGCAGATATTAATATCGAGAAAGAGAGAGAGAGAAAAAACCTTGATAACCGCGCTGGGGAGGGGGAGGGGGGGGGGAAATCATACTCGAGACTATCAATGGTATTCTAAAATGTTGTGCGTCGAAATTGATAGCGGCAGATAACACGCCACATGCGGTGATACAATGTCACCAAAAATAGGTAAATCATACACTGATTAAAATTCATATTTGCCAGCCCGATAACGGCGATGCAGGCTTATCGCGGAAACAAATGCACCGGCACCGCCGTCGATTCCTCGCGGCGAAGTAACGAGTTCACGGATCATTCGGCACACACGCATACATATTCATCGTGCCTAGGTGGGTGCGCGGATAGAAAACGTTCGGATGAATTACGGCGGCGCCGGATGCAAGAAATTAAGTCGACGGAGAGCACGGCGAGATCAAGGGAACAGGTGCTAGATCTCGTCGGATCGTTAGCGCGATATACAACGGGAGTATAATACGGCGTGGCGCGTCGAGCCTCCGAGATGCGAATTCCGTAACGATCTTGCGGGATGCCGGGGCAATCTCAATTGTTGGGAGCAGCCGATCGTCTCTAGCCGGTCGGGCGGCTCTCGCTCGAAACGAGCCAAAAAGCATCGGCGAGCCGACGTGCCGTCGCCGGCATTCCGGATCGCCGGATCGCGATTCTTCTGACGGCGAGATCGGCGCGGAATAATCGACCGTGTACCCGTTGCCGACGATCGCGAGATACATGGTAGCGAACGAGCGTGCGAGGCGTGACTTTAATCGCGTCTTTTTATCGCGGTCGAAATTAAGATCACTCGACGGACGCTGCGACCGTCGCGCGCATCCGCGAATCAGAAGTCGGACTGCAGCGCGCTTAAACCGCGCTTTTTCGCGCTCCCGGCGATTAAGCGCTATCGGATCAATTCATCGATAAGCCGAGTAACGAAGACAATCGGTTATTCCAGCGACGATACGCCGCTGATAACCGTAAATACCGCGTTTACACGAGGTCCAGGTTCATTGAATTAGAGTTCGATGCTCCCGCGCCTGGGGTATCGATCTCGCGATACGGCGGCGTCCATCAACGCATCTCGCGCATTACTCGATAAACATAGACATATTAATAAGGCGCGTTTAATTCTTTTCTCCCTCTCTCTCTCTTCTTTTCAATGCACGTATAGAAAAAAAAAAAAAAAAATAAAAATGTGAACCCAACAAAATAAGAAGAAAAGAGCCGCAAAATATATAATCGACGGTCCCGATTTCCAGTTTCGGTCGCAATCAGCGCGTCTATCACCTGCTTACTTCTATTTTACAGGCGTAGAAAAAAAAAAAAAAAAAAATTAGCAGGTGCGAGGCGTTCCCAGAACATTTTACCGTTTTTTTTTTTCTCCCCCGGGCATTTTTATTTAATCCCGAATCTCCACGCGCGTCCATATCTCTCGCGGTGCTTCCGGAGGTAGGCCTGCCTCCGAGTCGTACCGACCGAGCCGCGACGGAGGGCCGCTGCTCCAGGAGCAGGTGCATCGCCAGAGGAGGAATCGCGCGAACGCGGAGAGGCGCCACTAGCCGAGATCGCTCACTCGCGGAGGCGCTAACTCGCCCGGGTAACGTTTCCCGGCCGTTCACTCGCTCGCTCCGCTCGCTCGCTCTGGCCGCTCTGGCTTTTTAAAATGTCGCCGATGGCCGTGACAGGATCTATTTTTAACCGCGCGTCGAGATAAGCGCGCGGGAGGGACGACGGGTAAAGAGCCAGAGTGAAGAGAGGAGAGAAGGGGGAGGAACGGCAGAGGACGATGACGATGAGGGACGAAGGAGGGTGGAGGCGAGAGCAAACTCGCGGCCGTCAGTAGCGTAATCGCGCGACGCTTTCGACGGCACTATGGCTAACACCTGTTCCATTAACGTGATTTTTTTTCTTTTTTTTTTATTCTTTTCTCTTCGCCCGAAAAGGCAAATTCGTCTATCGCGCCGATCGCGCTAGCTCGGCGCGAAGAACCAAACCAGATTCGCGGCCCGTGTGCAACGTCGTTTATATCCACGCGATTTGCGCCGTGGACTGTTTACTCGTTCCCCAGAACACGTGTCAAAGCCTCCGCGCCAGCCTCCCGGATATGCTCGAATTTTCAAACCGTCATAAATTTATTTTTATCAGCTTTTATCAGTTTATGAGCGTAAACCGTAGTTATAATAAAAAATATATTTATAAAGAAAGAAAAGAAGAAAGACAACAAACGAACTAGGATCGGCGTGCTGTTAATAAAAATCTAACTATCGATTAGACTTCCGGCGTACTGAAACATTTACGAGGGTAGAGAAATTTGATTAGGAAAGTAATTAACCCTAGCTCCGGAAATAAAAATCCATCCGTCGTACTTAATTGACCCGCGTTAACATATTAATTTATAAAACTGTTGATTATTTAATTATTACAATTGAAACGAACGAAACAGGTTCTGTAGATTCGATTATCCCTCAAAATTTTCAATTAAGCCTCCCTCTCTCTCTCTCTCTCTCGCGCTCAGGAGAAACAGATCGGCGTTTCAATTAAACCCGACGTTTGCCGTTTAATTCGCTCTGCGCCGCGGCGATGGTCGCAAAAAGGAGTTTATCGCGAGCCGCACAATTGCAGCCGGGGCTTTTTTTTATTATTATTTTTTATTTTTTATCTCCCGCCCTCGCCTAAGACTTGCACGTGCCGCGGGCGCCCGAAAGCGCATCGCGCCCGTTACACCACTGATCGAGGCCGATAAATTCGTCGTGCCGCGGGCACCACCATAGAGGAGAAAGAGAGTGAATCAAAGAAGTAATTATACGTGACGTCACCCGACTGGTTTCAACACCCGTCCGGAGTGCAGCGAGTCGAGTCGACGCTCCGCAGCCCCGGAGTCCGCGTAAAAGCAAAGCGGCCCTTCCTGCCACACCGTCGCAATTATAACAGCTCACGGAGATGCGTACGAGGCAACAAAAAAAAAAGAGGAAAAAAAAAGCATCTCACCAAGCGGTGGAAGGAGACGAGAATAGCACCTCCCGAACTTTATGACCGATAAAATCACCGGATCGTCAGCGCCGATACGTCTACGGCCACTTAGAGCGGCCTGGTGGCCGCGTTAACCGCCAATAATCCCGACGGCGAAGTAGGAAATTAAATAAACCTTCTCTAATTATTAATCGGAGAACGCGCCGGCCGTCGGACAACGGTCGACTCTCTGTACGTCGCATTTCTTTTCTTTTTTTTTTTATATTTTTTTTCTTTTTTTTTTCTTTTCTTTCTTCTTTTTTTTAGAGGGAGATAATTGAAGCTGGTTGAATGCACGTATCAGCAAGTACGCTCGTGTATTCATAAGCGTTTAATATCTACGCTGTGTGCTCGTATGCGTGAGAGATTAGTCCTCAGTTTCCAAAATTGTCGGTTTAGAATTAAAAAAGAAAAAATAAGGAAAAAAAAAAAAATTATAATAACGCGGGAAATGTTGAGTGAAAGTTTTAATGGGTTAATGGGTTTTTAATTAATTGAGAGGGATTGATATAATTAAAATTATTTTTGTTTTATAAATACTAAAATACCGAGGTATTTAATGCTCCTATAAATAAATTAAAAGCCTTTTTTTTTCGGTCAGACAATCACTTCGTTCCTCCGTAGCGGAAATATTTTATTTGCGATTTAATTATGTATGCATCGCGAGAACGTTCGCACGTTTCAACGCGCGATAGCGAGGGCGACCGCAACTTGTCGGTCTGTTTGACAAACTTTCTTAAAATCGCAACTTAATCTCGTTATATAAATAGGCCGCAAATATGATAAAATATGCACGGGCAGCAAAAAAAGAATTACGCTGCGGCCAAAGTAAAACGAGCGAACGACCGCGCGCAGAGAGATAAAGATTAATATCGTTCGCGGGAATTAATTCATGGAATTTTTCAAGCAAAATCTGAAAGCAATCACACACGCGCTGCGGTTTATCGTGCAACGCCAACGTCGAGAACTGTATTTTAATTTCTTTATCTTTTTTTTTCTTTCGAAAATTTTCCACCTGAGCCTAATTCGTTTCGCGTAGGCCGTTCCTCCCGAGTTCCGAGGACCGTGAAATTAATAAAATAAGCATCGAGCAGGCTCGGGGAACGAGAGAGGACCCGGAGCTCGGAACGCGACTCGCGGGACTATAAATAGCCCCGACGAAAGTTTACATTCAAATTGAATTAAAACAAAATGATACGCGCGATAATCAAGACGTCCCTCGGCCGAGTAAAAGACGTCGGGGCGAGGCTTCTACGCAGGACGTCTCGCAATTATAGGCCTCGTAACGCGCCGTTCCCCCGCGCGGCGATCATCTCGCCGTTTCCATGTGGATGCCGCGGGGCAAAAGTATTCGCGAGTCGCGCGAACGGGGCCTGGCCGTAGCCGCGGACGAGAGGCTATTTTCAGGCCCATCGGCATTATCGGCCTGCTTCTCAAGAGCGAGATCGAGCTCCGAGCAAGGATAACGGCCTCGAGATAAAGGGGAAAAAAAAAAAGACACGGAGCGGCCCGCGACTTGTCCTTTGCCGCTTCCTATCCGCTAAAACTCGGATTCTTCGCTCGTTATCTAATAATTCTTCAAGCGAGACCGAACAAAGTCGCGAGTGAGAATTATCTAATGTAAGTTCTGGTATCAGCGCGAGAGGCGGCTTTTATCTGGGCGTACGATGCTCGCGGGACGAGCACCGCGACGCATCGTTGTACGATCGTATCGATCCGGTATTCCGATTATCTCGGCGCCGGATCCCAGCATCGCGTAATCCTTTCGCACGTGTTTGCGCGCACGCAACGCGCCCGCAACCGCGTAAGTTTATCCGGCCAGACGTTTTGACGTTTTCTTATTAATAGCAGATTGACCGAGATCCCGGATGTACCGGGTGGACCGCGAGCATCACGCTCCTCCGCGATATCATATTCTTCGTGCGAGTTAAAAATTTGTTATTCGACTTTTGTCTCATTATTCGTGTCTAATTTAAATATCACGCGAGGGTGAAACTTTTAATCAAGCGCGAAGGCGAGAGATGAAAAAAAAATGTATTTCGAGCTGCTAAATTTATTAAAAACTCGGCTAGAAGCTTAGACCAAAACAATATACATTTTTTTTTATGTTTTAAATCGTTTTGTTGCGAAATCGAGAAAAGATTTCGATACGCGATTTCACGAAACTATGTCAACGAGATTGCATTTCGATTATTTATAGCGCGTTTCTTCGAAGAAATAAACGGCGCGGCGCTTTTTAAATACCGGCAACCGCTTGAAGCCTCCTTCTGTAATGCATTGTGCAACTGTAATTACGCCGATGCAAACGCAACACCGAACGCACAACGCGCTACGTAGGATGACTATACTATCGCCGCAATTACGCAGTAATGTTAACGTTCAACGTACACAGTTAGGTGATCATTCCGCTAATAATAAGATTGTTTAAACGACACGTTAATATATCTGCATCGATGGTCATTTATACAGCGTCAACCGAAGGTGCTAGATATTTAATTTCGATCCGCGAAATCGCAAATTTAATTCGAGTTTCGATCGTCTCTATTTTTTTCTATTTCTTTTTCCCCTTCTTTTTCCTTATTTTTTCTTATATTTTAATATTGCGATACGCGAGAGTGCAGTCTTCTTTTTTTTCCCGGCGACGGGAAAGAAGGAAAAAAATTTTTTTTGCCACAGGCAAATCCGCCCGCTTGGGATTGCGAGATATTGTCGGTGAAGATGGTGGATCAGGTCGACAAAGACAGGCCTTCTTTTATCCGCGGCCAACTTTGAAATATGGCAAAGCAATAGGTGAAAGGAACGAGCGTGAAGCAACCGGCTTCTAAGGCGCAACAGGTGTTAATGTCATCTTCTCCACCCTTTACTTTCCTTTCTAATATCGTGTGCCTCTTTCCAGTTTGAAAAACGAATTAGTTTAAACGTGATATTTACGAGGAGTAATGAAATCGAAAATATGCCGTCGCGAAACCTCGAGTAGCATGGGAAATATATTTCGCGCGGTGAGTAAAAACGAACGTCGGATGAAAAACGTTGTTAATATAATCTTGATATCCGCTTAAGTATGTACGAACATGAGAGAAACGATACCGTGCGTAATGATAACAAATGCGATTTGATACATAAAATTTTAACGCCTCGTTTTACAGATTTACAGACAACTCGTGCATAAGAAATGACTAGTAATTTTTTTGTCTTATTCTTTTTTTTTCTTTCTTTTCTTTTTTTTTTTTTTTTTTTAATTTATCTTATTGCTTGTCCGAGACGGGCGGTTTAATGGCGCGCGGACGAAGGTAGCGCAGGCTCGAACTCGGAAAGTTATTTAATTGATCACGTTCAACCACGCCCTTGCATGAGTCGACACGCGATAAAGTAAAATTGCAATGCACGCATTGATCGACGATGAAAGGACTTGCATAATAAACGGCAGCGAGTTTAAAATTAGCTTCTGTTCCTGACCTATGCTTCGCGCTTTCGTGTCGTTCGCGCCGTTGATAAAAATCGGGGAATCAAATTTTACCCACGTGGTCAAAACATTTTCGTCGGCGTTGGCACTTCTTTTTTTTTCTTTTTTTTTTTCCTTTTTTCTTTTTCGCTTCCTCCTAGGAGCGATCGACGAGCGAGGTGACGCGTGTTTTCGGGATTTACGCGACGATGCAACGACACGCGTTGACGCGGAAATATTTGCCGATATTTGCAGAGGGGAAAAAAAAAAGAAAAAGAAAAAAGAAAAAAATAGATGAAGAATATAATGGAAACTTTGATAAGCGCGAGCAGAAAAATTCAAGCCTTCAACAATACCGTTCTATACCTCGCGCTACCAATTGAGCTCGTCGTGTTTTCGCAAAGACATTGTTAGGCAATATTCCGGGCATTATTATGTAAAGTGACGCACGAATTTAAAAATAGTTCTTTTCTAGCGTTTGCATAATGGAGCGTTATTTGCGGAATACATGCAATCGTTTGGTACCTCGCAGTTTCAAACCGCCATTAGACTTTGCCGACTAGAGAAACTTCAAGTGTTACACGCCAGCGCAACATTTGTTTCCCATGGCACACATTGAAATCATCCAATGAAGGATAATGCGAGAGTATGAGCAGTCGCGTTCGCTAAGGCCAGGTCTATTTAAATAAAGCGATCTTTAACGTCTAATGATACGGTACCGCCGGAGTACAATTTCCGACGTTACATCGTTACTATCTTCATTCCCGAAATTTTATCGCAAGAAACGCCACACGTTATTATTCACTAATAAACCTGTTCTTTCAGATTCCGTCTTGATTAATAATTCAAGTTTCATTTTTTTTTCTCTCTCTTTTTTTTTATCCCTCAATGACTCAGAAACGAGGATAGAAAAAAAAAAAAAAATTAATAACACTTCAAGTTTTTTTCTACACGTTAAAATTTATCTCCCGCTCGTTCCCTTCTTATTTTATTTAAATTACCGGAGAGCACCGAACCAGATGGGACTAATTATTACAAAACTCAGCGACCGTTGAAACGAATTATGCGGAAAGTCGGTTTCTCAATTTTCCCCCGAGGCGTCCACTCGTCCGTCTCTCCAAATTCGACGTGGCTCATATGGGAGAAGGGTGTCGTAAATGTCGATTGCGAGTTTCTCCCGGGGAAAAAAAAAAGACACTCGTCTTACTGATTCTATCCGCGGTGCAACCTGCCACCAGAGCGGCGAGATGCAGGGCCCGCAAAAGCTGACCCTTAGGCGCCGGCTCCAATACTCGCGCCACGTGTCGATTTACACCTACACGTGCGCGCTTGCGTATCGCAAGCTCGATCAGCGCGAACGGCGAGCGATTAAAAGGGGCAGCAAAGTCACGGCGATTACCATTATCTCAATTTTTTTTTCCACTCGCGCCGACTTTCCTTCTGAATAAAATAAAAAAAAAAGAAAAAAAAAGGTTTGCAAAACCGAAGAGCGTAATCGGTCCTCTTTCGCGTTCATTCATCCTCTTCCCGATCTGTTTACGCGCCGATCAGCGTGCACTCGTTTTAACCGTGTTTACACGGATTTTACGCTCCAGCCGAAGTTCGCGAAGTATACACACGCCCGCGGTGATTTACTCGGGGCCGATAATACGACGCGCGAAAACGCGGCCGGCACGACTGGCAGGCTCTTGTAAGCCGAGACTTTCGAGTGATAATAAAATAAATATATTACGCCCACAAATAATCTCGCGCTTCCACTCTCTTTCTTTCTCTCTCTCTCTTTTTCTTAAGATATAGATTCGAAGAAGCCGCTTGAATCGGCGCCGCGATATCCCCTTCAAAGTCCTCACGTGGCGTCACGCGAATCTCGTCGCGCCGATGCGGAATTGATGAATTTCAAAACCTATAATCGAGAACCGAACGACTTAAAGCCAAGCACCGCGCGAAAGACGGCGAAATTTTATCGTTCAATTACTTTCTCTCCCGCCCTCTTTTAAATATATACTTATATATTTTTTTTTCTTCTCGCTTTTTTTTTTCCATCGCGAGAACGTCCCGTGACGGGTTTTCGATTCGTAGAATCGAGAACAAAGACTGGTTTAGCGAGAAATATCGTTGATTAGCAGATAACGAAAAGAAGTGGCGACTTATCGCCTGAGGTATCGGCGAGATAAGGCCGCCGGATCGGACGGAAATAATCGGGATGCTCGCGAGCGAAAGTGCCCCGCGTCTAGCCGCGCGAAAGCGCGATTTTTCGAGCGACGGAGAAAGGCCACGCGGGTTCCCGCGAGCCGCGCACGTGAAAACGCACGCGGCCGACGCGGACAGGTCGCGCCGGGTAACGCCGAGAGCGTCGAGAAGCCGGCGCGGGATCGCGATAAGCCGCGGAACGTAAAGTTTCACGGATCGAAGTGGCTGCCTCCGCTTTCCCAACGTTTTCTTAATCTTTATCTTTCTTCGTTTCTTAATTTAATTTAATTTTATTCTTTTTTCTTTTCTTTTTTTTTTTTTTTTAATTATTAATGTGCTAAAGTACTTAATTAAGTAATATTTAATTTCTGACTATTTCGAAACCTACGTAGATCGATCCGCGAAAAGTCGGCCGGCGACGAGAATAAAAGGTGCTAAGTACGTGGATTAAAGCCGGCGTGTCCCCGACGTTATCGCGAGGCGTGTACGTTTCGGAAAATCACCGGCGGCTGCGAGGAAACGCGCCGAGATAATCTTACGCGGCCGCGGGGGCCGCGCCGCCGGCCGAAATCGTCGCGGTCCGCGCGGGCAGGGCAGCGGCATGCCGAATCTCGCCGTTCTCCTCCTGGACGTGCCGTGCCTCATTGGCGAATCTGCTTATCGTCGCCGTGGCCCCGCGGCGCGGTTAGGTTCCCTTTGGCCGCAGGCGAGAGCGCGGACGGCGACGCGTTTCGAGCGGCGTTAAAAATAGCGTTAATTCAAATGATATTTGAGAACGCGGGGGGAGGAGGGAGAGGGAAGGGGGGGAGAGACCGAGCAAGGTGCGGAAGCACGAGAGGCGGAAGAGAGGAAAAAACCGGCCGGTGGGCGAGCATACGGGGCGGGGAGCGAGGGCGCGGAAAATTGCGGAGTAAAGTGTACCAACCTGTCGCTCTTGTCGACGACGGCGAGCGGCGCGAGTTCCTGGAGCGGCGGCTCGGCAGATATGCCCTGGGCACGACCGCGCGTCCGCGGCTTCGTCGGAGTGAGCGGAGGCGCCGAGCTGAAGGGCAGGATGCTCAGGAACTTGTCCAGGTGGCTGCGGAGCTCCTGGATCTCGGCGTCGCGGCAACAAACGGCGGCCTCGAGCTCGGCGATCCGCTCGTCCTTGACGCGTAGGAGCTCCTGGAGGTCCCTCAGGGTGCCCATGGCGGCCGCGATACCAGCTCCGGCGCCGACGTACGGCGACGAGACCTGCGTGACCTGCGTGGTGGTGGCGGTCGTGGCGACGACGCCGCTGGTGCCGTCCGTCGGCAGCTGCGCCGTCGATGCGACCACGGCGGCGTCACCGACGGCAGCGGCGTCCTCCTCCTCGTCGGCGGGCGGCTGCTGCGACGATGAGAAGCACAGCGAGTCGAAGCACACGCGCATAGACACGCAAGCGTCGCCGATAGGCACTCGGTATTTCGTACCCTCGTCCATTCAACCTGCTGTTGGGCGCGATAGAGGAGGACACATACGCGGAGCGTCGCGACCGGGACCCGGCGAGGACGTCGTCGGTCGTTACTATCGCGCGAATTCGCATGATTCGCGCTCCCGAAGAGCGCCGGACCGACCAGGGGGGGCAGGCACACTCTTGTGAAAAAGAGGGACGTACTCGGGCGCCATCTGCGCTTTCCAACTCGGAAATAGTCAACTAACCCGATCACATGACGAAAAGTAGGGAACCGTTCCACACATGTATACGCTCTGGCACTTGCTGTCACACGTCGGCGCGAAGCGAGCCTGTCGCTAGTAACGTCGAACTGAAAGCGCAGTAGCGCAACACCGGGTACAGGAGTGCAACCCTGTCAGCGCGTCTCGTAAAACGCTCTCAGGTTGGCGTCACTGTCCGTCGGACGATTTTATAATGGCCGCCAACGTAGTTACTCGCACCGCTGCTAGAGACCGCAACCTGTCGCATTTTCGGAACGAACGAACGGTTGACGGTTGACAGTCGGCCTCATCGAACCCAAATGGCGAATGCAAACCGTAACGGAAGAAGATGAAAGAGGAAAAAGAATCTGGAAGAATCTGACAGACTCGTCAAAACGGAGCTGGACGTAAGCGCGGACAGAAGCGGCGGACGAGACACTTGTTGCACGCGTCTTGGTGAGTTATATTATTTATCTTACTTTTAACAAACTTTTTTTCCATGCCGCTTTCGTTCGTACTCGCAAATGTATGAAAAATATATTAATGATATCTTTAACACGAAAAGGAATTCTACGATATATTTTTAACAATCGTCTACGATTATTTTATTTTATTTTTTTTTTTTCCTCCAACTTGAGGAGATAAGAAGGGAAGATTAATAACGCGGAAATATATTCTGAAAGTAACGAACTTTGTCTAACGTACGGTTAAGTATTTTAACGAAGAATCGCTGCACTGTGCAGTAACGCTTTCTCGTCGGACGAGCGAGAAGCTGGTGAAAATAGAACGACATGGTAACGGAGAAAGACAGTTACCTACTCATTTACAGTTTCCTACAAAACGTACGAATAATTAAAATCGCAAAGTATATCAAATAACACGTAATTAGTTCAGCAATAAGGGCGTTAACGTGAAACTGATCGAGACATAAAAATTCGTTAAGTTTCTCAAAGCACTTCCCGTCGATTAGTTTAATAAACGCAAAAATTCGAACGAGTATTAAAAAATCTTAACGATCTAACACAAGCGCAATAATTTCCAACCGAAACAGTTCTCTATAAAAACTTTAATCGTGAAGTATAAATGATAATATAATTTGTATCATACATAGATATAACTCACAGTAGTCTTGCCGTAAAAATGAAACGTGAGACAGTTTCACTGTGATAAGAAATTTATATATGTAGATGCGAATCTAAATGATATATTTAGCGTACGAGAACATTTGCGAAATAAATGTTTTAACTGAGAGTTGTTGATGGAAGAAAAGTGAGGAGCGTACAATTCAAATTTGTTATATTATCTTCATACATCTTGAGACATGTATGTCGTTGTTTTCTGTGTCGATCATTTTATAAGTATTGATAATATTTGTAATAACAATCTAAACAGTCACATACTTATTCCTATAGATCTTAAATCATTCTTTTACTTTACATATGGATCTTCAATTTTTTTTTATTAATTCTATCCTATAATCGATCAATTTCTTCACATGCCTGTGCGGAGAACAATCGGCAATCAGTTTTATTTTATTTCTTTTTTTTTTATAAGTTCCCTTGTCGAAGATTCCTTTTTTCTTTTTTTTTCTTTTTTTTTTTGAAAAGATTGACAATATTGATTAAATAGAAGCTTTGCCAAAAGTGATACGCAAATGGTCTGGTTAAATTTGAAACATTTTTTTTTTTTCTTACGTTAATATTACAGATATAATAGATTTACGTATACAAGGCTTACAAAAATTCAACTGACTGGTCCAAAGTCAGAAATACATAAAGTGTATCGCGCGTTAAAAATTATAATACGGTATGACAATTTTTCTTTTTCTTTTTCTTCTCACAATAGTATATTAATTTGAAAGAAATTGTTTTGTTACAATAACCTAATTGTTCATAAATAACAAATGCAAGACACGGCAGGATTCGTAGTGCTAAATGAATTCAAGTATTCGTAATAAGATTATTTCGTTGACGAGCTTTTACAAAATCCGTTTGAATAATCAGGGAATTAACGATGAGTATCACTTGAAAAGTTTTCTTTCTTTCTCTTCCTTTTCCGTCTTATATCCTCGCTCTTTTGTATAGAAATATTATATGGGAGACAATCCAAATGCGAATGTTCTGACAGTGGGACGGTGTGTGCTATTTATTTCAATTTATAAAAGGTAAAATATTTTATTTTGCGAAATGAGTCTCTAAAAAGAATACGATCAACAACTTCGATGTCGTAACGTGAGTCCATTTCGATATTCAGGTAGTGTATTGCTACACGAAAGAATGATACATATGTACATAGAGAAACTTGCACTATATATATGTTTTTTATATATAATTTATGTACATGGTATACATGTCGTATATACCAATACATACGCGTACACTTCTTTATATCTTTTCGGGAATTTTTTTTTTTTAATACTGAGAATTAAATTGTTTGAATGCATTCCATAATTTTTTTTTCTTTTTTTTTTCATTTTTTTTTTTCTTTTTTTTTTAACGTGTAAATTTAAGATAATTTTTTTTTGGAATATCGTAAAAGTATTTATATTATGTACACAATATAGTTATTTGTCCCGAAGATCACATGAAACGATTATAGCGTACCGTTAGAAAGTTGTCGTTCGTGACAATAAAAAGTCAGACCTACTTTTTATCTGAACTACTAAAGTCATCGGAAATTAAATGACTTATTAACATTATTACGAAATCAGTTATAATAGCTAAATTTTATATGCAAAAAAAAAAAATGAAAAGAGGGAACGTAATTGTATCCGTTCTTTATTCACTTTTTATTCAATCGCATTTAATTTCTCAATTTTCATTTCATTAACGTTGACTAGTCGATCTTAATTTTGCACTAAAGAAGAAAGAAGTTTTGAAAACGATTATCAAAATACGAAACAATTCTTTAAAATACCGTCATTTCCATTACTTTGAGATCTTTATACGTGTATTTCTAATATTAAACAATTAGTTATTTAATACAAATCGACGCGGAGTTTCGCGACAGATACGAAATTGAACAGTTCATGTACCGGTTGAAAAATTACTTTGCATCGCAACACATTTCACAAGCGCAGATCAAAGTATCTTAAAAGAATATCAGGCTGTGTGTCGATAATCAATTACACCACAGGATGTCCTACTTAAATTTTATTACATGATGACACATTTTCAAAATGCGTATAATATACCGTTCCCTAAATAATCCTATTACAATTTTTTTTTTAATTGTTTTACAACACATTTTATTCCGGATATATTTAATACCATATTTTTTTTTTTTTTTACGGGTAAAGTACAAAATGCATTCCGCCAGACATTAATTGCCTTTAATCGTAGCGAATAATATTCTTCTATCACGGAATATAATAAAATCAGATATGTATAGGACATCCTGTATATTTAATCTATGTCGTATCAATAAATGGAAAAAAAAAGGAAAAAAAAACAGAGAGAAAAAAAATACAAAGATACGTATGGCACTCTCGATCGGCCTGCATTTCACCTCGTTTGAACGGTGGCCGAGTTATTAAAGATATGTTTTAGTCTCTGTATCGACATTTGTCAGAAGTAGAACTTCCGCATTTTATTTGGCATCGCGTTACAATAAACCTCGCTTCAAGCCGTATAACTTCACTATTGTCGATGATATGTACTCAGGCTTCGTTCTTCGATCCTTGCGGGTTCACTTACGATCGCCCCACCCGGCGCTGTTGTAAAACCAAGATGAAGTACCCTCGTCTCTCGTTTTGCTCCATGAATTATCAAGGCCGCTGCTTCCGTTATCCTAATTAGAATTCGACATTAATAACTTTTTCCCTGTCGCGGGCTCTATTCGCGCCGCTCTTCGAGCTCTATCCCGTGCTCGCTACGATATCATGTCTCATTCGCGTCATTACATTCCATCGTGTGCGTTTGTATCGAATACTAGAAGAGAAAAAAAAAAAAAGGATTTAGTCGCTTTGCTCACCACGTTCAACTGATGCGACGGTGAAAGGTAATCCATATTGGTGTAGTAGGAATAATTTTGATAGCACTGCTGCTGGGATGGGGTTGTCGTCCACGTTAATCTTTGATGATCGCCCGGAAATGCTCCGCCACTTTCCGTCACGGCCGGGCTCCAAATGCTACTGCTACCGCCGCCGCTGCTGTACACCGTGCCACCTAACTATTAAAGAACGGAATTTTATAAGCCCGTCTTAATCGGCGGGAAAGAAATATAATTAACGCGTTGAAGAAAGTTTCTCTGTCAAAGTCGAGACTCGTTACGTGCGTCGATAGTACTGGTACGTAATCTTCCTCCACTTACGCTGGGTGGAGTGGTGCTGGCTGCCAACAGCAAACTGGCGTTTCCCGCGGGCTTGTATTGCGGCGAGTCCCTCAAAAGTGCCGGCGAGCTTGCCGCCGAGCCGCCCGTGCCTCCGCTTCTGAATAGAAAAAAAAAAAAACGCGGTTACAACGAACCCGGTTTGCGCGACAATCGATCGCGTTCGCGATCATACGCGCCCAGGATTCACCCAGGGTGCGAGAGTGAAGACGCGCTCTCGCGCCACTGGGCATCGCGACGATATGCCGGCGCGGTAGCCGTAATTGGTACGTTGTTAATTATCAAACTAATTAAGAGGACCGATTATCTCGGTCCGCGGACGCGTCCGAGATAGATTGTTAGCGCGATTACGGGCGGCGCGCTAAAGATAAGCGCTCATTAAGATAAGTGATACTCACAAGGGCGTAGTGGCAGGTACCGCGGCGGCAGGCGTAGGAGGGGTGGTAATTGAAGGGCTTTTTCCAGCGGGTGGGTTATTAGCCGGGCTCCCCGAGGGCTTTTTCGATCTCGGCGCCTTATCTTGTTGCTGCTGCTGCTGCTTCTGCTGCTGCCGGCATTTAGCCCGACGATTTTTGAACCATACCTGCGAACACCCAATTGCATCGGCGGTTACGCAATCCGTCCGTCCGTCTCCCCCCGCGGCGCATCGTTGCGTTTAAAGAAAGAAAAAGAAAAAGAAAAAAAAAAGGGGAAAGAAAAAGAAGAAAAAAAAAACGGTAACGATAATAAGAAGTCGACGCATCTGTCGCGAAATGAATCGAAACGATATTTTCACGTTCCAACGATGCGTAATACAAATGTGATTCAGAAACGAATCCAGAGAGCCGCGCAAAGCTCTCGCAAAGCTGGCGTAATAGCCAATTATAAGGGAATACCGGACTGGCACGACTATCAATTACCAATCAAGCTGACTGCAGCAGCGCGAACGAAAACACGCACGCATATCGGACACGCTCGCTATCAGGCCGCCGTTAATGCAACAGAATTACGAAAACCGATCGGGAGTGTAGGTCGTTCCCCCGCACACCAAGCAACTTCTCTGAATAGAGTAAGCCGATTTCGCGTACCAACGGGTTCGCTCCGGTTTGCGCTCAAAGTGTCCACCGGTTTTGCGCGAACACCTTGTAATGAAGCTGCTAATTATACTTACGCGAACTAAAAAGCGTTCTTCCCTTCGCCGGCGTACGGACGGTATCGATTACATTGGCGGCGCGTTTTAATAAAGTTCATCCCATTCCGTCTGGGTGTCGTAACATTTATTTACATTCCCCCGTCCGCGGCTCGAAAGAGAAATATATTATCCGAATCAAGAACCGGAAGTATGATTCGCGATTTCGGCTTATTGCGCAGACACGTGGGTACGTGAAAAATGGCACGGCGCCTTTTATTTACCCTTAGAAATGGTTGTACATCGAGGAAAGGGGGAGGAGGAGGCGATAAGGGGTTGCAGGGAGAGACGAGGCGAGTGGTAGGAAGTGGAGGGAAAAATGCGACAGGAGGAGAGAACTCGGAGAAGCCTCTCGCGATCGATGCTAGAAAGCGGAGAGGTGAGAGCTTGGGTTTCTACGGATTTTGCTGAGGGTAGGAGGGAAGGAGGGCGATGCTAACAGCTCGCGTTCCTCCGCCGAAGAAGTCTAGTGTACGTACCATAAGACGTATCCTTTGCTTTTAACAGAACGCCGTGAAAGTATTTCATCAGACAAGATACGCTCTTTACGCTCTATCGGGTAATATCGCCAATTAAAGTTTATCGTAAAAATTGTTATAGCACGTACGTTAGACCGTGGACAAGTTTCGGTATTTCACTCGAATGCTGAATATTATCAGGTCCCGTATTTCATAAGTATGACTCTGATTAAGCGTCGCGAATATAAATAAAAAAATGTTCAAGTATTTAATGTATAATCTCGATTTATTTCGTTTAAATGCAACATTTTTTTTTTTTTTTTTTTATAAACACGCTGGTCGTGAAATGATATTGTCGCATTGATCATGAAGGAAACTAGCTGCAGCGTAGCTAACAATAGAACGAAACCGTCTGTGTTCGGGAAGTCATGCAAGGGGTCCGAAAAACGTTCGGTGAACAGAGCAGTCCTCTGATTCTGCATTCGGGCAACGAACGTGCGGAAGACTATGGCCCATGCTGGGCCCATTCATCCCGTTTACACGGCGGTAGCCAGGTGTGTTGGACGGCAATTGCGGATGCGATGCGTCCTTTTCGCCTTTGATGAGAGAGGAATATGCGCGAACACGTTTTCGGACCCTGTGGACATCGAACTCGGCACGGGCAAATGGCACGGCGTCGGACGAGCATTGCCAAAATGTTGATTCCGAAAAATCTCATCCTTCATGTAGGTTTTTCGCGTTATTGTTGCACAAAAAAAATTCTTCCGCTATTGAGCAGGAATATCAATGACGGGAACGTCGTTTAAAACGTTATGCGGCCCGAGTAAAGGAACTTCATCTCTTTAGAATCATCGAAAAGAAATCCTGGGAGAATCGAAACGTTTTAGTTCTTCTCATATTCTCTTATGCCTGTTTTTTTTTATTTTTTATTTTTTTATATATTACACTTGTTATAAGTAATCAATGAAATTAATAAAATCTTTTATTAATTCTTATTAAATTAATTTTT
Organism: Cardiocondyla obscurior; assembly: GCF_019399895.1. Classification (NCBI taxonomy): domain Eukaryota; kingdom Metazoa; phylum Arthropoda; class Insecta; order Hymenoptera; family Formicidae; genus Cardiocondyla; species Cardiocondyla obscurior. The sequence continues at coordinate 9,543,397 of NC_091867.1, forward strand.
CGCCGCGACTTTAAAGCCTGCCCGAGAAATACTCGGGCACTGGTAAGGCGAACGAACTCTATTCGGTTTTAACGAAGGAACTCGACTCAACTTTAACGAAGGAATATGAGAAAGAATCGATGCCGTCCGCACTGTCTGCGTGCCGATAGTGCGTACCCTTCGGTAACTAGACACCGTCGTGTTTTTCGTGAAGAGTAGACGCGTCGAAACTTTTTCGCTGCCGCATATTTTCTACCGCAGCTACTTCTTGCGATACTTTTTATGGGCTTCGAGGGTAATTTCCTTCATATTTCTCCGCGCGATTCACATATCGCGAGTGATATTAAATTAATGCGCGGGCTTTTACGACGGTACGTGCCAGAGTCGTGAGGAAATTTTGCGAAAGCTTATCAGATTGCTGTTAACGACTCACCTGCACTCTCGATTCCGGTAAATTAATTTTCATGGCCACTTCCTCGCGCATAAAAATGTCAGGATATTTTGTTCTTGAAAAAAGCCCCTCTAATACATCTAGCTGCGATCGTGTGAACGTCGTTCTTTCCCGCCGCTGCTTTCTTGGATTACCTTTAATAGAAAATTTTCAGTTTCAACGAAAATATTACAGATATCTTTTTTTTTTTTTCTTTTTTTTTATTCAATTTTTTAAAATGCTTTTTCCCTTAAAATTCTTCAACGTCGATATTTAATGCAAAACATTTATAAAGACTTGAAGAGAAATAGTAAAATTGTTATTTTTTTAAAAACAATTATAATAATGAATAAAAAAAATAATAATAATAAAAAAAAAAATGCTAACAATTTTGCAATCTCCAATTTACCGTTGCATTATTTCGCGCTCGAGACATGATATGAACAATAGCAAATTAATAAATTTCACTGCATTACCCGTACGTCACGGGTCAACTATATTTAATAACCAATCGATGGCGATTAATAAAATAAATATAATAAATGAGCCAGTTATTAATAACTAAATTAATAGCAGTAATAATATTTTCACGAGTTGGAAGCAACTTCCGTGCATAATGCAAAAGCTTTCACATTAACACGATTAATGAATAATTTTGTATTGTTGTCATTATTAGCATTTCTGCGCTTTATCAACGTGCTTTCTCCAATTACAGTCCGACGTTATAACTCACTGCAATTTTCACGCATTTTTTACGTAATGGTATTAATACGTATAAAGACCGACAGCAGCAGTCTAGTATTTCGCGCTTTTCTCACATTTTCGCGGTGAAAATAACACACGCACGCACACGCACGCACACGCATACACAATTCAAACGTGGAAAAAGCTTTACTTTCGGCGTAGTAAAAATTAATAAAATATGATGGGCACTCACAGTAGACGGACTCACCGGCGGGTGTACAACCGGGATAACCGATGGTGGAGTGTAACGCATCGATCGGCATGCTGAGGCCCATGTAGGGTGCTGTCTTGAGGGCGCCATAGGGCCCAGCAGCGGACGGTCCAAACGCCGCGGGCCCAAAGAGTTCGGAGGCCGAGGTGGTGGAGGCGGCGAGGCCCCCGAGATCGGCGGCGCCGGCGCCCCCGCTGCAGCCGGAAGTACCCCCGAGGCTGTTCGGCCACATCACCACCCCCTCGGCCCCCAGCACGACCACCCTCCCGCCGCGGTCTCTCTAAAGAGACGTCCTCAACGTCCAAATAATACGTTTTGTCTGAAACAAAAATGACGGAAAATAAAATTACGTATGAGAAATTTATTCGACGGTTGTCTTAATTAAAGGCGCATGGTAGTTAATATATTTAATCTCGTGATAAATTGTGAGACGCTTAAAAATTCCTATAAATATGTATAAAGCATGCGGAGCAAATAGAAATTGTTATAGAACGTCAGATCCGTAGATCAAATGCGATCTGTCTTTCTATCGGAAAATCGCATTGTTATTTCGAAAAATGTATAATGTAGAAGATTTAGAAAAAAAGTAAAAAAAAATAAAACAAAAACCCGTGTTCTCTTTCTCTACATTTTTCTTACCAATTCGATCTGTTTTCTTTTACAGGAGGGTAAACAAGTGGACGTCCGCGCGCGGAGGTTCGGAACGAGAAAAGTCTCCCGTCGGTTATCAGGTAAGACTGTCTCACGTCATCAAACATAGAATAGTAGGCGCTTTAGACAAACGCAAGCCGATTGTGTTGTCCGGCATGGAAATAAGAATGACGCGGTTGGCAGCTGCAGGGGATAATCCAACGGAGGTGCAACAGGACTCCGTGGTATTCTCGGAGGTGCCGTGGCTCGCAACCTAATTCCGAAAACGTATCGGCGGCCCGAAAACCGAGAACAGCGAAAAAGGCACTTCGAGGCCCTGAACGCCGCGGCAGCGCAGCCTTCCCCGTGCGCGGCTCTTAGCCGTTGACTTAAGTCGCGTTTTATCCTCTCCGATTACAAAGTCAGAAACGGCCGGCACTCCCATCTCCGCGCTCGCCAAACGGACGGGCCACCTTCCCCGGTGGTGGCGACTTGTTAATTTATTTACCACCGCGTTTATTACGTCTGTGCACATCTGCGATACGCCGAACGACGACGGACCCCGCGTATTATTTCCTGTCTCCCGGACGTCGGCGTCCACATGTTTCGGATTAAGGGCCGCTAATCGGCGAGTAATTAATGCACAGTGAGAAACAATGACGGCATGCGCTCGCGACGCGGACTGGTTGGGATATTTAATACAAGACGCGTGACGCTCTCGAGATGTTTTAAATATCCTTCGTCATCCCGCCAACTGTGTCACAGCTCTTTGTCACAATTATTGTCCATCTGTTTAATTAAAAGAAGAAATTAAAAAAAATCGCCTCGATACAAGTTAAATATAACGTCAAGCGTAATTAAATATTTTACGAACCGATGAATTTTCTACAAACACGTTATACGGGATTGTTAATTCATTTAAAAATTAAATTTCCATGAGTTGAAATGAAAAATTTTTAATAATGTATACTTTTACGAGTCCCGCGCGGTGAGGTTTCTATTTGCAAATGTGACTGATTCCAAGTACGCGCTATTAAAATCTTATATTGTCTTTGATAACGTAATATTCCGCTTTGTCTCTTAGCTGAGCTCTATGTTGAAACCAGATATTATTGAATTGAACCGCCGTCCTGTGTACAAAAGGCCTCTTCAGAGTGTTAATAGAGCCGCCGCAGCGTGAATCTTTTCGCGCAAATACAGATGAAACACCCATAATCACCCTCATACGTCACAGCGTATGTACATTGCATCCTGTTGCGTCCGCAATTGAAATTTGTGCCCGCGACTGCTGTTGAAATTCGTTTCGCTGTAAATTTAACTACCGGACGCGAAATACGGGCGATAAGTGGCTTTATGACATATCTATCAGGTCGTCGCACTCTAATAATTTTAATATAATCACAGCTTCTCGTTGAATAAATTATAAATTCATGCAAAAAAAAAAAGTAAAGGGGGCGAGAGGAAAATTTTTATCTCACAAATTAGAACGTTAAATTTACCGTTAGAAAAATTTTTTAATCATTTACTTTACTCAATCGGACGTGATCCACGTAACAATTTGCACTCTGAAAGGGATGAAATTTTTTCATGCCGATATAAAATAGCGCTTCTTTTTTTTTTCTCTCTCTCTCTCTCTCTTTTTCATTTTTTGTTTTTTCCCTCCCTGAGGTTCGCGGAGCGACGGATGCACAGATTACATCGCTCGATAAAATTATTACGAATACTTAATATTGTAGACGTAAATGGTGAGCTCTCGCGCATCATATTGCGTTTCTAATATTACGTCTCATTACGCTCGCGCGCAAATTTTCCTCTGATCTCCCCGGGACCGGAATAAAGTTGCTCGTTGAAAAAGAATCCATAGAGTATACAGTGCCCCGTGACGCCGCCTCTCGTCCTGGTTATATTAAAATTTTGCCCACTACTAGAGAAAGGACGAAGGACGAAGAAAAGCGGGAGTTATTCCCCCTGGGGTCCTTCTGAAATCAGTCAAGCGCGAATCTCCACTTTTGTACACTTATGCGCCTCGCGCTCGCCACAAAGCACTTGTTACATGCCACCCAGCATGGGCGAAAAATACTGAAAACAACTGTCACTTTCGAGAATTTTTTAACGATCACTGGCCCTCGCGCATTGTTCCCGCACAAAGTATATTTTCTCTTTTCTTTCGTTCCGACGCAAGCTCTCGGCGTCGTTCACTTCGCCGACGAGAATTTGACCGAGAGTTTGAAGGTAATTCTTGAATCTTGCTTTACGTGATTATAGAAAAAAGAAAAGCAGAGCAGTGTAATACAGTGTCGAGTGATGTCAAGTGCTACAACGTCAGGATAATCCAGAAACTGCCACGGAAGGAAGGAAGGAAGGACGGAAGGATGGAAAGCAACCTACTCTAACTTAACCGAAAGCTACAAATGTAAGTGAACCGGCAACGCGCCGTAAATTACTCAATTATAATTATCCAATATTTTTCTCTTTATTCTTTTTTTTCTTTCTCCTTATTTTTATTTATTTATTGCAAACGCAATCTTGACTTATTGCGAACAATCGCGCAGAACCGTGAAATTCGAGCTCAATAATTCCTTCGTGATTAAACGAAATTAAAATTCAATTACGAAATTTCGATAACGTGTCGAAAATAAAAAGTCAAGACCCGCGCGAAAGTGTACGTCGACGAAGTACGACAGAGATTTACTCGCACCTACGTCGCGCTGAAACGCCGTCGCGAGAAGATGAAAGAAAAGGAGAGAGAACGGGCACTCAATAGTCCTCTTATTGCAATAGCCAGAAGTCTCTTTATTTTTGTGCACTTTGGTGTACGGGACAATGCACTTGTTACAGACCGCAAAGTGTGGACAAAATGCCCAGGCCGCCACTCGATTGGCCCTTGAGGGCACTCGAGTGGTCCGCGACCCTCGCGTAGCGCCCGGAGAGAAACCGATCGAACCAGAGAAAGATAGCCGAAGGGTGCCTTTTACACCCGCGCGTACTTTTCCAACCCTCCCTTTCCGAAAATCGATCTCCCGCTGCAACGAGTCACTCCCACGTCGAGCCCTTCGACGTGCTCGGCCCTAGCGCAAACACTTTGCGTTACCAATCAACAGATATATACCGGCATGCCATCCCTAATGACTGTTAAATCCCCATTATTACATCCCGGCGGGTGTGCGCCACGCGAGGGAGAGAGAGAGCGCGCGGCTTTACCCTCTCGTCGTCAAAGAATACGATTTACGGATACATCCGGCGGATATCACCGCGGATCGAATTAAGCTAACAAGGCGCACGTGCGTTTCGCGATACGCGTTTCGCAGTTGCGTATCTCGAATCCCGGCCGCGAATTTCTCCGGTGTTTCCCCGATTAGCCGGATCTCGAAGACTCTTTCCGCCGTCGCGTAACGGCAAACTCTTCGCAGCCGAAGCTTTTCTTATCCCTCCCCCGTGAACAGTAATAAAGCGGTACTTTCTGTTCGAGTAATTCCGACTTTGTAGGTTTCCGCCGGAGCGGTTGAATATATTTTCCGGCGGTCTCTCGTATCTTCTTAGCTCGGCGCGGTAATAATTCGCGGCCGAGTCGTAAACGTAAAGGGAATCTCGTGCGGATGCGGTCGCGATGGAGGCGCGCACACATCGGAAACAACTCGCAGCATCCGGATTCATTCGCGGGAGGGTTGCAACGTCGTTTCTGCATTAGGTAGCGCGGTTTGCGGCTTCGGTACATCCGACGCTACACGAAGAACGACACACTGGCGTAGCTATCCTAGAAAGTTAAGTCGCGGCCGCATTGTTTCCAGGAGTATTTGCACACAACCGCATTGTTCCTGAAAAGCCCGCTCTCCGCACGGGGAGCTCCAGAATGAACGTTGCGCGTATGTATGCACGTTGCGTCAAGTACAGCCGTGCCGCGAGCACCGCGAGCCAAGCCAGAAGGTACTTGTGAAACGAGCGAGGCATTAACTGATTCCGTGAACGATTTTTCGAGATTACGCCGGTGCTCGAAGACTCCGAGGCAAATGCGCGTACGCGCTCTCGTCGTTGATAAGTTTGTAATAGCCTTTCACGTTTACATTCTTATTCCCAAATACGTGACTTGAAACTTTCGACGTTTCAACAACGATAAAAAAAAAAAGAAGCGATATAAAATGCACAAAATTCACATTCTCGATGTCGAACATTATGCGGCGATCTCTGGAAAATTATACCACTCGGTTCGTTCGATCCGACAAGAAGAAAAAAAAAAGAAAAAAAAAATCCCAAAAAAGGAGAAGAAAAAAAAGCTCGAAAAACGCTCTCCTCGTATATCGTTTAATAGGATAATAATTAGTTCAATTACCTAACGATAAGAACACCGGACGCTCACGGCTGCGCCGAGCTTCGTGGGTCAGGCTCTACGTCGGGTTCCCCTCGTGAGGTAATTATTCCAGCATCGAGCTCGAACTTTTTCGGAGAGATGATTTTACGGTGTCGCGGAGTCGCACGCTTTATGTACCACGGATTGTACTCGGATACCTCTGTCAAGGGGCCGCGTGCACGTAACCATGCGCACCAAAGTCGTGCACCGTAGGAAGCTTCTCTACGAGGAAAGGAATCGCGTTGAATGCAGCCGTAGCCTCGGGTATACGGCGTTTTGTTGCGCGTTCATTGAGCGTAAAACTTAATTCCCGTAGAAATTCCAGAGGGTATACGGCGGGCTATACCTCCTCCGGCACGGAGGCTTGTTCTCCGGTAGTTAGTCTTTATTCTCGGCCGGCAAAAAAGGAGATGCCGATGGGGGCTGCGGCCCGCCACCGACGGGGATGAGCCTCCTCCGTTTCGCTGTCCCTCGCCTCCCCCTCTCGCCGCCACCTGCCTCCATTCCGCTTCATGCTCCTTTACGTTCCGCCCTGACGGACGGTGGAAGTTACTGATTTCTCGGAGCCAATTTCGAGGAGGTTTTGTTCCCTCGGGGCCGAGCATTCACGGTTCTACGGTGGCCACGTCAATCCTCCCCGTCGAAGGCACGGCGCGACATTGGGACCCGTTCGCACGTGATAACATCGACCAGGGGATTCCGAGAGACTTGACGCTTCGATGCTGAAGCTGAGATTTCAGCTCGTGACAGTAAATCGGGCACGGCCACGGTTTCTTTAAGATCTTCACGTTTCAAGGAGTGGTTTTAGTCGATGCATTTCAGTCGATACGTACACGTAACGCTTTCTTATGGAAGTTTATGCTTCAAATTTATTATATATCGGTCATTGTGTGTGCGTGTGTTTTTTTCTTTTCTTTTTTTTTTATCACGAAACCTATCACCCGATCGCACTTTCAAAATTTCGTCGCGGATAGAATAAATTCTTGTTAAAAGATAAACTTTGTCCTTGTATGCGAAGCATCCATTGTAGAAGCCTTGGAAAAACTTGTCGACTTCGTTGTTCGGCTTCCGTATCTTCTTCAGCATTGAAGTGGCCGTATATAACTCAAATGTATGCGGATTATAAACTGCGTCATTTGTCGAAGTTATTTTTGCCCGTACGAAGCATTAACAGAAAATAATAAATCTAATTTTGTTTTTTTTTAAGCATTTGTGAAACTATTTTTTTAGAAAGCCGCGAATAAATTATTTTAAATTAATTTGTTATTGAAATAATACATTTGGATATTTTTGTTCGATTATCGCCGCGAATGTCTTCACAAATATCACTCGCGTATTCGTTACATAATTCCAATGTGTATCCAACCTCGACGAGCGTACGCGTAAATTTTTTAATTTCAAGTCACGTTAACCAAAACTTCTTCCCCGTCCGTCGAACTGTCAACGAGAGACAGTTTCGAACCTCCTGGCAGCTGCAGAAAGCAATATTGTATTCGCCTAGCAGACGATCCGTGGTCTCTTTATGCCGTACAGCTTACAGACGGTAAAGATAAGATTCTTTTTAAACGAGGACCAATTATTTCTGCAGTTCCCTCTTCATTTAAAACTCCTCAGAGACACGAGCCTTCCCATTTTAATACAGACTTAGAATATCGTTACCACCGTTCAACGTGTCGTCTCTTTTCGACGTCGTTGCCTACTCATAATGCACTCTAACAATAAGTCTTACATTCCCAATTAGATCAACGTAGGAGCTGTTACACATTTTTCTTTCTTTTTATTATTTTTCTTTTTTTTTTCTACCACAATGTACACAAAGATCCTCGCGCAATGCGGAAGCGGGGGCACCCTTTGTTCGCGGCACAAAAAACACAACGCGGTACAGAGATCGCGCGGAGCCGTCGCGGGCCGAAGTTCTTGGCCGCTGGATGTGAGGATCGAGCACCGACTAGGATCCGAAATATCCCCGCGTTACCGCGAAGGACGCGCCAGCGTGTATAGACTGACGACGACGACGATGACAAGGAGACGAAGGACCTCCTCGTGGAAGGCGGACCTTAACCGGGAGGGAGGCAAGCCAAGAAGATTACCGTAAGCAGATTATTTCCGTGGAAATCCCGCTGGCCAACTCTCTCGGCACGCTACCACGCCGGGGCATTTCGGGATCGAAACTTCCCGCGAAACTGCAGGCGCGAACGGAAGTAGTCGAAGCTCGGCGCAGCGCGTTACAAGATCTGCTCTGACAGCAGCCGTCGGACATCGTAGATAAGATTATTGAGGGATCAAACATTCTCCGATGTAAAATAGATCCTGACGAGCTGGCCTCGCGCGAACGTCGCGCGATCGTCTGCTTCATAGGGGCTCTCCCGCGGGGAAAATCTAGAGTATCGTACTGGCGTATTTCTCGGTTAATTATTACAATTTTAATTTGCCGATAATTAATTGTGAAAATTAACAAGTGAGATTTTCCAATCGTATTATTAATTGATACGTATGACGATCGGGTTTCAAGGCACGTACAAAATTTTATATTTGCATAATAACTTCCCTGCGAATATCTGATGAACGCCCGTGGTCGATTTAACGTGATAACCTGTTGATAAAATCATGCTCGCCGATTCAATTATTTACGTTCATGAACTGTGCACTAAATTTTCGTAGATAAAGGAGAATTGAAAAAAAAATCTCTCTTTCTCTCTTTTTCTCTCTGCGTCAGATGATATATTGTACTTCGAAAAAAGTTTCGGGTTTTTATCGGCTTGGTCGTTTCCGGAGTAACAGATATTTCTCATTTTTCACGAAAAAAAATGCGGCATTGTGATTGATATAGAATTATTAATCGCGCGATACGAGATAGCGGAATTTCCGCCGAACCTCTTTCGCGTATTATATATTGTCTAATAATTCCAAGCGCTGGGCTCAATTAATAGCCCTCCGGCAAATACGGTGTGCTTCTTTTAACCCGTAAATGTTAACACCGCATATTTCCTGCGGCCATGCACTCTTTTCCCCATCACTCGCGAAATTTCCCTCGCTCTGCGGAATTTCGCACGGTTATTTCGAAACAAGTTCGCCCACGAATTTATACATTCTCTCTTTGGCCGGATGAAAGCTTCCATGTACGCCTCGCCGATTAAATGTCGGCGTTTTCGAGGTATTCGCGCACCGCAGCGCCCGAATTCGGTTGATTCGCTCGGCCGGGATTCTCTCTGTCTCTTTTTTTTCTCGTTTACCGCGGGAAGTAATCGCAGAGGATATCCGCAATCCGCAGAAATCATAAAAACCGTGGCGCACGCAGTCGAATTCTGTTTCACGAGGGAATCCACGCCGGTTGGAGCGGTATAGTTATTAATCATTAGTTTACTAAATGCAGTAACATCTTTTTTTTTTTTTTTTTTGAGGAGGAAATTAAATTTTAACTAAATTTATTTAAAAAGTTAGGTGCCGTTTGTATAATCGCGCTCGTTTATTCATTCATTATTACACTTTGCACGGCGGATGCAAAATTTTTGAACGGAGGACACCGCTCTGGAATAGAACGTCGCAATTTTTTTTTTTTTTTTTCCGAGTATTCAAAGGACAGATTTAATCATCGTGACGCTGGAAATCGAACGATACCAAATTAAAATTGTTATCAAGACTCGCGAGATCTACGCAAGGTAGCGGAAATTTTGTGGCCGCTGGAAAAATTAATCGTTCAATGAAAAAGAAAAAGAAAGAAAATATCGTGGTTCGCAACTTACTTAAGTGGCGATAAACAGCACACTCAATCGTTATCTATCTACACAAACTCATTATCTATAAATTATCTGACGATTATTTAGGAGAACTACGTACGCAGTTATTTTATTATTACGATGCCTTCGACACGTAGTTCGTAATGCTCGCGCTAATTCCGACAGAATTCACGGAAGGCGACTCCGTGAGAGGGAAATAAAATCGAAAAAGCCGAGGGACTAAGCGGCGAGTCAAAGTGATCTCCGCCAGATGTAAATCTATCATCGCGGAGAAGCTAATGACAATCTAAAAATACCACCGGCTTTATCACTGGCCTTACTAAACGCACGCTTATCAAAACTCGCGACAACGGAATTAGGTCAATCTCTCGGTGGACTCCGAGTGGAAGACGCGGCCCTATCGATCAGCCACGAGCAAACGGAGCATCAGGTTGGGCGATTAGACGAACAATATCCGCGTACATCCGCGAACACGTGGACTTAAGTAGGTTAGTAAATGGTCGGTGAACGGGAATACGGCGGGGCACCGCGGATGGCTCCGGCCGACCACGAGGACGCGGCGGTGACGTCGTACCAGCGGATATCCGCGGTCCGGCACCCTTTTTCCCGACCCTCTTCGGGGTCCCACGTCACTTTCCCGAGAACAGTCCGCGAGAAGAGGTACGGTCGCGGCACAACGAAATCTCGCGAAACGGCGAGAGGACGCTACTCACCCGAGGAGCGCTCGTAATTACCGGTACCGTTGCTCCCACGTCGATATTCCCTCGTCTTGAGCCCGATAATCCCAGGCGAAGCCCCCGAAATCGCACTCCAACACACACCGTGGCCCGGCGCGCAATACTCGCCGGCGCGCTCCCAATGTCAGAAAAGAGACGGGCTAGGTCGTTCGATCTCTCGGCACCGCGCACACCACTGAAACCGGCGCTTCGCCACGGCGTTCGCCACTCCACCGACGACCGACTCACCGAACGAGCGCGACCGATAGCTCGTAGAATACGGATGTATACACGATAATGACTATTCTATTCCCTAATCCACCGGAGTCGTCCACCGGCGTGGCTCTTCTCTTTCTCCCTCCGTCTCGTTCTCTCGCGCTTGCCCTTTCTTCCACCCTGTCTCTCTCTCTTCCACTCGGCCTCTTTCTTTCTCCCCCGTCTCCCTCTCTCTTCTCTTTCTCTCTCTTTTTCTCTCACACTCTCTCCCGTTCCCTCCCTTTATCCGCAGCACGTCTGCCCCGCACCTTCTCTCTCTTTGCCTCACGGAATGTGGGACAGATGGACAGAGACGGGAGATAGCGCGAGAGACGGCGACGATGGTCGGTAGAGAGACCAGTGCGAGCGGCTATTATAGCAGGAGGGCGTAGGAGAGCGCCCGGCTCAACTTTTCACGAGAACTTTAGTTGTTACAGATCGCTCTCTTGGTCGAGGGGTTATGCACGAGGGGGATGTTCGCTCGCCGGTTCTCGCGGCGGGGGAGGGACGCTGGGGGCGCCCCGGAGGCGCGTGGAGAGGGAATGGGGTGCGCGACGCGGCCGCGAAGCGACAGAGAAGCCCGGCGTGAATCGCACGAGGTAGCGCAAACGTGGAAGCGAGAGGTCAAACGCGGGTACCCGAAGGTGCTCCGAAAAGAGGGAGAGATGCGCGCATTCCCGCTCCGACGGCGGGGTGGGGATAAGGAAGGAAGAGAGGGAAGGTGGAAGGAACGCGGCGAGGTGGAGGAAGGGTGTAAAAGGGACGAAAGAAAAAGAGACAAGGGTCGGTCCTCCGCCACGCTGCGAAGCGAGAAGGAGCAACATGCGCCGTCGAACCCCGCGTCGACTCGTTCCCGAATTGGCGTGGCAGGGGCTGTACCAACCTCGTTGCCGCGGCACAGTGGGGCACCAATCGCCATCCCGTAACTCGCCAATCTCGCCAACCGCGATGGCAACGTCGTGTGACAACGGCGTTAGGTACAGTCCGTCTCTAAAAATATACTCTAACCCAGGGAGTCCCTTGTCCCTCTTCTCCCGTCACGTCCCGTCTCTTTTTCGCTTCCCCGTCGGCGGTCTCCTCTCGCCCTCATCCGCAATGTATCTTTCCCGCTCGAAGGTGTACGAATAGATTACGAGAAAATGGGTAAGAGTCGCCGGCTATTACTCCGCGATGTTAAGACCGGAGCATGTTTTGGCACTCCGTATGGCGTTACGCGAAAGAGCAATTGACTTTTATTCGTGGTTATTCACGCGGGACTTAAACTTTCTAAGGCGGAGGGAAGATTAACGCGCGGCGGAGGGTCAGATGTTAACGAGCGACTTTTGTGCATTACGTTTGTATTCGTTACGTTCAACCCCCTTAAGCCTAGGTTTCTTATTGAAGAGACAAAAAAAAAAAAAAAAAACATCTCTCGCCGGTACCATTAAAATATTAATATTCAAAAGATTAGGAAGCTATTTATGTATATTTTTACTCTTTTTTCGTACGACGACACCCGCCAACAATTTTCCCTCCCCCCATCGTCCCTCCCGGCCGTCAACGAGCTTTGCTAATTTATTTATTCGCCCATCTGTCTCGCTTAAATAAAGTTGTAAATTTCCGCCGATCAGCAGAGAGGCTGTATTAAGTCTTCACCGAATTAGACGAGGATTTAGCAAACGAAATAAAATAAAACGCCGCGTGTCATCGGTTTAATTTATAAGTTACTTTACGTTCGCAAGGCCATAGTAATCACACGCGATAATTTCCGCGATCGTCCGCCGGAATATTAAACGCGGCCGGCGGTATTAGATCACGCCTTATTAGCACGTTATCGAAAATCACGTTACACCCGGTTTCAAAATCTGATAGAGCGCGCGGTAATAATCTCACACGGTTAATTCGATTCTCGATTGAGATCCAGGCGTTCCTCTCGCGCACCCTGATCTGGATGCTTAATCTCGTTACGGCCGCAAGACGCCGGGGTGAACAATTTTTTTTCGTTCTTTTTTTTTTTTTAAATTTTTTCCCCTTATCTTTTACTTCCCGGCGCGATGGGTCCTCCCTCCCGATTCGCCCCTCGCGATCCTCCACCCTTTCTTTTGACGCGCTCTGTAGCCAGGTGATAGCTACATACCCGCGGTATACCCGCAACATAGCAATTTAACTTGCTCACGTGCGAGCGGTTAATGCTCTTACGGGATTTCGAAAAGATCAGCCAGCATTACTATGCTATTAGCGTAGCTAAAACCGGCTTGCTTCCATAAACCTATACTAACGCGCGGCCACTTTATTCACCGCCGGGGCCCATTCATGCGCTCTTACGCCAATTTTCCTCATTGACGGATTGGGACTGCGTGCTTACGTTGCGACGAGACGTCCGCGATTAGGCGGACCGCGCTGCGCCGATTTCCGGGGTGTCCGCGCGCGTGCCGCACGGCGATTTCACGGCGGGCGCGTACACGGCGTAGTATCGTTTCGCCGTTTTGACGGACAGGTGAAACATCCGGCGAGACACCGCCGTCTCGCTCTCGCTCTTTGCCCTCTCGCTCGCCGGCTCGTGGGAATTAGCAATTCTGGACGCACGTGGCGGCAGGGTCGGTTAATGTAAATGATGACGCGCGCGGAAAGTAATGCGGCGCGAAATTTGCCCGTTTTGTTTCTGCCAAGGTTCCCTGAGAAGACGCGGAAAAGTGCGGCAGGTACGATACGAATATTAATTAATTATTTTATTTTTTTTATTTTTTTTTTTTTATTCTTTCCTCTTTTTTTTTACGGTAGAAAAAGCCTCGCGATAACAGTCTCTTTATTTTACCTTGCAAATTTGGAAATATCGAGCATTTATTTGGTTAAAGTAATCAATTCGTATTAAATATGTATAATTTTAGAATGCTAATTACGTTTAATTGTGCCGGCGAAAGGGAAGGGAAAGTACAATCTTCGCCAAAGTTTATTAGCCTTTTCAATAAAAATCCTCAACGTTTAGCAAACAATTGGATGATATACGCGGAAAGATTACAGATTTATTGCCAGTTTTAGCTCAAATTGCGCGATAAGGCGCGTAAAACGCTCGCAGTTTTTGAACCGTAATCTACTCTCGCGGCATTAAGAGATCTGCATCAAATCGATAGTGGTATTACAGGTATTACACGGCATTAAAGTAAGAACCACCGATCCCAGTTTGACACGATTAATTAATTAACCGACGGCAATTCTATCGCTTTATATCCGCGAAATTTCACGGGGACGCAATATTTATGACGGCGTTAAGAATCACGCGCGGTCCGCGGTCCGGCCGTAAAATTTTTTCCTCTCTGAGTTATCGGGCGGCGTAACCATTTTAGCGAATCGTTATCGCCGTTAGTCAGTATCTAAAATCGACTCCGCGACTCATTTATATTCACGTTAGCTTATCCCCGTAACGCCAAAACAGACAGGCCGTTCGCGCCTCTTGTTATCTTGTGCACTCGCCACGCTGATTTCAATTAATGTAAGACAGCACTTAAAGATTATTATCCTCGTCACTGAACGAGACAAATGCCCACAGCTGCGGATTATTTCCCATTGAATTCCATTCCGCGACTGCCGCCGTGAATTTTGTCGGTGGATTTGAAGAACAAATATTTTCGCAGGGACGCATTAAAAAATAAAAAAAGAAAAGAAAAAAAAAATACGATATACGCGTTTTACGCATTTATACTTGCGGAACCGAAATCGTTCGCTCACGCCGTTTAAAATAATTAAAAATTGTTAGGTAATTAATACGTTGTCTCGCACATAAATTAGAATAATTTTATATGTATGGACACTGGTGAAATAAATGAGGCGGCGTATTTAATTCGCGGGCAAAGTAGAGAAGCGGGTGAAAGTATGCGAGCAAAGGAGCTTGGACGGCGCCATTCGTAGTATCGTGAATTAAACCAGGCGATGACAGACCTCTCGACACGAAATTAAATCGCGAATTATGACCTCGGGGGGTGCTGGCGCGATTTTCCGAGGGCGGCGGGAGAGATCAGCCCCGGGGATATTCGGGAGGTCATCCCCTTTCTGCGGGCGCCAAAGTCGTTCCCGAAATCTCTTCTTGCACAGACGCTTAAGGACGACTCTCGTTAAACGATCGATGCGCGCGAAAGCGCATTCGTGCTTCGGCGCTTGAAACGCTCTCGGATTTTATATAGAATGTAGTTCATGCTCATCATCCCGAAGATCAGCCGGCTGAGCCGTTCGACAAACTGTTCGAACAAAAAGCACTGAAAAAAGACAACTCGGTGCAAATAACCTTTGCTACGTTCCGCCCCATCGTTTTCTCCTTTATCCGCGCTCTCTGTCTCTCTCTCTCTTTCTCTTCCGCCCTCCAGTCTCCTTTTCTCTTTCACCCCGGCAGCGTTATGTCCTTTCGCCCAGGACTCGTCCGTCTCTTTTCTGTCCCGGCAGAGGCACCCTTTGCCGCGGCAAGGATTCTCCTTGTTGCGCTCGCGCGCGATGCAGGGCTCATTGGCGAGGAGAGAACGGAATTTGAAACTGAGGCAAGCCGCTTATGAAGCTTTCGCGTAAATCACCGGTGAAAGTCACCGAGTTCCCAAGTCAATGAATTACCCACCTCACCATACCCGACAGGGTCACGCGCGCCTTGGGGTTAGTGAGAATGATAAGTGTCTTCCGGTTTTAATAGGATACATATACCTTGCGCCGCGTTAAATATTTGACGTTGATCATATGATCGTTTAAGTTATATCATCGTCAAAATTCTTTTTCCAAACCGAAACGCGCCGCGGAACTTGTTCTGTCACGTTAATTTATGTTTTCCAATTGTTCCCCAGTTTTTTAAGAGCGTGAAATAATCTCTTTTCTTTTTCTTCCTTCTTCCATTCTTTCTTTATTTATTTTTTATTTATTTTTTAATTTTTATTTTACGTCGTGAATGAAAGTAATTTTATCGAAGGGTTGAGCGATTGCATTTCAACCGATTCAACGTCAACTTTTTTTTTTTATTTGATAATCTTCCAATAGCGCGTCTTGCGGGATTTACTTTCGTCGTATGACTACCGTTCGATCCAGCCCCGTAATGTAAATTCGATTGACTCCCATCGACACGATGGATTCCATTACGAGCATTGTACCCGGAATGTCCACCCACCGGTCTCGTTCGGCGAACACTACCCACAGTGACAACGAACGCCATTGATAGTGATTGATCACGCGAGTTCAGATAGAATCACGGGAGAAAAGTAGACTTTAGATGCTGCATGGGTTTCGAGTGGATTTCGTTGCAGATGCATCGGTCTATTCTTTTCTAAGACAGTTTTGCTGGTCATCTCTCGGTTGTCCCAGTCTTTTCACCGTCACGATTTCAGCGTCACAGGTGTTTCACGAAAATATATATATATATATATTTTTTTTTTCAGAAAATTATACATTTCGATTGATTAAAATATAAAACGATTAACGTAAAAGAGAAACAAAAAATGTTAGATATAAAATAATTAATTCTTGATCGCTGGCAAGTGGAATTGTCATGTTCGAATATTATTACAATATAATTTAATATACATTATCATGCTCGAAAATTTGATGAAGCAGCGATGTTTCAACGAGAGTTGAGATTAAGAAACTTAGGAGCAAAATACGAACAAGGTTTTCGCGTCAAGTTGAGATCGCCGGTGCACTGACTTCCGATATGCTCGCAGATAATTTGATTGTGCCAGCCAATGGCGAGTTTCAAAGAGATACCCTGCGGAGGGCCCAATCCCACGGCCCATTCACGTAATTCTGCAACGTAATACTCGCGGGACGTGAGATACCGATCGCTGTACGGTCAGTAAGAAATTGATTCCACGCAGTCACCAACCTCACCGTCATCGCCTTACCACGAATTTCTCCTTACAATTAGTGTCAAAATATTAGATAAAAAACCGGTTGCTGCGAACGAGCCGCGAGATTCTTTCGCAGTCTGTCGATTCGACGGCACCTCATGACTCTCCGCGAACGAGACGCGCGGACTTTGCTTCGCGGCTTTATTACATAATTTCGTTTAATTCGCCGGCGAGACATAAATTCGTTCGGCGGGGAAGGAAAGCGCGCTCGGCGAGCTAAACTTTCGCGGGATAAAGTCCACTGTCTGCCGTCCATTGTGACGATAGCGATTCTGTTACAATCGAGATCCACAGGTCGCGTAATACGAGTAGCCGGACGAACGATTGAATCTCGGGCAGCGGGAATGGGTGTCTTTGATAGCGTCGGTGCGTGTTCCCACATTTATTATCCTGGAAGTCGGACCCGGGGGCTAACGAGTTTTTCATCATTCGCGTCGGTGGTGCGAGATCTATTCAGGACGGAGGCCTCCTCTTATGCGCCGATCGGCCATTCGTCGGTCTACCTGCCGCATCGACTCCTTCTGCCTTATTCACCGGGCGAGCATTGTGCGCGAAATCCGGCGTTGCGCCGGACGTGAAAGATTTCCTTGTGCGAAGGAAGGAAATCGGGGCACCTTCGCTTTTTCTTCCTACTCCTTCCTGTACCGTGAATCATTTTTAAGACGACGCGTCCGCAGCCGTGGATTATACACGTGGCCGAAGAAGAGCCCCTCTGCATCGTCGCTCGTTAAATTTCGTGTGTGAAGTCAACTTCCGGAAGCGATCAATACGCCAAGTGAGAACGAATTCTCATTTAACATTTTGTCGCGTTTACTCGAAGCGTATTAAAATTATTTAAGAAAGAAAAAGAAAGAAAATGTTTTCCCCGCGACCTGCGTGGAAACAAAAAAAAAAAAAATCTGTCAAAGTATCGCGGGGCATCCGTAATACCTTGATACTCAATGAGATTCCACATTGCGAGAGATTATCAACGACGGCGGTTTTCATGGTCTCTCCGTGGTAATTTCGAGGTCGTGGCGAAAAGAGTGAGGAGAGAGAGAAAAAAAAAAAAAAGAAAGGGGAAAAAAA
Organism: Cardiocondyla obscurior; assembly: GCF_019399895.1. Lineage (NCBI taxonomy): Eukaryota > Metazoa > Arthropoda > Insecta > Hymenoptera > Formicidae > Cardiocondyla > Cardiocondyla obscurior. The sequence continues at coordinate 9,561,364 of NC_091867.1, forward strand.
AAGCGGGATCGCCGAGAGGGTCGAACGCGATAGATCGGATCCATTTTGCAGGGTACCAGTCAGATTTCCCGAGGGAATCTCTCGCGGCGAAGGGATGAAAGAGAAGGAGATACGGGGCCGTGACGCGCTATCGGAGGGTGAAGAAGACGGGGCTTCGGCTATTAGCGATCACAAATAGGCTATTACGGACCCATTAATAGAGCGCGGCCACGAGACGTGCGCCAACCGACACGGGAATCGCGAGTACCAGACATCCATCAAGCCCGACCACGTCTCCTTCCACCCTCTACCTACTCCCTGTCTCTCTCGCTCTCTCTCTCTCTCGCTTTCTTCCTCGGCCTCCCTAGTCTACGTCACGTCTCGCTTCAGCTATGAGCGACGGTGTAGGGTTTCCGGGAGCCCCAGGGACCGGTAATCCGAGATTCACTTTGTGCATAAGGACCCGTGCGCACGTAGAACACGCGGCCGTTTCATGATGTACGCGTTGCGTCACTGGCGCGCGTTCGCCACGCACTGCATTCGGATCGAATCCTCGACGGGGCCGGTGCCGACGCCGACTTCCGAGCCGCACACGCCGCCCTCGATTTTCGGCGACGCCGCCACGTCGCGTATCCTCCCGGCGTCAAAGTTTCTCCTCGAATACGGTTTTCACGGAGGACGAGAAGATCCTATCGGATTATCAGCCCGCGGCTTGAATCGTCTCCAGCGAAACGTCACGGGATTCACCTGAATTTTGTATGTATTTAATGATTTACGCAGCGGCATCGCGAGGCGCGTGGTGTACTCGGTTTGGCGAAGAAAAAATAAAAAGAAAAAGGAAAAAGAAAAAAAAAAAAAACGCGGGGACTTGAAACGAGCAATGAAAATGATCGTCGGTCGTAAATAAGCATAAGCCCGGCTAATCGAATAGGCAGAGCAACTGCAGCCACGTGCCGACTGACGCAACGCCGGTGGCAAATACCACTGCGTTGTTAGCCGAGTTAGTCAACATCGGCGCCTCGGATGTTAAGCCGACCCCGTTGTAACAGTGACTGACCAACCCCTGGCCATCCCCTTTTCCTGTCGATCGCGCGCAAGATCGCCCGTCGTCCCGGTGTAACATCGCCGATTGTCTCTGGTTAAAAAAGAAAAAAAATTAAAATAACAATAATAATAAAACGACAGCTGAAACAACGATTCTCGCTCGTGATAAAATTAAAATACGATAACGACGTATATAATAGCGCCGTGAAATATTTCCTTTTGCATTTTAATTTAAATGTTAATACAAATTAATTAGCGTCCGCGCGATGAAAGTGCCATAACTACATTGTCACTTCCGAATCAGAATCTTTCAATTTGCATGTATTAATTAATAAAACATGTTACATATAACTCACTCTCTCTCTTTCTCTCCCTCTCTCTCTCTCTCTCTCTCTCTCTCTCTCTCTTTTTCTAAGTATTAATTAATAAAGATTATTTATATGCAATACTCTGTAAACGAATGTTCGTGTATCTACAGCTCGGATAACTGACCGTCGAATATTACGTATCAGAATCGGAAATTCTGTCCGCGAAGACAATACGTGTTTACGTCCTTCCGGAAAGCCTACATCCCGATCAAGTCATGCCGAGCCGTTTGATTTCTCATCGATTTCCAATCGCGACGGCAAGCCAGTTTTTCCCAGCCGCGAGCTTGAGCCCGCGATGAATAATGTCATTCATCTCCGGCTTAACATTTCCCGCTCGTTAAGCCCGTGTCTGCGGCAGATCGGCCCAGGACTTTTGACGTGCTATCGATCGCGATTCTCGGTAACCGGAACGGCCGCCTCGGACGATTAGGGACTTCGGTCGCAGCAAACTGGTGGTAGTTGTATTACGGCTTAACAATTAGTAACTTTAAACTTTTGCCTCGCTTCTAAAAGGCTCACGACAATCGTCGTGGCCCGACGAATAGTCAAACAAACGTTTCATCAAATGGAAATACACGAGTCCCGCTGGCAAATATGTATTTTTAAACAGCCGCGAATATCGAGATCTCTTTTCATAAAAATCTTTTATTTAGAATTATAATATTTTAATCTGTAATTCTGTTATAATTTTGTAATTAATAAATTTAAAAAAAAAAAAAAGAAAAAAAGGAAAAAAAGGAAAAAAAGAATTTATGTATGTATCTATATTTTATGTATTATATGTTGTAGTATAATTTAATGTTTTAAATAATATTGAAGTCATTACTCTTAACAGATCCAGACAATGCCAACATATTCAGATTACAGTAAAAGCTCCATTATATTCGCGGAGATAACAGTTTGCAAAATATTACGTATAATATGTGTGGAAATCGCGAATATTGAAAAGGGGAAAAATAAATAAAAAGATTAAGATTTAATAAAAAAGAAAAAAATATAGTTAAAAAATATAAAAAAATACAAAACTATATAAAATAAAATAGACGTTTTGTTTTCCTTAAAATAAAAGCATAAAAAAAAAAAGAAAAAGAGGAACATACGTTTTTAATTTCTCGAAACGAGAAGCTTTTCCATCCGTTATCGCGATCGCGCATCAGGTTTATCATAGCTCGACACGTGACCCTCTCATTATCGACCGTCTAATGATCGATCTTCTCGCGCTGATAGCTTGTACCTCGACGCAAACCTATCCCCCTGTCCATTCTTTTCGTTCCCCCATGTCCAATGGTTCCAGTAGATACATCCACGTCTTTATGGTCGCGTAACAGCGGGCTCATTCCTATCTCCGCTTCCAGGAGCTCACGGTAGTGTGCGTAGGGATCGCTAGTAGGGAGCTGAAGAGCGATCGTGGCTGGCGAGTTCCGCCAGCAGAGAGAAGGCAGAGGAGCCGGACGAGAGAGGGTGTAGCGGCGAGGGTAGTTGCTGGTCGCGAGGGGCAGCAATCGCGGGCGGTGCAGGATCGGGGGAATGGCGGGTGGCTCGTGGAGGAACGAGCGGAAAGCGGCGGGAGGTGGAGAAGAGTGGAAGCGGGGGTTGTAAGCCGCTTACGCCCGCCGAGCGGAGAGCGACTCCTCGCTAATTATTTATAGGACCCTCTCTCGACTCTCTCTTCTTGCACGAGAGATCCTTCGTGGAGACGAGCTTCGCTTCTGCCTCCCTTTTTGCCTCCTCCCCCGTTTCATCTTTCCTCCCTTCTCCCTCCGTTTCTCTTTATCTCTTTCTCGTCCGCTACCCCGGCCTCGTTCAACGTCCTCTTTTCATTCCTCTTTTTACTCTTACGACCGCGGTCTCCTGCACCCCCTCCTCCTTCTCCTCCTCCTCCCCCCCCCCGTCCGACCGGTCCACTATATACTTTTATTCTGTGTGCGGAACTTATAACTGCACGGTACTCTTTTACTCTGACAGTGAGTGTTCCCTAAAATGGGAAAGGTTTTCGAGTCGTAAGAGCGGAGAGTATGGGATCTCGGGTTGATATAGAGGCGGGACGAAGTGCATGGCTTAACTCGAATCGCGGCTCTAAGAACGATGAAAGACGCGATTCGAGATTTGCAAAGTAATACAATGCCAAATTGCAAATAGTTCAACATGATTATTCCATTAACAGTGAACTTGCGATATCTAAAAAAAATAATAATAAAAAAGAAAGAAAGAAAGAGAAAAAAACATTTCGAATAACCGACTGTTGTTTCGCTCAGGCATTTCGCGACGTGGAATGCAATTGTTGATCGTTAATCGCGAGCCCGGTGATTAAACGCGCATTACGTGGCGCTAATCGGTGCCGCGCGCGAAAATTGCCGCTCAGTTTTTCGCCGCTCGCGGGATCATTAGTCACTAATGAACTTCCTCACTTTTTCGTTTACTGTTCCAGGTGCGAGCGGGTCTTCCGAGGAGACGACGACGCGCGGACGTGCGAGCGGAGGAATTTCATCGCGTGTGCGCGAGATCCCGCGGAAGCCGACGGTCCATTTTTTAGGATTACCTGCTCTTTCCCGCGGGCCAGCGGAAGGATCGAAGGGAAAAATCAAGCGGGGGACAGAAAATAGGTGCGTCGATCGGGGCGAGTCGAATGTTTGGACAGAGGGGGCTGAACAATGCGCTCGCGTCCCCTTGACTTCCTGGCGGAGCGTCTGATCTTCCTCCCGGCTACCGGTCCGTGGCCGAAATTCGACCGAACGTGGGAGGCTGGCCAAAAAAAATCGCTCCCGATCGCTTCTACGCCGTCGTACAGGTGGCTCGGCATCCCTCCGGTCGTCGGGCCGCGACGGTGGCATCCTTCGGGCAAAGAGAACTGCGATCCCGCCGAGCCGCTCGAAGCCTCGTGAGGACGCTAATCCACCGGGATGAGACCCGCCGATAATATTGTGCTGATTAAATGAGGCGGCGCACGCCTATATCCCGGAGAATCGAATGTATTTTTTTGCGCGCGACAGGCTGAAGCGAACGCGCCCCGCGCTTCCCTTCCGGCGAAGTCCCGTCGATTATCGAGCGATTCAATACGGACGGGCGGAAGGTCCTTTCAAGCGCGGCGACGGTGAATTTTTAATAACTCGAATCCCGTTTGCGCGACGCGTAAGTAACTATTTTATACTTCGGGAGCCATTCCGGACATTAGAAATTTTATTGTCCCCGGCGACGAAATAAATTAATAATACCGGGGTTATTTCAACGGCGCAACCGCTTCGGTCTTTTTCTCCAGCAAAATTCCCGAATCGGCTCCGTCAACTCGAAAGTTAACTCGGCCGTGGGTTACGTATTTACGCCCGGCACTTAAAATTCCGCGCGGCTTGTCCGGTTAAATCGCCATTTCGTGTCGTCAGCGTTCACTTCTTTCTAATTGATTAACGACATAGTCCTGTGATCGAGTTTGTCGGGGAGAAAAGAATTTGCCGCTTCCGACCCGATCGCGCGGGTACGCGCGGGTGGATGCACGTGGAACAAAGAAGAGATACCGAGGGAAGATCAAAGGGGTGCGGACGTTAACGCGAGGGCAAGTACGTGTCCTCGGCGGCGTCTACGATGCGCATCGACCAGCGACTTTTTTCAATTGAATTTGCGGCACGGCGCGATTCCGATTCCTTCCTGATTTGATTTCCTCGAGTTTAAAACGGCCGCTTATAGAGCATTAAGCGATCCTCAAAGTGGGAGCGGGAAAATCTAGTTACGGCCTGCACGAGCTGGCCTCTTTGATCCTGCCGATTTGCTGCCTCCTCTTCTCCCCTTTTCATCCCCCTTCGCGCGGCCCCCACGAGTCCACGCTCATTCTTCGCTCCTTCCGTTCTTCCCTTTACGTCTCCACACGGCTCCTCCCCTCTCCCCTATCTCTCGTTAGAGATATTGCCAATCGAGAAAGAATTCCCTTCTGGACTTTACGGACCTCCGAGATTGCGTGAAAATTTCATTCGCTCTTTATCCTTTTCGTCCCGCTTTCCGCGGATCGCACTTTGTCCTCTCTTTCGCCCGTCCGTCTCTTCTTTTTTTTTCCCTCCCACCCCTCCACGGTCTCCTGGCATAAATTAATCTTTCGTATGGCGACTGCCGTTAATTTTCCGCGCGGAAATATATAAGTCGCGGAATAATCGCGCGGCCGCCCCGTGGCGCGATTTAATTATTTAACCGCCCGGCCGAATTATCAAACCCGGCGCGCCGCGGGGTTTCATTATTTATACTGTTTGTTCACGGAATTGTTCGCGGGAATCGAACGAAATGTTAGAAATCTACGGCGAATAGAATCCAGCGACTCGAGACTTTTCACAAACCGCGTGTATAATTTATGACTCGCCCACGCGTAGTCCCTCGCTGCGCCGCGAGTGAAAAAGAGGACACGTCGGGTAGAAGGATGTCGGCGCAGTTGATCCAGCCCGCGAAATTAACTTGTAAACTAAGGAAAAAAAAAAAAAAAAAAGCGATGTCAAATGTAGGCTAACACCAGCGCCGGAGATATATCGCCGGTAAATTGCATCTTATAATCAATCCGTTTACAGTTTTACTTGAAATATATGAAAACATTAATGTCTAATATTTTACAAAGATAAGTGCAATAAAGAAAATAAATAAGATCCTCCTTAGCTTTCTTTTTCCACGATTTTCTTAGACGCGCGAGCGATTCAATTCGAGGGATTTACGTTCAACTTTTATCCAAAAGATCTTCTATATCTCTGATGAAGAAATCGTCTCTTGTGAGGAAAAAGAAAAAAAAATTAAAGAGATATTATTTTTCTTTTGTTAACTGAATGTAAAAATGACAATTTATGTATTTCTTTTTTTTTTTTTTTTTCCTTCTATGGCAAATTAAATTTTCCAGCCTACTGGCTAACGATTGTCGCAAAGAAATCGGATCTCTTCGCGATCGTTGGGATCTGCTTTCCGGCGAATCTGGCGGCTGATGATTTCTTGGGATCCAAATTATCCAAGTTGGTAGCGGGCGAACCTTTTGCGGGTCTTTTCTTCGGCAGGAGGTAAGTCACCTAGCTGTCCGGCGTCGAGACAATGTTTTAGGTAGGTGGGAAAGGTAAGGGAGATAATGCAAGTATTAAGCCGGCATAGACAGGGAGGCCGGCTACAGGAAAAGGGGTAAGAGAACCGTTTGCGAGGATATAGGTAGGTAAGTCGGGGCTTAGCCCGGTGACACAGTAAGCGGAACCGTGGCATGAAGCTTACCGGCGACTCTCCCGTAGTTGTTATAATGGGATCCGGCTAAACGCAAGCCGATTTTAACTCTTCGCCGCGACACTCGGCCAAGTTCAAGGCCATTGTCTTCGCCGCAAGAATGAAGCCGTCGTTGGTCGACGACGGTCCTTACGACCGCGGAAATCGCGGTGCGAATTCGACGACGTCTCCCCGCTGCGAAGTGTCGCGCCGCTTCTTTTCCTTCCCCGAGTCCCTTTGTTCTTCGTAAGCGCCGCGAAGTTTTTTTTTCTTTTTTTTTTTTTCCCCTTCGAGCGTACAATCCGACGGTTTCGACCTAGCCTGAAATTTCACGCAAAGCAATTTAATGTACCTCTGGCATTCGTGAACTTAATTTATCTTCCTCTTTTTTTATTTTATATGTTTTTTTTTATTCTTCTAGATTTAATTATAACTTTTTATTGTAAAGCAGACGTCGATTAAAACAGCTAATTTAATTGGATTTCTTTAACCCTCGGGCCTTAATAAATTGATAAGTCCTTCCGGGGTTATTTTAGCGAAAACAGCATTCGCTGCTGTGACGCAAGATAAATCTAAGTGACGTAAGTTAGCTACGGGAAATTGAATCGATATATCCTCTTTAAAGAGAAAGTCGCAAAGGATTTGCGCCTCGATTATACGAAAGGGTCATCAAAGCTGCGCGCGGGCAACGAGCGATTCGTTATAGCTCATTAATTTGATGAGTTAGAAAGGATGCCGGATTACGTCGTCAAAAGGTAGACAGGTACGCGATCTGTCCAATTAGCCGGGGCATAGGGGCGGTTCGCGTTCTCCTTCGTCCTCGCATGGGGTCCTTTGTGCCGCGGATGTTTAGGCCATTTAGAACGCCAGTGGCGAACGGCACCCTTCCCGCCGTTGTTTGCCGCGCGTCCACCGCAGAATCCGTAACACCTGCGATATTTCCTAATGGACCGAGGCACGTAGGATGAGTTTCGCAATCCAGATTATGATTGATGCACTTCTCCCCGTCTTACTTGCAAGATCACGCTTACGCGCGTTCACTGAATAATCCGCTATCTTCTTCTCCGTCAGTATAATTATTAACGTCCACGTTCTTACGCGTACGCGCGAATAATTAAATTAAGTGCCCGACAGCTGGTGTATATTTTAGATTTACGTGACGTCACGCGGATCTTTTAATTCGAGAAATTAGACACGCGGGAGAGTAAGGCTCTTTTTAATTGCCTTTATCCGTTCCGCGCGCGCATCTCGCGTGGCAGGAAAAAAAAGAAAAAAAAATGAGAGAGAGAGACAGAGAAAAAAAGTTAGAGAAATTAACGCGCGATAGAGCAACGGCGCGGGCAAACGGCGATGCCTGGCATCGCGATTACCTCGCGCAACCGCGAGTTTGTAATTAATATAGGCTTAATGGTTCAAGATCGATATACGCGCGGCCGCTCAAATAACAAAGTGCGGTCGCTTTGACGTTAATTAATTTCAAGTGCATTAGCAGAATTGCTGCCCGCGGCGATAGGGTCTTGCGAACATCAGTGTGATTAATAAGAACCGCGTTTGCGATCTATAAAGCTGCCAGGCCAAAATGAAAAGAGGGGATTGCGCTCTCCGGGAAACTCTGTCACCGGTTATGCAATTCGGTACGTAATCCGCAGGTCGGAAGCGCGTATGCGAGAAGCGATAGAATTTCGATTTAAAACAAATCCGTCAATGCTCTTCTCGATAAGTATTCGGCGGCGATATCCGGGAGGGAAGATCAAAGACCGGGAAAAGTAACTGACACCCCACTTATTAATAATATCGGATATTTTTTTTGTTTTTTTTTTCTGATGTAGGAAGATCCCTTCGCACATGATAGAACAATCATGTATCTTATAAGAGATATACGTTTTATGTACATTTGCGTCGTATTATTACAAAGTAGCTTAAGCCTACCGTAATATCCATTATAATTTTTTTTTTTCTTTTTTTTTAATTTTTTTTTTTTTTTCCTTTAATCGCCTTCCTATCATTAATCTTAATGATATTCTTTTTTTTCTTTTTTTTGTTATTCTTTAATTATACATCATCTAAACGTAATATTACAGGATAATATACATTACGTAGTATACACGAAATATACACTTACGATTAAGTAGGCATTCTCGCGCGTACTTCTTGTCTTTTGCCGGAGAAACACATTATGATAATTAAGTTATCGCGCGAAAAAGTACAGCGTGTAAACTTTTTACGAAGTTTAAGTCCTTCGAAAGGGGGACGCGAACGGTACGATAGAAAGAAAACGGCTATATAACAAGACTTCTCCGCGGGACGAGGCAATTCTCACTTTACCCTTTTTTCCTTTATCTCTTATCTGCCTCGTTTTCTGAACTCTCCCCCTTCCCTCTCCATCCGCTTTCTCTTTACTCTAATATACAGAAATACTCTTGAGATCTCACGATGGAATCCGTACCTTTACATTTCTCACTTATTCACGCGTCATCGTATTCATTAATACTATTTACAAGATTTTTTTTCATGGCTACTATGGCCGTACTTGATATGGATAATTATCTATGTTAATTATAATAATAAGGATAATACCAATGACAAAGACGGCAGTGATGGGTAGTCGTCTTTCTTTTTTTTTTCTTTTTTTTTAAAGCATATCGTAGATTAGGATCTTAAAAAAGAAATTTTGATGCGCCGCGCATACCAAGCTTTTTATGAGAAAGTTGAATAAAATTTTTTTACTTTTTCTTTTTTTTTTTTCTTTTTTATAAATACGTCCTCCCTTTGCTTTTAATTACAAGGATAAGCTTACTTTCTTGTTTCTTTTCGTGTCTTTCGAAAATAAAATTTAACTTTCCTACCGTGAGTGACGTCGGTCGTTCATCAAGTTACACTCGTAATTAACGTTTATTGCTAAATCCGCTTATCTCCATTTGAAATATATAAAATATTTGACCCGAAAGTACATTGTGTGCATATTTAGAATTTAAAAACCAGGCAACTTAGAATTTAGCGTTAAATATGAAGTCGGGAGTATGAATTTTAATTTCGATGGAATCCCAGCGGAAACGTGGAACGGTAATTTTTGTAAGTTAAAGATACGCGGTGGTTAAAAAACTTTGCCTTTCGACAGTTGAAAATTTGCATTTTCTTGCGGATTGTCTGCATACGATTCTTAGGATCGATTCCTAAAATTAATAAATCTTGATTTATTACGGTAATATAAATTCAAAGTGAAACATACGTCGAATGTATATTGCCGATTTTATCCAAAGATGCGTTATGTACGAGCGCGCGCGCGTGCACGTATATTAAAAGAGCAAAGTGTAAAAAGAACTTTAATTATTTCACGATAAAAAAAGAACTCCAATAAGGAAAGAAGGAAGGGGGATAAAAAAAAAAGAACTCCAATAAGAAAAAGAAAAAAGGGGGGAAAAATGCGGTTAAATAACTAAACATTTACATGATGAATACCTACATTTTACGAATTACAAGCATTACGTCAAATAAAATCAGAAAATATGTTTGATATATCAACGTATTTATGAAACATCTCGTGGAACGTAATTAAAACCAGTTAAAGAGAAAATTTCACTCTCCTCCCAAACAATTTTACGTAATAATATGAATAAATTTATTAATAAATCCACAAATTGATAAAGATGAAAGTTAAAAAGTTAAATAATATTTAACCTTCTGTAAAATCAGTCCGTATATTTCAAATTAAAATTACGCGCGTGGAAATATACGTCGAGTTTCACATGATTCATATACTCTTTAATTTCGGCACAATTTTTCTATTTGGAAAACTTGAAAACTGTTCTATTAAAAAAGAAAAAAAAAATATTGCAATAATTATTAATAAATTAATAAAAAATTAATTTTTATAAAAAGAGTGTATAATTTTAGATTTTGAAAATCGCGTCTTGGACGATTGCCAGACGATCTCGGCAATTCTCCGCGAATTTCCCGAAGACACCAAACAACTTTTTCCTTTCTTTTTTACATATTTTTTTCTTCTTGGTCGCGCGTTGCTGTTGCAATTCCCAGCTCAACGCAACGGATAAAAGAAATATATTGCCTGCTTTAAACTGTCGATTAAATCTTGTACACTTTTGTAACTATCAATTTTATTCGCGCGCACATTATATCTGAGACGATGCTTTAAAGTAAACGTTTAATCGAATTGAAATTAGGTTGCCACAGATATTACTCTTTCTCTTTTTAAGTTTAACATGTAAGCGAGCAATTAACACCTGTCCACAGTCGTTTCTGGATAAAACGTCCGTGTAACCGATTTACGCGCACTGATTGGAATGATCACACCCATTAAGTTTGGAGCCACGTCTAACGTTACTTTGGCCAAGCTCCCTTCTCGCACGATCAATTGTCGTCCGAGTCCAAGCTGCCGTTGATCTCGTGGCAGATCGCTGTGTTCAATCGCCAGTGATAGGGCATCGAGGTGCCGGCGGTCGTGCTCACGGGTTCCTGGCTACGCTGGAAGATCCCGGAGGACCTGCTGGACCGCTATACTAACGGCGGATACTTTTGATCGGGCAGCACGTAGCCGGTGGCCTCGTCGCCGGACGCCGCGGCGGCGGCGGCGACGGCGGCGGCTGCCGCGATGTCGTTGCTGGTGGCTTGCGTCTGACTAGTCACCGGGTTCAGGTGATGACTGGTCAGATGCGACATGGACGGGGTCAGCGTCATGTTTGGATGATATTGCGGATGATGGTAGTTAGTCTGCGGGCTGTGGTGCATGTGAGGGATTTGAGCCTGATAATAGTCGCCACCGTACACGCCCGGGGTTTGTGCGTAGGCGTTGTAGCCCTGGCCGGCGTATTGGCTGTGGTTCACGGACGCTGACCCCGCCGAGCTCCAGCCGAAGCTGTAGGTCTCGCCGTGATGGATTTGGTTCATCGCGCTCGGATAGGACGACGGCTGCAGCTGGTTGGAGCTCGGGGTCAGCGGCGGCGACGGGGTCGTCAGGTTGCTGTTCGCACCGCTGCCACCGGTCGGCGTCGTTCCGACGCGAGGATACGTCGACTGGGTCGACAGCAGCGGGGTCGACAGGGGCGAGTTACCCGCGACCGGCGCGTCTCTACCTTGCACCGGGGAATCCGGCGAGGACCGCCTGCTCGGCGTCGTCGACGAGCTCGTCGATATTCTGCTACCGGTGCTGCTATTACTGTGGTTTTGATTTGATCTGGGCGAACCTTTCGACGGAGAGGTCTGCTGCTGTTGCTGCTGCTGCTGCTGCTGCTGCTGGTGCTGCTGTAATTGCTGCCTGCATTTGGCGCGGCGATTCTTGAACCATACCTGGGAACAAAGACACGTCGAAGATACCGTGAGATTATAAAAATAAATCGATCGACGGGAGTAATGGATTTATTTTCAAGGTAACATTTTTTATTACTTCACGGATATTACAAAATAAAATCAAATAAAATAAATACGAAACAATGTAGCCTAAAAATTAATTAAGTTCCACCGATGGACCGAGGTACAAAAGTCTCGGATGAAAGCCGTAGCCCAAGGGATCGGCCGGGGAGGAAAGATGTCCCGCCACGAGAGACGAAAGCGACCGAATGGGGAGTTAATCGGTGCAATGGGAAAGTAATCGCGGGCGAGCGGGCGTAACATTTCATTAAATCGCAACAATAACAAGGATCTGAAGGGAGGAGCCGTACGAGGAAGCGTTCCCGACACGCGTGTATTGGAGCATCCCCTGGGTATCCTCGAGCACGGTTGTTCATCGGAACGCATGCGCGAATCAGAGCTCGTCGTAGGGTTGTTTTCAACCCCTGAGATCGTATAGTTGGTTACGCTTGTGCGTGTGCGATGTAACCGCGCGCCCGTACGAATGTAGAGTAAAACGCACACACGGCGGGCCTTTCTTCCGGAGTTGCACACGCTAGAAACGCCGAAACGCCGCACACAGGCTCACCGTGTCCGAAAGACGGGCGCACACCTACGGTGGAGTTTTTCTTTTCGGAAAGGGGCACCCCGGGCGGCAGGAGGGCGAGAGGAAACAGGGGGGGACAAAAAGCAACCCTTCGCAGGCCGCAAGCTCGCGGAGTGCGTTGTGATCGCCCATCCTACCCCTCCCGTACCTTCGTCCCCCGTATTACTCCCCCTCACGCAGCCCCCTATAATCCCGGCGGAGCACAATGTGGCTAGGGGTGCGATCCTATGAATCTATGCCCGCGCCTTTAAAAGCGGGACCCGCCGTCGTTGTTGTTATTATCGGCGGCATTGTAACAGTTGTTACGGAGAGCGCAAATCGCCGAAGCGTATGAGGGATTTCGAGCTGCGTGCACATTCGCCAGCCGAGACAGAAGCCACGCGCAATCCCTTCGTCTTTTGTTTCGAACCGTGTCGGAAGAATGGACGGAAACTTTAATCGCTCGCCGAACTGTTACGAACACTGTCATGCTTGGAAAAAAAAAAAAGAAAAAAATTTTAGCGACATCGGATTAGCGAGATAGTTTCGCGATACGGATCCTGCGAGCGTAACAGTTGCTTTGCAATTAAAAAAAAAATTTTAAAGAATATTCCTCGTCAAATATTAATTACTTTCTATTCGTCGTCGATTAATCTCATGTAATTACCCAAAGCCGAGCTTTCGTATTTTTCTTTATCGTCGGAAAAAAAAATTTTATTTTCACGCTAACTAATTCCGAAACGAGTAATCGTTCACCCATCGCAAATCGTTCTCCCGTTTGTTTGGCTTCTGCCTCGTCGTGTCGCGATAGGCAGATCCTCATTTCGCAAAAGTCATCTTCCACGCCGAGCAATGGGGCGTTGAAATCTGTTGGGCGCGATGTACGCGGATATTGCGTATCAGCGCGGGTGAAACGAGCCTCCGAAAGGGCGAGAGAGACGAGTTTATACCGAGGACGACGCGGCAGACAGAGAACGATCCCATTATAGCGGCATGTTTGCACAACGACACCCCCTTCAGAAACAGCAAGAAGGGAGTCGGAGAGAGACAGCTACCCCCAAAAACCAACCAAACAGGCCGCGATGGCATCCGGGGACCCCCGGGGGCAACCACCGACGGTTTCACGCCCGTACACACGAGAGATCGTCGACGAAGGCCGAGGTGCAAATTGCGCCACCATCTGGTTTACGCTCAGCGAACGGAAAACCACCCCATTGACCAGGGAGAGGCGGCGCAGCTGCGTTGACACTCTGTTATGACAAATATATTTTCTTATTTGTACTATTAATACAACCCGGCTGACGATACCCATCCGGAAACGTGTCATCGTCCGGCGCGCAGGATTGATGGAGAAAACAAGCGCGCGAGGACCCGCGGCTGTTTGCTAATGCGAACGTGATGAACGCTCTGTTCGCGACGCGTCGTTAACGTTTACTCATTACGCGACCGGGCCGGAAATATCGATGAAGCTATAAATATCAAAATTACAAGTGACAGGAATTAAAAAAAAAAAAAGATAAAAAAAAAGAAAAACGACTGTTAATATAAATATGTATCACGTTTAATACATGTGTACCATAAATTTTAAATTGTTTTAAATTTCAAACTTTAAAAATTAAAAAAAAAATATATATATAAAACAAAAAATTCGCGCTTTAATTAACCTGCTCGGTACATTCTTCCGACTATAAAATTCCGCAGTGCAAAATGTCTCGCGCGATAAATTGGTCGAAGAGTCTCGCGATACGAGCACGGCCAGATTCTCCGGTCTCTCTCTCTTTTTTTTTTTTTTTCCCCATCGACGAGACAATATTTTCCGATGGTCGTAAGTGACGAGCGAACGGCGATGGAATGGCAACGAGCGCGGAATTCATTCAGCGGCGCGTTGCAGCGCATCGGCCGCGTCGCCACGCAGCTGCGTGGTTCTCTCGACGAGAGGAGCCGCGTATAGAGCTCTCGCGAACGAGACAGAACCGGGGGCTATAATCCAGGAACAAATCAACGATATGTTGTACCTCGCACGCCGCGTTACCATGTGTATCTCCGTCCATACACACACCTATGCCTCCGCATCAGACCTCTGCCCCCCAGCCGTCTTCCAGCCCGAACTCCCCCCTGCTTTTAAAATTTTCAGATAGCATCCCTCTTCTAGATATTATTTGGTCGCACAGATACGCGCCACATACAGGCGAACCTTTCCGTACGCGTAACACACATACGCGCGCATATATAGATATCCCGCGTGTATAATACGCCGAATGTATTCTCTCCTTGCGCCAGCGCGCGTAACGCGCGGATACGCGCGGCCGTTTCCGCGTGTGCGACGCACACCATTTGCAGTTGCGTCGCTATTCACAGCGGCTTAACTTAACGTTGAAAACTTCGCTTCCCCGAGACCGAATGTCCGCGCTTTCTGTCCTACATATTTCACGATTCCGCCGGTTGCGATATTACGATCTCCGCGGCGGTGACTCAAACGGACTTGGGTAACGGGGAGGCGAACCCACCGTGATTCTACTAATTATTAATGCGTAATATTAAACGAAAGTAAAAGGTACGGATTGAATTCTTCGAGTCTACCTCGAGTACGGTCTTCGTAACGCCGGCGCATACGCGGTACACTTCCCTCGAGTGTTGCATGTAAATTGCGAGGGGCTCGGCCGATAGTAAAACCGTCTCGGTATTCGAGACACGGAGCCCGGAGAATCCACGCGATCGTGACTTGGTAACACCCCGCCGCGAAATAAAGATGTCACGGGAACCGCAATAAAAGCGTCAACGAGCTCGTCGGCACATCTATCAATGTACGAGACTGCAGGGCTGGGACAATGGTGAAATGGAACGACGTAGGGCGCGAACATCGCGCTGTGTAAATATCTTAAATCTCGCCCGCGATTGCCGAGGCACGAAACGCGCCCCCTTAGCCGTTCTCTCTCTCTCTCTCTCTCTCGCTTCCCTATTCCTTCCGCGCCTCCGCCCTCGCCTCTCTCGTTTTCGTCGCGTATCGCGTTTTACATTGTGCAATTTGACGCGCGGGAGCGTAATGGCTTTGAATGTTAATACACGGCGTGCCATCGCGCGCGAAATCGACAACAGCAATCTAAAGTTACTCGCGGAGAGCGTCGTCGCTTTCCGAGAGCGCGCCTCGAAAGACTTTTCCGTCCGCCGGCGTTATTATTTCTATATCGTCGCCAGCGGTGTTCCAGAAGCTGTAAAAGCTGCGGGGCAGAACAGGAGCAGGGTCGAAAGGTGGAAAGAAAAGAAAAAAAAAAAAAATAATTACCTGGACTCGCGACTCTGGCAGGTTGATCTTCAGGGCAACCTCCTCTCGCATAAAGATGTCCGGATATCTCGTTTTCGAGAATAGCCCCTCCAGCACGTCCAGTTGAGCTCTGGTGAAGGTCGTTCTTTCGCGACGCTGCTTGCGTTGATTCATTCCTGCAACGTGAGGGAAAGAAGTGGTCGGCGTTAATCGTCGGCATAAATCTCGGGGGAAGTTTTATTTCCATGCCGATCCGCGTTACTGCGTTACGCCCACGAAATTATCATACGCTGAATTCTAAACGAGTTAATAAAAAAATTTATTCGTTTCGCCTAATCGTCGAGTAAGTTTCGATATTCGTTAAATCAATGATGCATCGGCGAGTTTTGTGATGCGGCTTTTACGCGCCTCTTCACGTATCGAAAAGCGAGGGGAAATGAGTGGAAAGAAGAAAAAGGAGATAAGAAAAAAAGAAAAAAAGAAAAGAAGAAAAGAAAACGCAAGTTACAACCATCAGGGAACTGTATATCGCTGTCGCGAGGCAGGCTTCGGTATCGAGAATTCAATACGTTCACGTGGAACGACGTCTTGAAATATGGAACGCCTACGACATCAGTGTCTTGCACGAAGACGGGGGTTGTTGCCGCGCGCAGGGCGGCAAAGGGGGTTTGACGTGGAGGGGTGTGAGCGTTGCGAGGTCGCGATAGCGTAATTTTGAACGGCTCCCCCCTGCAGCCCACCCCATGCTACCTTCCTCGTGCCATCGAGCCTCGCTTGGCTCGTTTCGGGACCCACGTAATCCGCTTATGAGGGGGTCACGGGGGTGCCGGCGAAGGGAGCGGAGGGAGAGAGGGAATACACCCCGGAATACACGAGCATCCAGAGGACCGAAGTCGCGGTTCGTTCCCAGCTGCCGCTGAAAACGACGACGGCCTGGCATCGCTGGCTCTCGACGGGCACGCCGGCGAAGCGCCTACGGGTCCTCGGTGGCGAACCAATAAAAAGGACCGACTGGAAAAACTGCGCCTTGCCCAGGGTCTCCGGGTTGGAAGCCGGATCGTAAAGTCGCAGGCGGAATGGTGGAATCCTGGGGTATTCGCCGGGTCGTCAAGTATTTTTATGCGTCAAATTTTCATGTTGTCGCTCGGCGCGAAGAGCTCGCGGGGTATTAATGAGAGAGAAAGAGAGGAGAGAAAAAAGAAAAAAAAAAAAAAAAAAGAACCTTCCACAAGGCGAGAGGTAGAAGTGCTCGATCAAGATGCGTCCTAATCTGCACCGGGTCTTGGAGCCTGCAAATCTTTTTTTTTTTTCCCTTTTTTCTTTCTTTTTTTTTTGTGGCGAAAGTTTCCGATTTTACAGCCACGAATGACCGACGGTCGTACGAGTTGAATAATTGAGAGAATAGGGTCGTTCACGAGAGATTGGTGAAGCCCCGCCTCGTAAAGTGGGTATACGTCTGTAATCGTCCCGTTAAGACTTGGGAGACACGCGAAGAGGCAGCTGTTTACGAGACGATCGATGCTTTCTCTTTCTCCTTTTCCGTGCCTCTTATCCGCCATACTTGAAGGCCCTCCGCTCACCGAACACAATAAAGAAAAAGAGTCACACTGCCGAGATGCAAAAAGGAGAAAGCCCGCGTCATCGGGGAAAGATATGACGCGGAATAAAAAGCGGAACAGCGAATATAAAGACGCGAATAGCATTTAAAAAAAAAAGAAAAAAAAAAAGGTGACTCCCTGAAAATTGCGTATAAACCGTGTGTGGTAAACCAATGGCGAATGCAAAGAACGGACGTTAAAACGGAAAACGACTGGAATAAAACTGATTAAATATCATATAAGCAAGGAACTTAATTAAATAGCCATTTAATTATCAGAGAAATTAAATTGACTTTAATCTGTACTCTGTATCTAGCGCATGTTTCTATTAATTTTCTGCTGCAACGCACTTATTTTTTCGCTCGCGATAAATTATTTCAAATACTTATAATTATATTTTTTTTTTTTCTTAGAAAATTATATTTTGCAATTAAAATAAATCGAAATACCTCGCCGCTTCGTCGAGTCAATAAATACGTACTGTCCAAGACTCAATCGGAAGCATTTCGACGCGAGACGATAGTTTATCAATGGCAAGCAACGACGACAAAAGCGAGGTAACCGAAGGCGGGAGCGGTCCAGAAAAAAAGGTAGCAGCGTCGTTGTATCAATCGCATATCTCGTGGGTGCCCTCCCGGTCCGAAGTGAGCCCACGGGATGAGGAGGATGACGACGAACGACGACGGTACCTGCGCGATTGGCTAACGAACTGGTCGAGTGGGCTACCAGCACGGTTACCGTAGTAGATCTTCGGTGCAGATTGCGTCGCGCTTACAATGTACAAACTCCAATGGTGGTCGGGTATTACCCGCCATTGCCTCGTGTCACGGGGGCGCGACACACCCGCGATCGTTCGATCTATGATACGTATCTCGCCGCCTCCGGCACGGATCTGTCGTTGATTGTGGGCACACACCGGAGGATCCATCGGGTGAAACAATCTCCGCGCCGTCGCCCACGAGAACGACGCGATTAGACGAGATGAGGATACGCGCGTTTTATTAAAATTCCTCTGATTGTCAGCGTCGGTCGTTACCGAAACGATAAACATCTTATTTTCAATGACGTTACTCGGGAGCCCGGCTCCGAAGGTACGAGTTGTATATTTTAGGTTCAAGCTCGTCCGGCGGTTGTATGTAGAATACATATATAGTATATATGTATAACGGTTTTGCGCGCGCTGAATTATTCGTTGAACAAATCCCATTTGATTGGGAACCTTTTTCGTGTCCATAGCCGGTGGACCCGCCGCCGCGGCGGCGCATGGAGAATAGCTCGTGAGAGGACACCCTGATTGTCGAGTGGGCGTCGGTGCTACTGTTAACGACGGCCTTTGCCATCGGTCCGGTGAGAGCCGGGCACTTCTACACACCCAAGACAATGGTTCCCCGATTATGGCCTCTCTCCTCGCTTCCTCGACACGCGAGGCGCCGCCGAGCGAGTTCTTCAAAGCCGTATTTTGCGCACTTTATCCGACACCTAGATATCCTAAGCACGGCATTGTCGGGCTAAATTACGATTAAAAGCGAGCCTCTAAAACTTCCCACGAGCTGCGAAGAACGAACGCTTTCCGCTGCTCGTTACGTTTAATTAACGACAGTTCAACGTCGGGATATTTATATTTCAACAGGAACGTTAACGCAATCTTCTTACCGAATTTAATTCTAAAAAAAAAAAAAGAAAAAGAAGCGATTTTAAAAAATAATAATGATAATTCGCAGATTATTTAATGACCGGACCGTTTGGAGAATACGTTTGGAGACTCGTTTACTGTCGTCATTTAAATGCACGAAGAAAAAAAAGTCTTGACAATCGTATCGTGATTTAAAGAGAACGGTGAGCTAAGCAACTCTAATGGATTGGCAAACACCCGCTGACTCTCGGAGTATGATTCGATTTATTATCGTCAGTGAGACGCGATACCGGGAGGGTTGATATAAGGGTTGCTCCGCCTCATTGGCCTGCAACGAGATCAGACGCGACCCTAATAGCAAATTCGTTTTGCGTTTATAGGATTCTTCCGCGCCCGCCGCGTTTCGCCGTTTCGTCGTGATCTGCGTAAGTCAATGGGGCCGCTAACAAAATTTCACTGTGATCTCTCCTTCACGCACAATCCGATGGTGCAATCTGCCGTTGCCCTCGCATCGGAAACTTGAAACTTTAAATAAATCTCGTTGCAGTGGAAACGGAAATATCGAACTCGGTATTTATTATTATTTTTTTTTCTTTTTTTTATTCATCCGTAATATGATAACTGCGATATTTAACGCTTGGAATTTTTTATTGCATATTTTGCAAGTTGAATATTAAAGCGGGTAAATTTTTTTAAATCTTTTTTTAAGAAAGCAGGGTAAAAACTGATCGTCGTTGAATAAATAAATGTTCCTCGGCTATCTAGCCGCGCGCAGAAATCTGACGGATTTATTGCGGTTAGATTTAATTGACGGTCGGTAAGGTGTAATTAAGTAATGAAGTACGCAGCGACGGGGAAAATGATTAACGGCACGTTTTGCCGACGGGTTATTACTTATTGTTCCCCCGCATGTATTCAGACTTCCGCGCGGTAAATTAATAGAAATAAATGCGCGTCCGATTTAGATAACGTCGTGAAGCCTGGCGCGACTGAAATACGGCGCTTATCTCGGGCGCAACATATCACTGATAACGCTGGAGGATCGACGATAATTAATCGCAATTACACGCCCGGTCGACTGGACAATAAACGCGCCGGGGCCGGCGAAGTCTCCGCCGTCGTTTAATCGCGGTTTCTCTCCGCGCCGTTCCAGTGAAAAAGAATTTATTTCAGCCAGACGCGTCGCGTAACTCGACACTATTTTCCCTCGCGGTTTTGCGCAAGTTGACCCTCGACCGCGACGCGGGTTTTTTGCCGCACACCCGACAAAAGTGCGAGATCATATCCCGAATTTAAGTTTTAACTGGAGCCAGCAGATTAAATGACAAAGTGCAAAAAATAAAAAAAGTAAAAAAAAAATTTGTCTATACTTGAGATAATAACCGCGCAAGTGGATAACGTTTATAATTAACAAAACGCTAGAAATGTAAAGAAAAAAAAAGGAAAAAAAAAGAAACAGGGAATATCGAAGAGCTATAAAATGGCGGGTTTGTCGCGGAGCCGGACGACTACTTTGATATTCATAGAGGCGAAATGTGGACGGGGGAGGAAGACAGTGAAAGGCGGGGCACGCTCGGGCACACAGAATCGAAAATTAATTAAAAGCTAAAACGCGAATAGGCTGCTACATGGCGGTGCCATGGAGCGGAGGGCTGGATTATTGGGGGGGAATCGTGGGATGACAGCACGTGGCGGGCGGTGACAGAAGAGGGAATTCTAAAAGGCCATCAGCTACGAAAACATTTGGCCGACTTTGCGTTTACAACGTGACCACCATGTGATCGCAATACCGAAGACGCAAGACGAGAAACTGAAGCGATTTCAGTTCAGCCTCTTCGTAGGCACGCGTTTCAATCGAGAGTATTCGGATATCATTTCTTATTTTAATTTATTTTATTTTTTTTTTTATCGCAATGAGTTTAACTAACGTATATCTTTAATATTTGCTTTTATTTGCAAACAATTATTAAATTGGATAAAAGTTTTTCATATGAGGACACTACTAAAAGTTCTATCCTAGGCTTTATAGTCTACTAATTTTTTTTGTTTTTTTGTTTCTTTTTTTTTTCTTTGCGTTTACCGCAACCGCGTCAGAAGAAACCGAAAAATACGTTGCCAATTCATAAGGAAGTTCCAACAGGAAGCGATGCAAAGTACGTGTGGCCGTGGCAGATAGCCGTTCTCATGCGATAATCTAACGGATATGAAGGTAAGTACGTAACAAAATACCAACGTGCGTCAAGGATGGGCGAGTAAGCGGATAAGTTTCGCGTTGCAATGTTCCAAGCGAGGCTACACTTTTATTTCTTTTTTTTATTTGCGACGTCCGCCGCTCACGGATAGTTATCGGTGCTTATCAAATAACGACGGCGGCCGCGAATTATTAATTCCGGGGACAGCGCGAGAAACGAAGGGCGAGATGAAGATCTCGCGGATTCACGCGCGTTCGCGCTTTCCGGGAAGATCCGCGTGTGTAAAGTCGCCGGGGGTTTCGAAATGGCCGGGGCTTGAGTGAGAAAACTACTTCAGCGCGCGTTACGACAGGAACTTGGATAAACGCGGCGAGTCACTCGCGCCGTATCAATAACAGAAGACATAATTCCGACGGGGGGCAACCGCGGTGATAAAACTGCGAGAAGAGGCGACGAAGGAGAGAACGGGATCCTCTCTTCTCTCGCCCCGAGAGCGAGTGTCGATGTCTCCGCCGTACGTGACATTTCACTCAGCCTCGAGTGTTTGTCTTGCAATTAGGTTTGGATTTGTGTTTGGCCTCTCCACGCCCGCCTACTCAATTTAGCCGTGACACGCGCCGCCGCGGAAGCGCCGGGGCCCTTTCGTTGCGCTTCGCTGTTCCGCGGCCACTTGGTAACGGCGAGGCGCACAGCACGTGTCCGCGTCACGTGCCACCCTTAAACCTGACGCCTAATTGAGTGATTGAAATCGTACCGAATTGACAAGCGAAGAAGCCGAGCGAGGAGTCTCTGACACGCGACAATAACCGCGACGTTGCTTAAAAATAAAAGAATTAAACTTTTCTTTCCTTTTTTTTCTTTCTTTCTTTTTGATTCAGTTAGCGAGGTGTATGTTGCAGCGATCTCATATATCGCGTTTCCGGCGAGAGCTTTAAAGTAAAAGGTGGAGAACGAACCGCGATAATCTGTTACGTGGATTTTAAAATAAATTAGGGCGGGAATTATTCCGTGAAAAAAAAAAATCTCTTCGAGAGGCAAGGTGTTCTCTCAACGTTACACGATAGCTACATTACGTCTACGTGTCGCGTACGAGGCCCGGGATCGGAATCACTTGTTTCCGTCGCTCCCCTTCGATCGGCAATCGGCGGGAGGAAATCGCTAACAACGGTGTCTTTATTCATGCGCCCGCGACGCCGGGCGCGTCGCTACGACGACCGGGAGGAAGTTAAGTGGACGGGCAATTTCTCTGCAACAACAAATAGTAGCTCGGGATGGGAAAGGGCGGCGGCCACATGACGCGATTCCCACGTATCTCGGGCGCGGAATGCCGCTAGCCCCCCCGGGTTGAATCCTACGCACCCCTCGTCGTCTCCACGGCGAAACCTTTACGCCCCGGGGCTATCGTTCTTTCGCCGATCAGGGCGGCGATCTCCATCCGCGCGACGACTGCGCGACAAAATAAACACCGACGCGCGACCGACATTAACGCCTGCCTTCCTCCGCGCCGAACACGAAACAGCCCTTTTCCTTCCACGTGCCCCTCGTTGACGAGAGTCAACGCGAGCGTCGCCGCGATCGAACCGCGAATGCTTTTTACGCGCGTGGAACGAAACGCGGGGGAGAACGTGTGATAAAATCCCGCGGGACGATTCGCGAGAAGCCCGCGAGGAGGGAAAAGTGGGAAGGAAAGTGAATCTCGCGGCCGTGGCTAATAAACGGGAACCGTGTTTCGGCTCTCGCGATCGCGGGATCGTAAAAGCGAAATCTTAAAATCGGCGCGGAGTCGTCGCGGTCTCTCCCGGTCCGCGACCCTTTGTTTCCATTCCCGGTCCATAGACGGCGGCCGTTTCTCCCCCGCGGCAGTTTCTCGCGTCGTTGTGTCCCTCTCGCGTTCGGCGGCTTTTCGTGTAGCGGCGGATACACGCCTACAACGGATAGAGAGGCTGCCGCTGGACGTAGGTACGTAGGGACCTAACGGACAGATCCGTGTTTCCATGGAAACCCACCTATCTGCGTCGGTTGGACCTATACTGCCTGCTGCCACCCTGATAAGCGGCTTACTCTCATGGTTCTCTCCACTCTTCTTCGCCGAAGCATCCCCGGCCTCCGCCGCCGCCCGCCCCCTCCCCCTTTCCTCCCGCCCCCCCTTTCCAACCACTCCATCTCCTCGACACCGCCGCCGCCGCCGGCACCCCGGGGTCTCCCCGCCGCCGGGTCCTCTTTCGAGCGACGGGCGAAAGAGAGCGAAGCGGCGAAAGACGGACGGGGAAAGAGAGGCCGAGAGACGACGCTGCTTTCCGCCGAATATCGCGCTACCGAAAGGAGAGCGACGCGAGGGCACGCCATCTCCGTCGCGCCCACCCTTAGCTTCGTTCTACTCTGTACTCTACCATCGCCCTGTCCTCTGCTCCTCTCTCTCCATCTATCTTTCCTACTCTTTCGGCGCACCCTCATCTCCGTTCGCCCTCCCGCAAAACTCTTTTCGCGTACGCGCGCTCCGTGGCACACTAGAAAATTTATGCAGTCAATTACCCGACCCTGCAACACGACCTTCGAGAGTGGAGTCGCGAGCACGAAAGGAAACTCTCTCTCCGAAACCGTTGCTTCTTTATCTATCCGCTTGGAGTGCCGATCCTCTGGGGCTTTCCGTTCACCCAGGTGCCGGGAAAGCACCGGGGTCTCCGCGGGGTGAAGGAAAGGGAGGGACATTCCAGACTTCGTTCGACCACGAGAGGCATAATGGACGGATTCGCGAATGCTTCTTTTTATCACGGCTCCCTCGAACCTCCACGCCGCGAAAAACCATTTTCGGCCGCGATCCCGAAGCGAGGAAGGTTAACGTCATTTCGACCGTCCGCGGGGAACGGGGATGAAAATCTTCACGCGTGCGAACGCGAAAATTTGAGGGAACACGTGAAATTGTTCGCGTAACGTCTTTTTATATTCGTCTTAAAACTCGTAGGAGGAGTGCACGCGCGTATTTTTCGCCAACTCGCAACGAGAGCTGTAACTAGGAAGCCCCGAGATTGCTCGACATTCGTACGGCTTCAGTCGATGCATCGATTTGCATGGCAATCAATAACGGCGTTCACGCAAAATACTCTTACTGCGACGGCTTACTTGGTATAAAATGCTAAATTAATATATTGATAAACTAAATATTCACATACGCGAGAGAATAAAATTATTACTATTCTTTTTTTTTTCTTTTTTTTAATATAATCCACAAGCAATGCCGTAGGGAAAGAAAAGAACTCGACAATTTGAGCAATATTTGGAGTTGAACGTAAGAGAAGCATAGAAAAGAGGGATTTATTTCGCGTATGCGTGCACAACAATTTTTGAAAGCCTCTCTACATTGAATGCACTTTGAATATCAATCTGCTGGGCAATTTATGTGAAATTCTTTTATATATTTGAAATTAAAAAAAAAAAAAAAAAAAGCTACGTTAAAAATTTTACCAAATGCATTAAATATCAATTTGATAAAAGAGGGAATAGAATAAAACGTTACGTGTCTAAAAGATACGTAAAATTTATAAAAAAAAAAAAAGCAAATTATTAAAAACATATCGAAATTTTTATCTGATTGAAAAAAGAATAAAATAATTTTTAATTACTTTATCGAAAGGAAAAAGTGTTATCGGTCGAACCCCCTTCCCTTAAACGAGATATTATCCATCGTTGTTGAATGCGCACGCTACAAAATCTGTCACCCGGTTGTAACGCCGAGTCGCAAGAGATTAAACACTCGTCTTTTATTTCAGTGGATTAGCCAGTTAGATCGATCGCCATTGGAAAGCACCCAGGATCTTTCCTCCATTTCCCGGCGCTTTATGACTCCGGTCCGGATACACATAACGGATGCCATCGGAAGGGTTTACAAGAACTAAACGTCGTAACTAAACGCACGCAAATGCGTAGAAACGGTACCGCTGTCGCCACCTCACGATTACGCGAAAACCTTTTTCCGTGTACGTACATCAATATCGAACCCTGCGAATCCCTTTCGTCGCGTGACAAATTTAACCTCAGCGGTAATTCTAAGCGCCGATCAAAATATCAAAAAGCACGAGCAAAAATTACGAAGTGGGGGGAACGAATTTTACATAAAAATGATTGAGTAAGCTCGCGGTTTCGCAAAGCGGTCTCGCAAAAATTAAAAGTAGCGTGCGACTTACCTTGCGGAAATGCGGCTGCCAGACCGTGCTCGAGCGCGTGATGCGTGTGGGCGTGCGGGGTGAGGGCGAAGTGCGACGGCAACCCGGGATGCGCACCCGGATGCGGATGCGAGTGAGGATGCGGATGGGTGCCAACCCCCATCGGGTGTCCGTGTGGGTGGTATTGATGAGGGTTTCCGGTCGAGGCGCAGGTTGCGCCTGCCGCCTTCAGGTAACCCGCCATATTCAGGCAGCCCGCGATACGAGAAACCAGTTCACCCGCCACCGCGGCGTTGTTATCACGCTCCCTTATCGCGTGACTCCCTACGCCCGGGTCGCCCGGCCACCAGCTGTTCTCCACCCGATGAACAGCGCCGTTCCCGTACAATGGCCGCCTCGGGCTGCTCTCCGGTAGTCTCGCCGTTAATTCCGGCAACGCACTGCCGTGGGGTCGCTCTTCCACCTGCAAAGAAGACGAACGTTGAGTTAAAACTTGGACGCGATCACTCACTCCCGCAAATTCTCACTTCTTCACTCGCGTATAGAAAATTAATTTGTTAAACTTTTTTTTCTCTTTTCTTTTTTATTTTTTTCCCCTCCGTGAAAATTACCGTGGCAGTCCCGGTAATTCGTAATTCCCAAGAACAGAAGCGAAAGAAAAAGGAAACATCGCCAATTTTAGATTTCGCAAAACTTGATTCTCCGTGGATTAAATTCCGAACAGAAAACTTATCGAAAATTGGGGAAACTATTCGAGGAGTTTCCGAACTTTGAGAAAAAGTTTTCAAAATACGTCGACGACGTACAAGAGAACAATAGCGAAAGAATTCTTTCTTTTCCGTTCTTTTCTTTTTTTCTTTCTTTTAATTTAAAGCAGAAAGACGTTTCTGTATCTTTCTTTAATGTTCAGAAAGTCGAATTAATTTAATAAATATATAACACTCTTACACATGAGATGCATAGATTTCCTTCGTACGGCACCACGTTATTTAATGTCATTTACGTTGCAGCACAAAAATACTATTTAATATAATCTATGTTGAACGCAGTTATTTATAAAACCGTACCAATTTCTTTTTCGGTTCACGAACCGATATTTCCCTAAGTACTTTTCCTTTTCTTTTCTTTTTACATTTATTAACGACCACCGTATATACACGCGAAAATCCCAAAAGCCACAGCCGACGTTCACGGAAACACTGCACTGCGGTTACTGATGCACTTTAGAATCTGCATTCCTAACATCCGTGAATCTTATATTCTTTCTTACTCCACTGTCTGAACGATGTCACTTTTTTTTTCTTTTTTTTTTTTCTACCTGACGATTTTGTATTTTCCTGAAAGAGGAGGGAGGTGAAACTGACCAGTAGGAGCGGACGGCCTGGTCGGCATTCTTTTTCCAAGCCTCATAGGCGAAGGCACCGTGCGAAAGAGATCTCGAGGCTCTTTATCAAACAACGCCCATTAAAATCCTTATTTACTAAGAGTTTGATCGGACGCACTCGGTGCGCGTTAAAGCAACGCATAAATGAGCGTAAAGAGATATGTTTATTACATAAGTACACGCGCGAGCGAGTTAAATTCCCGCGACGTACTTTACTATGCCGTTTAAAAAAAAGAAAGAGAGAGAAAAGAGTTCCACATTTGCATTTAACTTTATTTAGATTAGATCTAGATAATATATGTGTAACGACCTTAACATGGACTTGGCGCGTCGAATCGTGTTGAACATTATCGCGAGGATAGGCAAAGACGGAGATAAGCTAGTGCATTAACGCCATTATGAAACTGTGACAAATCCGAATTGATTGTCTAAGAACCTCGCTAATGAGAAAAATAACACTTTAATCGGCACCGATAGGTACATTAATATTACCGACGTCCCGTTAATAGACGAAAATACGACACGTTTCAGGCTCAAGAAATTCGATGCGGCCACTCTGCAAGATGGTGTAAAAAAAAAAAAAAAAAAAAAAATAGAAAAGAAAAAGAGAGAAAAAAAAGTGCAGACCGCCGGAAGACGACGCGGAGAGCCCGACTTCGCCCCACGTGCTCAACCGGAAGTAGTATCGAGAGGGGTGGAGGGAAAAGCGTGCCGAAAAGTCGGCTTAAGCCGCGTGAAACTTAACTCGGCGCTAAATGCTTAAATAAACTTGGAGACGCCGTTTTTATCCCGGCCGGGCGAAGGGAGGGAACGCGAACGGGGAAAGGAAGCGAGAGAGGCAGGCGCGCCACGTAGGTAGGTATGTTTACACGGGGGCATTATGGCGGATAATGTTTGTTATAGGCGTCTATGCCGCGCAGCCGCGAGAGGCGAGACTATCCGACGTTAAAAGGCCAGCTTGGCCGATCCGCTTACGGCGGATGAGGCTTAAATTGAGTGAGAGATAGTGAACTCCCGGGTGCAACGAGTACGACGCGCGAATGGCGCGCGTGCGGCTCCATCCGGCCGACGCCGGCGGGGTTTGCCGCTGTCGCGCATCGCGTACACGTCGCGCGGGCGCCCGTTCGTAATCTAAGCGACAGCCCCGAGGCGATAATTCCACGGATACTCGCCTTACGCGCTAAACAAGAGAGTGTTGCGACGACGAAGCGCGATAAGGGAACCCCGCGAGCACTCGCAGCCGCCCACCCTCCTCCCCCCGTGGATGCGTCTCACCCGGCGATAGGAACATCGTTGATGTTCTCCGCCGTAACTCGCGTCTCTCTCTACGAATATGTATAACAGAAACGTAGTGCTGGTTTACGACACCGGCGGAATCTAAATCATTAAGTAAAACGAGTTTGAGCGTCGAAAAAAAAAAAAAAAAATGACAATTATTTGCAGAGCGACTCTTAATTGCCTTATCGTTTACGTTATCAGTCGTACGCGTCGTGAGAACGCTGCGGAAACACCGTTAACGCACTCGACTGCGTATATCGTTCCCTAAAGCCCGCGTCGATGATCGAAATCGATTTCCGTTCCGCGGGCACGAACCGCGTTGGAAGTCTTTCCTCCCGTTCTCGCGAGCCGCCGTTTAGATTACGGACTCGGGTTTCCTAACGTCCTACGCGCGAATAATTTATTCAATGTTATTCTTTGTTAATCCCTGCATCGCGCGTCTGGAACGGAGTTATGGTAAGCATTAAGTAGTTTCTAATGCTGAAGTGTTGCGCCGCGCGATAAAATCGCCACGAGGGAGATCTGAAAAGAGTGCGCGCGCGACTCGATTTAAGTTTTCCGTTCTAAAATATGTAAACCTATGCGTTGAATTCTAGCTCGCACGCACCGCTTATCGCGCGTCGTTACGTAAGTTCCCCGGCCCGACCGAGGAAACCTCTCGTGACAATCCGCGCACGCAATTGCAAATCTAGATGTTCGTTAAGCAAACATTTAATTACGTTACGCACGGCGAGACGATTTTCTCCGCGACTTTCCTCGCACAGATTCCGATGATTATTACGTCACCTATTGTTGCCCCGGCGATACCGAGGCCCGACGATCGTAAAGGGCCTCGCAATAATCTTTACGATCATCCCTATGTTTACCTTCGTAATGTCCAAACGGGAAAGATGATCGCGCTTTTCAAAAACCCGTTCCTTACCTTCGCCCATTCTTCTTCTCTGAATGCTAAAAGATCGAGAAACGATCCTCGGAATCCCCGGGCATAACGGTTTCTGTCCTAGGGGAGCGCGTGCTTTCCAGGTTGCAAAGAAAAAAAAAAAAAGAAATTAGAGTGCCTGCGGTGTCGTTCTTTAACATTCACTTTGGTTGGCAATTTTCACGAGCCGGGAAGTAGGTCACCATGAAATATTTCCATCGGTCTTATTAACGTGAAAGAAAGCTTTTTTCTTTTTCTTTTCTTCTTCTTTTTTTTTTTTTTTTCGTTAACGTACTCCGCGGCTAATATTAATTTTTTTTTTTTTTTTTTTTTTTTTTTTTAACTTATATGCAAGACGTTCAGTTTATTTGCGTCTAACTTATGCTCCAGCAAAGTATACCTGCCGTTCGATGTTACTTAAATTTCCGCGCTCTCCCGCGCGTCCTCGCACTCGTCGCGCTTTCGGGAAATAAAGTTCCACGCGAAAATCGGAGATCGATTGCCGCCCGCGCGCGCGATCTTATGACTGGACGGCGACGATCGATATTCGATTTCGCCGGTTTATCGGTGTTACCGCCGCGAAAATCGTGCTAGCGACGTTAAACACCTCAAAGCTCGCGAAAGCCGATTAACGTCGTCGCCGTCGGGACGATTTCGGTGAAACGCGAATACTACCGGAAAAACTTTGACATCCCTTCCGCGAAGGGCGGGTAGGGCTCGAGGGGGTGGGAAGTACGAACACGATTGTCCACCGATTAAGCGACACTGAGGACGATTTCGCGTTCTTTAAAAGCGCCCGGAGTCGTTACGCTCGTTTATGGGTTAATCCTTTCGCTGCAAAGGACGATCGCGGTGCTCTAATATGTCGTCACAGTCAGTGTTTCCAAAATAATCCTCTCACGTTAATTGGATTGAAAAGAGTTGACGGCTGTGATTTTAACAACCATCCTCAAGGTAGATGCAACATTAATCCTCCGACGGCTCGTTCATTCTGTTTTTTTTTTTTTGCTTGTTTTTTTTTTAAATAAAATATATATAATTTTTTATTTTAACACAACGGCCGACGAATATTAAATCACTTCTACGCTCAGATTAATAATTAACTATTTGATTATACACGCATGTCTGGATTATAAATTCCACAAAGTTCCGAACTAATCAAAATATTATTTTTTTTTTAATTTATTAATTCGAGGATGAAGAATTAATATATGATTTAACAAACGTACTCAATGAAAATCTTGTTATGATATATTACAAATTATAATCGACCGCGGCTAATTATTATTTAATTGTAACTCTTGTAAATAATATCTAAAACGGGCAACGCCGGGCGAGTTCGATTACCCAAATAATCCCGCCATTCCTGCGCACGTGTGTACCATTTTGACTCTTCTAAGCGCATCGAAAGTTAATGAATTCTCGGATTATAAGAGGCTTTGCACCAGGGGTAAAAACCGCGTGTGACTCAGCGAGCAGTCTCCGTTTCGTACACGAGTAGCCGTCACGGTCGCCATTGCGTGGCACGAGCGTGACTCGTTATCGGGGCTGCAAAAGGGCCCCCGATAAATTGAGAGGAAAGAGAGGTCAACAAAGAAACCTTCCTACGAGCGACAACCGGTTCGTGGGTAAGTCACAGGGCGGAGGAACGGCCGGCAAAACGATCGCGGAAGCTCGCGCGAATTTCGATTTGCACACCGTAAGTTTGCCGATTATTAAAAACGTCCCGCTGCTGCCCTGCGGGTTACACCGAATACAGATACGTCTCGCTGCGGTACGTTCTCACGCACGTGTGTGTAACATAACCGTCCGTGATATCGCGTTCTCTCATAAATACCCGATTAATTTATATCTTACGCGAGAGGGGGATACCTAGAAATTCGTGTCCACTCGCAACAAATCTCGCATTTTCCTCTAATGACCCAATAACGTTTCACCGTTCCAGGAATTTTGCAGCGCAAAATACGGAACGCGCTTTAACAAGTATAAAATAAATTTTTTTTTAATAAAAAAAAGAAAGAAAGAAAAAAAAAGGAGAGAAAAAAAAAACAGGGAAAATAATACCTCTCGGGAACAGATGACAGAGTACAATTCACGGAGTGAATTTTGAAGAAAAGTGCAATACAATAACAAGGAGCAATTCG
The DNA here is from genome assembly GCF_019399895.1 of Cardiocondyla obscurior. Lineage (NCBI taxonomy): Eukaryota > Metazoa > Arthropoda > Insecta > Hymenoptera > Formicidae > Cardiocondyla > Cardiocondyla obscurior. The sequence continues at coordinate 9,592,459 of NC_091867.1, forward strand.
AGGAGAGCGAAGCAACGTAAGAACCTTGATGATGGCCACTTTTAACGTAGTAGAAATAGACGAGACATTAAAACCACTGAATTGTAGCACTCATGAAGGAGGAGGGAGGGGAGGAAAAAAAATAAAAAAAAAAGGGCGAGACAAAAAGGGACGGAGATTGAGAGAGCGAGGAGAAATGAGGTGGGCTCGTGCGGCAAGTTTGCGCAGGGCTCTCGACGAATGAGAGGAAGAAGGGCCGCGGCGCGGCTAAAAAAATCCATATAAAAGTGAAAAGAGGAAAACCGGATGGGGTGACTCGTTCGAAGGGCCTGCCGGCGGCGAGGGGGGACGAGGGGGGAGAGGGAGAAAAGACAAGAGGAAGAAGGACGCGACGAGGGAGAAAGAGCGAGCGGATCGTTGCGAGTTTGCGCGTTTTATTCCTCCTCCGTGTTCAAGCTCCGCCCTGATGTTTTCCCTCCACCGGCTTTCCTATCCGCCCTTCGATTTCTCCTGTACCCGCGCGGGATCGCACTTTGTCGGCATCGCGACTTGGAATCCCGCGCCGTCTAAACAACAGACACGGGAGGCCGCTCTCGTTTCTCCACGTACACCGTATATCGCGAAAATAGAAAAATTGCACGAGCGCATAAACGCATTGTACCTTAACTTTATCGAGCGCCGGAGCTACCGTGGAATTCAAATTCCGCGACGGAAAAATGTATACGCTTTTCTTCGCCCGCTTTTGTATCGCGAACAGCAGACTGATACATATATTTTATTTTATTTTTTTCTTTCTTTTCTTTTGGGGGGAGGGCCACATCTTTTTATCTCTTCGTCCTTCCGCTGGAAAATTCCGACGGTCCGGAAGATCCAGCTGGACCAATTCGAGCGAGCGGATCTTTGGAATAAACGAAAACGATCAGTATGGAAATTATTCATAAATAGCTTATGGAAATTCTAATAATTTACTGAAAACATCGAAAATTAATCGCTAAGTAAATTAATATCTTGCCTATGTTGGTAATGTTTTATAAAATTCAATGTATATTAATGCGTTCGTTGTTGAACGTATCTCGCCTGATTTTTTTTTTTTTTATTATTTTTTATCCGCCGCGGCCGATTAATTTATTCAATATCGACGAAGACAATGAAACATTTAATTTACAGCGCGATAATTTACAACTTAGAAATTTCGATAAATTCGAGAGATATGAATGCAGTATCGAGGTTAACGGTCGGCGAAATTACCGCGATACGTCAAAACAGAAAAAAAAAAATTTATATAAAAGAGCGCGGCGTATCTTCTCTCGGAGGGTAGGCAGACGTGCTTTCGCGACTTGTCCCACAATCATTTTCGCATCATTTATTTCATCGGCTTCATTACTTTCACTCGAATTCCAATGGCATATTTGCGCAACCGGTTTACAGGCGCACGTATTTATTATTTTTCTTCTTTTTTTTTCTCCTCCCTGCCGTCCACTTTACCTTACCCGCGCACTTCGATTCCGAATTCCGGAGATACCGGGCCGCGCTACTTCGCGAGCTGGGGTATTTGCGAACGGTGATTTTTCCCCGCGGTGATGTCTGCATCGCCGTGCGCGCGGCGTTCGGCGAAAAGCCCATTTCGTTCCTGGACAGGAATGCGCGGTAACGCCGCCCCGAGGAGCATGCCCTCCGACGATCGGCCGCGAGGAACGCGCGGGGAGGGAACCTCTCGCAAACGCGTGTTATTTATCGAAATTACCCGCGACAGCTCGCCCACCACCGGTCGAGCGGGACGTCGCCGGTGGGCAGCGGACTTCGCGGGAATACAATCGCCGCCGGAGTACGGGAGGGCTCCTCTCCGGCATCACGGCGCTCGAAGATTTTTCCGTCGCGCCCCGGCCGTTTATCCTATCGAACATACCGATGTAACTCGCGGCGCAACTTTGCGTAATCGCTCGTTAAATTCCGGCCCGCCGCGTATACGCCGTTTTCCCCGACGTCTCCGGAACGTTTCTCGCGCTAAATCTGCGGAGGTGAGACCGCCTTCGGCGACGTCCTCGCGGAACGCGTCGTTTTACAACCGGCTGGGGAACACGTTTCTTCGCCGTCGCGAAAAGACCCCCGATCGATTGGGCGATCAAAGAGACAGACGCGGGAACCCGAAGGAGTAAAAATGAAAACGTCGACTCGACGCTTCGAGCGGCGTTTTCTCAGCTGGCGGGTGAAAGAACAATATTAAAAAAAAAATAAAAAAAAAAAAAAAGAAGAAGAAGAAAACGTGCGCGAGTCTCACGGTCGCCTTTGTCGTGTCTCCTCCGTTCGCGTAGAACCATAGATTCGTCCTGAAACGCGGATCCTCTCCCCCCCCTCGCTCCCTACCCTCCTCCCCCCTTGCTTTCTTTTTATCTCTTTCGCTTCGCCTTCGTTCTTCTCGCAGGATCATTCTCTTTCTCAGCCTCCTCGCTGTCTTCGCGGGGCCCACGGGAGAGCGGCGCGGTCGATAATAAACGATATGCGTCACCCTGGCTCGCGAAATATTAAATACAGCCGCGCATTTATGACGGGACCGGTGGGAAAGAGCGGTCGGCGAGGGCCCCCGATCGCCGGGACCCGGTCGAAAGGGGGTGAGGGAGCGGAGAAGAGGGGAGGGGGGGAGGAGGGAGGTAAAGAAGAAGATCAAGAGGAACGCGAGCGGGCGGAGGAGGAAAGGACGAGCGTGCGAGAGAAGCGGGTGTTCCTCTCCCCCTTCGTCGACGAATTTATAGAGGAGAAATTAGGAGGTTTATAGAAGCTGTGCGCGGTAGCTAACCGTAGATCATCATTAGAGGCCCAACTGGGCTGCTATGTGCGGATACATATGTGCCCCGGGCCCGGCCACATATTTACCTGGCCACGACGGCCGACAGGTATGCCGATGCGCCGAGGAGAGCACACGCGGCGTTAGAGGCGCGGCCTTCTTCGTGCCTCGCCGCGTTCGTGGCTTCCATCCACGGTGCGAGGGAATATATATATATTTTTCTTTTTTTTTTTCTCCGGCGCGTTTACGTCGGCGACGCCTGGTTGAACCAGCGCGGATGTAGGGACGCAAATAAATTAGTGGGTATCGAAAAATTGCCGATCCATTTAAATTAGAGAGAGATATATGTATGTACATTCCTCGGTTTTTCCATCATTATTTTGTTAAATATTTATTTACCGCAGGGCAACATCTTTTTTCTTTTTTTTTTCTTTATGTCTAATTTTTTTTTTTTTTTTTATTTGTACTTGAGATTATAAATCGCGCGCTTTTATTATATTTGGACATTGGTTGGTTATAAGAATTTTTTTTAATTAAGTACAATTGTATGGTCTACGGCTGACAGCGTGTTGTCGGTTCACTTACGTTTGTATCTCCCGGTCGTCAGTTTCCATCCTTCCATCCGTCCATCCTTCCTTGGAAGTTCTTTTGGATTATCTTGACGTGTTTGTAGCACTTTGTATTACTTGAAACTATATTATACTGCTCTGCCGTCTTTTTGTAATCACAATCACTGGTCACTAACGCTATCACTCGAGAGACAAACGATCGAAAAACTGACGATGAATTATCGCGACGAATTTTTACGATTAAAATTAGGAAGCGCGCCGAACGATTATTTGCTGCAGAAATTCGCACTGTCGATATTCGTAGGGTTGCTCACTTCCGCCAGGATCTTCACCCAAATCGTCTTCGATCTCGACAAGAAACTGGCCGAGATTTAAAGAAAGGTCCAAAAGTTGCCGGAAACTTGAACGAAGCAGTGAACGAGATGGATCGCGATACGTCGAACGCCACATTTCAGATTAGATGCTCCTCGCGCACTTTGTCTTCCGCAAGTTCCTCAGGAATCACTTGCTCGAAACCGGACGAGAATCTCAGCTGCGATGAAGAAGACCCGCGAGGTGCGGATCACGCTCTCATAATGGCGACTGTCAGCATCCGCTGAACGTCGCTGAAGAAGATGACGAGTAGAGCGGGTTGGTAACGCTGATCACGCGGCGCAATTCACGTCGGACGCTCTGCGCGCTGCGTCCACTACATAACCTCGTCGTTCCGAAGTCCGCTTTCGACGCACAAAACAAAGCACCGAACGACGAGTGGAACGACACTGGAGAGCAGAAAATGATCGTCCGTTCCCAGGTCGACGGCGTCGACACTTATTTGTACGCGAAAACGTTCTGTCCGCGCGCAGAACACGCGTAATTGCGGAGCCGATTAGCGACACGTTCTCGCGCCGGAGGCGCCGCAACTAGACTGACGGTCAGAGACTTCGCCGTCGCTATCGAGCTGCCAGATCGTCGTCGTTATAAAATTCCTATTCGGGCAAGTTCCAAAAATAATGAAATAATCAAATTAATTTCTTTAAAAAAGTCACATAACGCGACAAAGCGATAGTGACCAGAAACTCACGCCGCGTGACACTAATTTTTTATTTCACAAAAATAAAAAAGTAAAAAAAAAAAAAAGGAAAAAGATATTTTTTTTATATACGCATTTTTTTTATAACACGCATATATTTTTTTTGTTACACGTTGAGAATCGAGTCCGATTTCGAGAAGAACTACACGGGCCGGTTCGCACAACCACCATTTAATTAGGGCAGAAGTGAAACTCGCATTAATTGCGAGCACGGTAATTTCCCCCCACCCTTCCCCCTTCCTCTCTTTTTAAGACGCTCATTGTAAATTACGCGCGCGCGATATTTATCTGCGATACCCCGGGGAGAGCTCGTCTTTGTGAGCGCGCGAGCCCGTCGTATTTTTCTTCGTTGCGTGCCACTGTCGTTACGACGCGAAATAAATGCCCGTGCATGTACAAAGCACATATATGAAAGTACATAGTTATTAATCCGCGCAAGAGAGGCGCGAGCGAGAGAAAGCGGGGGAGGAAACGGGCGGGAAGGGAAACGAGGGAGAGGGAGCTTTCAGTCCCGCGAATTTCGAGAAAACTTACTGCACGTGGGTGGGTGGGCGTAGATAGAATGCACAAAGGCTCTGGGCACGGCAAGCGGGATTGCTTTGTGAGAGTCCTAATGGACGCTGGGGTAATGATGTCGACGAAAGATTGCACCGCACGCGCATCCCTATCGCCTTGGCGTTCTCCATATCTCTCCAGCGCGGCGCGTAATTCTCCCCGGAAATTTCGTTCTGTTATAATGTCGCTTAAGCACATTGCGGCTTTGCTAAAATACCGCCAAGATCGTAAAATCACGCACGATACCGGCGGCACAAAGCGTTATCAATTATTATCCGATCTCGCAGCGAGTCGATAATAATGCACGGCTTGCTCTATGATTTATTACACTCCGAGAATCGCGAGAAGACGAAGAAGAAGGAGGAGGAGGGGAGGGGTGCACTTTAATTTGACAGGCCGTGAATTATTTAATTTCGAAGTAACATTGATTTATTAGCCGGCCGGGTTGAGCTGATAAATTAAATAATTACGAGATTTAACGTTATCCCTCGCGCGCTGGCCGCGGTGAACGTTACCCGCATGGCTCGTCGCGCGTGAAACGTCGTCTATGAGCGCTTAATCAAAATGTTGTAATCGGCATTAAAAAGAAGAAAAAATATAAAAAAAAAAAAAAAAGAGAGATAGAGAGAGATCCTTTCTCGGCCTCGCGCGCGTGTAAAGTGAATATTCAAAGTATGACTCGCGCGTAACGGTGCGACTAACAATTGGCAATAAAGGGCAATCGGTAGGTCTTTCACGGAGTAGCGGTATATTTTTATTACGGCCAAGTAACGTACCCTCGCCCCGCCGGTGGAAGAAGAATCCTCGCCGGAAAAAGAAGTGAAAGGACGACGCGCGCGGGGACCTCGACGGTTCCCGGCCATTAGATACGGACCGGCATTACGAAATGTTCGTAACGTAACGAATTATCGGTGCCCGTACGCGCGTCATCGTCGACATTATAATTCTTCCAGACTTCCAATTAACCTTTCGATGCCTTTCATCAAACGGCCGTCCATTGATGTTATTCCGTTATCACCCGCTGTTACGAGACGCATCTGCTCGCGCGGATTGAACTCGACGAGCAGTCTCCGAAACGGGCGACTTCGAGATACAGCCCGTTCGGCAGCTCCCATTAGTCGACGATAAAAGTTGATTTTCTATTGTACGGGGAAGAGTACGAAACGAGATCTTAGAAACTCAAGAAACTGACGTCACTCACGGATAAAAGAAAAATTAAAAAAAAATATATATATATTTATACGAGTTCCTTTAATCTTCAGAATCGAGCGAAGCTATTTTATTTCAATCACGTAACGCGCCCTGAAATAAATATCACGATCCGACCGCGTGAATTTTGTTAACAGCCCCGGGCGCTTTCGCGATCCGTTCGGGATTTCTCAAGGGATAGGGTACTTACGCGCGGGGTGTGCTCGATAATATACGGTCCAGCCGATGATGCATGAAGCGGCGGTCGGCGGAGGCCAGCAGTTTGGCCGAGGCGACGGAAAAGCGGCACCGCGTCTGTCGCGCTTCCGCAAAGCAGCGCACCTCTACCTGGCCCGGAGGGGCATGGCGCGGTCCGGGGCCGGTTTGCCGCAGAAACTGCTAAATCTCCCGTAGTGGTGGTAAACACCATCAGTGTAAGCCGCAAATCCTGGCTTAACCCGAGCCTATGAATTGGTTAAAGGTCGCGTTAACTGGGCTCTCTCTCTCCCCGTGTCGCCGGCGTGAAGAAGCGCCGCGGCTCTTTCTCCCTTAGGTATAACATACCTACGTTCCTTTATACCGAATCTCGTCCTTCGTTTCCTTCGGATTCTCTCCTCTGGCGCTTTCAGCGAGAGAACGGCCTAATTGGCGAAACCGAAAGATTTCCCCGAGATTTCGCTCGGATTATCATCGATAGCGGTGTATCTATATATAGACACACCTATTTGCTTCCGAATGCGGAGGCTAAAATATTGTTCGATCCGAGGGCCGCCGCCTCCCGGTAAGGGTTAAGGGCACGCTGACGATTCTTTAAGTATCGGGGAGTCGAAGGTGAATAGCGCGGTTGCTGCTTTGATCGCTGACACAGGTATACGCGGCGGTGAATTCTATATAAACCTCGTTACCGAAACCTCCCTCGTTACCGAAACTCTCTCGGCCCGGGAGAACGCGAGTATCTAGTAATCTCGTTATTCGTCGAGCGTGCGTCGTCTACGGCGAATAAATGATTTCCGCGCGGCCCGCTTTTTCCGCGCGGCTTCCACCCGCCCCCCTCGCTTCGCATTTATGCGCCCATTCATTCGATCGGTATTCAAAATCGATTTACCGACGAAAAATGCACGTGAAAACGAAAATGCCACTTCCGTTACGTTCCGCTTGGGAAAATAGCATTTCTCCCGCGTTCCTGCCCTCCTTTCGCTGTCAGATCTGCATTCGAAATGTGCTTTCCTGAAATTTCTTCTATAAAAATGCCAATGCCTGTTTGCGCGATCGCTTTCGAAGGGCTACTTCGAAAACAAACTGGGCGATGTTTCGTGTAACGAGATTTTCCGCATTAATAGCTGGGCTCTTCGCAAGGGGAGAAGGGGAAATCGATTGGGTATTCGCGAAGTGTCGGACACATGTATCGCCGGGTCATAGCCGGGAGCTAAAACTCAGATTACGTGCCGATTAGCGGGCTTCCGTTTAATCTCACTGCAGTATCGCGTAAGTCCGTACGATTTTAAGAACGAGAATCAGCTTTCAAAGGGACTGCGAGTCCTTTTGCAGTAAATTTTACAAGAGCTTGGTAGACTTTCTTTTTTTTTTTACTTTTTACGCGTCACAACACTCAAGAGATTAAATCCTAATATAAAATCTATTAAATTTTAACTATATTACATATAATTCAAGAAAATATTATTCGTGTTAAAAAATAAAAAATAAATAAATCAAAAAGAAAAGAAGGTGAAGAAGACGCGTCTTCTCCCGATCGTCGACGGTGTACGACTCATGCTTGGAAATCGATCTCGACGAGCCTCCGCCGGCAGGATTCGCACGCATACAAGCACGCAGGACGCGCGGCCGGAGAATGGGACGCGATCGCGTTCTCAACGCTGCGAGGACCTGACAATGGGCGGCTTCGATCACCGCATTCGGGAGTCCGAGGCACAATGCGGCGCGCTGACGTGTTTATATAGCTGCACGCGGAGGGCGACGAAACGGGGCCGGGTACACCGTGTAATTTAGTTATAGATCAGTTTGTTACAATTTGGCGTTTCGTTTGTATCGGGCCTGTAAACGCTGTTTACCCAGGCTCCTGATGATCGACGAGTAAACGCGGCTTGTTTAGAGACCGGGACGCGAACGGGCCCCGTCACGGGCACTACCCTCCGGCCTTTTTTTTCCCTCTATTCTAACGCTGCGCCACGAATTTCTTCGGAGGATGCACGCGCGTCGAAAAGAAAAAAAAAAAAAGAAATATTCCTTCACCAAAGGTAAATTTTCGTGCAATTTTCGACGTGTCTTTACGGTCGAGAGATATCTCTTGCTCGCAGCAGCCAACGTTTGCACGACTTGTTGTATTAAAATATATGTATATAATATGTTTAATAAATATATTTATGTGAAAAAGATTTTTAATTAATTTTTAACACGTCGAGTTATGTAATAATCCCGATAATTTTTTTTTTTTTTTTTTTTTTTTTAATATAATGCAAAGCCCGTTTGTGAAACGTCCTAATGTACGTTTTAGAAATATTTTCCTAACAATGCGAACGATCGTCGCCTTTAATCGTGGATATCCTTCGAATAGTCTTTTGACACTAGTTTTCAAACCGAATGACAGGATCCACGCTCTTAAAAAATGCCTTTTCGAAAACATCCCACTTGGGCATCGACGGATGACAATGATAATTAATGTTTATTTTCTTCTTTTCTAGAGTTTGAAAGATTCTCATAAAAGAATGGGATTGGCGACGCCACCGTTCGCAGTTTTTCGCACAATCATTTCAAGATTATTCACTTTTGCAGGGAAACATCTCTATTTATTAGGCTGGGACCTTCTGGGAGTTAAAATCCCAGCGTGTTATAAAATGCAACGTGCAAGAAAAGAAACTTCTAGGCTTGGTGACGTATTTAGGTTCAGGTGATGCGGCTGTACACGGCACTCAGCGAAAATAGCGAAAATCTCAAGAGACACCTCGAATAATAATAATAATTTGAGAATCTTTCGAAGCTCTTTTAAAGGAACAATTTTCAAATAATTTATTCGCCCGTCTGGCTGTCTATCGATTGATCAGTTGATGCCTCTACGTTCTATCTACTTGTTATTAATTATTAATTTTTTTTTTCCGTAAAAGAAATATTCTCACGTATCATTTTTTTCTTTAAAGAAAGAAAAAAAAAAGAGAGAAACTTGTAACGTGTATTTAAAATTTAAAAGTAACAGGACATTGGCAATCGACCGTTCGGCAATCACGATACGTGAAAAATTGACGAGTGCCGAATGGAGATTTGACGAATTTTCTCTTCGCATTCGCAAATTGTGAATGCGCGCGTAGTCTGGCGCCAGCTTTACGTGTTTACGTGCCGGCAGCCAAAGAAGTGACGAGAGAACGATAAATAAAGGGAAAAACGTCTTAAGAATCGTGGCGACACAGTGGTGACGTGAGACTTGGAACGAGACGCGACAGATACATTATTCTAGCTCGACACAATGTGTCCAGAATTCACCTGTCAGGCAAACCGAGTCAAGGAAGAGGAAGAAGAAAAAAAAAAGAAGAAAAAAATCAAAAAATTCAGGTATAAACCTCCGATGGAAAAATAACCTGACTTGAACAAACTTGCAGTTTCGACGGATGGGTTCGACACTTGAATGGATCTTCATCTTTCACTATGGCCTCGCAGTGGACCGATGCGCTCGTAGAATCTGTCGCGTCTATCAAAACTCGGGGGGAAAAACTACCGGGAGACGTTTCTTCGCTACAATAACAGAAAGAGGTAGCGATTGCAAAAGAAGTGATAACGGTCGCGGGTCGCATTGAGAGACGGGCGAGGGTTTCCTCTCGCGCGTACAAAGTCCACGGGAGAAATTCGGATGACGCTCGGCGTAGGACGTCGCGATACACAGGTCGGGCGTGTCTCCTGGTCCTTTTAACCGTTTGACATCGGCGACACGTAGAATACGTTCTGCGGGCGTCCCTCGTAAGGCGCAGATTCCATCTCGCGCGTCAACCTGTCCGGTCGCCTCGTTTCTCGAAAGCTGACCGGGACGAGAGCACGCGGACGTGCTCGAATATTCAAGGCGGCCCGGACGATTCCTTTTGAACTCGCGGCTCGATCCGCCGACGGCGAACGTTCCTTCGTCTTCTTCTTTTTTTTTTTTTTTTTTTTTTTCTTCTTTTTTTTCCCCTCGCCTCTTATATTCGGTCAAAATGAGAATGAAGATACAACGGTCGCGCAACAGATACGTATTCCTCTGAAATCGATCGCGTTCGAGGCGGCTTCGAGTGCCGACTGGATCGCTCCCCACAACAGGTTGCACTTTCCCGCCTGTCGTATCGTTCAAGCATGGTATTTTATGTTTGGCACTTTTGACACCGCGGTCGTTCCCTTCGAAACGGTAATCTTCTTCGGATTTCAATTTTTTCCCTAGCGTCTCGAATCGCGGTGGCGACCCGCACGATCTGGGAGATCTGAATTACGCGACTTTGAGAGAATTCGCGAGGTGAATTGAAAAAAAATCTTGATTAAATGCACCTATACGGTTTTTTCTTTTTTTATATTTATATATATGCGGGCCGCTCTTTCGCGCGATGACGAATAAAACCATTAAAAGTTATATCACAGGTGGAATTCGAAATGTTCAAATATAGAAATGGCTTCTTACATTTCTAGATTAGATTTCATCTCACGCGTCCGCTGTCCAACCTGTCTCCGACATCCTCTGAAAAGGAGACCGGAGACAAGGCCGTGAACACGAATCGAGAAAGACGGTTTCTTCATCTGCGCCCAGAAGGAGAAATGCCAGAGAGCCAATCGCGCGTTCAGAGATTTCTCTCAGTTCTTTCGTTCACGGGGCGTTCTTCCTTGCGATTACCCACGAATCTAACTTAAACGCAACTAAAAACACAAACGCGTGCTCGAAACAAATTATTCCTAGCTGTATTCAAATCCGGAAAACATTCCGCGGTTCATAAAAATGTTAACTCGAAAGCAATTAGCAAACCAAATTTATATAAATATAAATATTAAAAAAAAACATATTTAAAAAAATAAAAAATAAAAAAGAAAACTATTTCTAAGCAAGGGAGAAAAAGAAAATTTTAAAAAAATATAAATATATTCCGTAATTGTGCCGCAGAATCTGCTTGTAGATTTTTTCGATAATGACAAATTGCCGGTCGTGAAAAATAACGATAGGGAGAAGGCAAGGGCCGACGTATTATCGTCCAGCCTATTTTTACGCTCGATGGCGCGATCCGACTATTATTACAGTGCGCCATGGGGTTTATGAGGTTTCGGCAGAGTGGGAGGGGAATTTCCTGCGCGCAAAGATTAGCACTCCCAATAGGATTAAATCGCCCTTTTCTCCGTGACGCGTATTGCGCCACGTGCGTGCATCACAACGTGCGAGGAGAACAGTATCAACAAGAAGCGACTCTCCGGCTCTGGCAGACCGCGGTGAAAACTTCACGGGATCCTCCCTACGACCGTCCTCGCCTCCCCCGCTGGGACTTCTATTATCTCCCAGCGTGGTTAATTATCGACAAACGACTCGTTTATTGGTACGGAGAGAGCCGAGATCGGTCTCCGCATGGACCGCTAATAGAATGCCGAGATTTTTATCTGCGAATTGGAGCGGGGAAACGAGATCCCCTTGACGTGATAATAATTCTGAAGCTTATGCAGTTCGTCCCTTGCGCGTCTACTTTCAGACGTCGATACGTATTTTATTTTATTTTATTTTATTTTATTTTAATTTTATTTTATTTTATTTCTTTACTGAAATCGAAGCGTCGCGCGATTAAACGAACGCAACGGGAAAATTTTTAATATCCATAAAAAATTAATTGTAATTAAAAGACCCGCGACTGAATATTTTAATTACTTCACGGTGAAGGTCTTGGTAAATTTTTCTTTTTCCACTTTTGATGCCGCGTGTCTTCGGGATTATTAGGCTTTAAAAATGCGTTGTACCGACGTCGTTTCTTTAGACGGGGCAAAACATTTACCCGGGCCGCTACCTTTTTATATGCACGATCCGCATTGTCCGCGTTATTATGTTTTTGTAGCCGAATGCGTTATATTTTACCGTCGAAGCAAGTGCGCGAAGGATTAAATAGATACGCAAGAAAAGTGCCCATACGTCCGGTTCTCACGAAGGGATCGTCGAACTGGACAATGAATCTGAGAACGTAGGATTTATAGTCCTGCTAGAACGAATGAATGGAGCCCTGAATGGAATGCCCACCCTCTACTACGTCACGACTTTCGCCCCTCAAAACGGACCGAATTAATTTATATTTCCTGTTCGAGCCTCGAGATGCCGTAGTGCGCCCCTCACGATCAGGTGATTCAACTTCGTGGGCTGAGGGATTTTCGTTAAAAGGCGTTATCGAGATGCGGGAGAATCCAAGTCACTTATCTCGCGTCCGTTCGGCGGGCTCGCTACAGTTCCGAATTTCATTCATAAGCCAACGTGGCTGCGTGACCCAGCTTCTCACCCGAGGTCCAGTTTAGAAATATCTCCGCATTGATCTTGAAAGATGGTGATTGATGTCTTTTACCCCGCGACTCGATTTGTTCCATTAAAAATCGGAGGCGAGGATTACGTTTCAAGTGCGTAATAGATATAAACGTAGATTATCAGAACTGCCCGATTCGAAATTTCATATACAATATTATTCAAAATAGAAAATAAAGAATTAAAAAAAAAAAAGTGCGCTCTATAGGACTCATAAAGCGACGTTAATAACAATGGTCATTATTAATTTCGCGAGGATCTATATCGTTACTATTATATCGTACGTACTCGTTTACTGTTAATTCACTCGCTATTAAATTTCTTTTTTTTTTCTCTCTCTCTTATGCACATTCGGAGACTTCTCATTAAACGCGCCTTTCTTTCCAAAGAGAGCTATAATGCAAACGTAACGGTATTTCTGCGGGACTTAGCAGGTAACAGGCCGTTGAATAGGCAATGATGTGGGGCCGTGTCAAAGGCGTAGGACATTTCTGTCAAGCTTCCACGAAAAAGCACGCCGAGCTCGTCACCGGACGCTGGACGAATCGAGAGAATCGATTTATGTTTTATCCGACGGGGCCGCTTTGAAAACTCGAGAGTTTCCCGTTTTGGCAGTAACCCGCTGAACGTGGGTCGGGGAACGGAAAAGGCAAGGCGAACGAAGGCCGCGCGATAGCGAATTACTTGAACGTTTTCTTCGCGTTGAAGTCGAGGCTACTTATCGCCGAAGTAAAACGCACGGTGCAACGTTAGCCGTTATCAAACCCGAGATACACTCAGTCAGTTATCGGCGCTCGCTAAATCAGCCGAAACGATTTCTCGCGTCGGCTTCTGGGCGCAGGACTTCGGTTCAGGGGGCGAGTTCGTTGCCGCTCAGATTTACGGTGGAATAATTGAACAGGCGTCTTACACGCGTCTTACGACGGCGAGCTCGAAATCAAACCGGTTTCCATCTGGACAACCGCGACGCCGTTATCGCCGTCGTCGTCATCGTCGTCGGCGTCAACGGCGACGAATCGACCCGTGCGATTTGCGATCGACCATGAAGTGGCCATCGATTTGCATGATTTAAAAAAAAAAGAGAGAGAGAGAGAAAGAGAGAAAAAAATATTTCCTTGTCACATCGAAAACTGGTCGGAGCTAATGAAGAACGTTTAGTGATAAATAATGTGCAAAAACATTTGCCGCGGTACAAAATATAAATCTGCATCCGCTCTTCAGCATCATGTAGTATTAATAGTAGTCGCTTTGAATATAAATGCTTTCTTTATTGGTTAATGCTCAATAACAGATTATTAACGAGTGCAGAAGGACCGTCTACACGAATATCAAAAAGAAACAAGTTTTGCGGCATCGATAATCGCGAGTCTGCATAACGAATTACTAAAAATTACACGTTAAAGAAAAAAAAAAAAACAAAAAAACAAGTGCTTCTTCATAAGGAATTGTTAAAATGCAAGAAAGGAAGACAAGTTTCTTTCGCATCGGCGTCGTCCGCACATATACTACTCATCAAACACATTAAACTATTTGTAGTAGCAAAACGTGTTCGATTAACTCGGACCTAAACTTCTAACGTAACGTGTCAAATTAAGTTTCTTTTTTTTTTCCTCTCTCACTTCTTTTTTTCTCGCGGATTTAATGCTCGTGATTAATGAACGCAAGAGATATTTTCATGAAGACGTAGTAAGAGCTATTATTTCCTCGTTATTAATAGTTTTTTTTTTCTTTTTCTTTTCGCGTTTACGGTTACCGGGGATCGAGACGGAGTCTGGGGAAAAGGAGACATTCTAACGGGCGGAGCAGTCGCTGGTACCCAGCTGGGAATATTGACATTTTTGCGGTTTCGTTTCAGGAAAAACGGTGTAAACTCCTCAAAGGCGATCCAATCTCCGGCGGACTCACGACCCTTGACGACCGACGCCTGCGGTGCGAGGCAGCTACTTAACATGTCTCGTCCGAGCTCCTCCCGCCCTTTTGAAGAACACGCTGTTCTAGCTCTCGTTTCCTGAATGAACCTTTTTGTGCCTTGCATCACTTAACGGTTCGACGAGCGCTTTCACAGGCCCATAGATACTTTCGGCGAAAATGTAGCGGTAGCAGCAGAAAGGACGACTGGCGAAATAGGGCGTGCTGCAGGCATGAGGCCCTGCGAGAGGGTGAAACCGAGGATAGATTTCGGACATCTTGTCGAGGATAAGATCTTCGACGTATATAGAGACGCCCGAAAATTTTGCGCACGGACCGCGCTTTGTTTGCAGGCTTGAAGAAAAAGAAAGAGAAAAAAAAGTAGAGGAACGCGCAACGTGCGCCACGGCGAACGTAATTCAGCGCGAGTTTAAACGATTATATTCGGCTGAATTGCTTTATATTGTATTTAAACGTCGGAGATTAATCGTGAATTTTTAATTACGAATTATACGTTAAATTCTTTCGAACGCAATATTGGTAATTATTTTGTCGAGACCTACATTTTATTCACGCCAATATGGATAATACTCGATAAATTTGTAATATTAACAATTAAACATAAATGTTAACATTTAATGCAAATTAACGTAGAAATTATAACTAAAAAAAAAAAAGAAAGAAAAAAAAAAGAGAGAGAAAAAAGATTTCAAAACTGCAGTTGAAAAAACGCAAAGTACCAACGACGCGTCGACTAAAAAATCTCTAGGCAAATATTTAAATTAATTTTCACAGTTCGAGTTAAATTTTAAATACGTTCGGATGTACACGCGTGTTCCTCGCGGGCGGAATATACCGCAAAAACCACCGAGGGAGCGCGCCGCAATTTTTCACCGTCGCTTCCTTTCGGCGCGAACCCTCCTGAAAATTGTCACCGCGGGTGCGATCTTTGAACGTTTCACGCCCGGGCGAGCCGAAAACCGACGAGCGTAATAAAGCCACCCCTTCGGTAAACCATCACCGCGCGGCATATCCGACCGTCCATTCATCCGTTCGTCCGACAGCCATGGGTGGCGGGCGTCGCGCGATAATGGTCTCGCTACTCTTCCCTCCTCCTTACCGCCGGGATCGCGTCGCGCGGACGTAAAAGGGAGGCTGAGAGGAAGGTGAGGACTTCTCGATTCTCCCTGGACACGCCTCGGCAAATTACTTTACAATGCTTCCGCGCGCTATTTTCCCCGATCTCCCTCTCGCCCACCCAATACGGCCTCCTTCGGTTTCTTCGAATTCCGCTTTCACTTCGCTCCGCCGCGCGCTAATGCTCCTCGTATTTTCTCTCGTCCGAGCCACCCTTACCTTCAACCCCCCCCTCCTCCGCCCCCTACACCTCCCCGCGTGCCCCTCTCGCACGTCGGAGGATGCTTTTAGAAGGCATTAGACGGGGCGCTCACGGTTCGTCGCCCGTAGTCGCTCCGCATTAAGGAACCACGTTCGGCGCGCTCGACACGATCTCCCTTCTCGCTCTCTCGATCCTCTCGAGCGAGCACTGACTGCCTGGCTGATGCGTGGGCGACGGGTAAGCGATTCGCATGCTGATATAATTCGATGATTCGAACCGCGGCGGGTAGACACATTCGTTGACGGAGGAGCGCGCCGTCGAGCCGCATGCCGGAGAGATGCATCTGCGCCACGAGCGTTATAATCCGCCCAAGTTATCTTCCACGTGCAAATTATTGTTTTATTAGGGAACTAAGCGCGTTGATCGTATTTTTTTTTTCTTTTTATTTTCTTTTTATTCCTTTTCCATGTATCAACGTGCAGCGTTACGTCACGAGGATATATATATTTGCCAGAAAGCGTGAGATGGTCCTCGATCAAAATCGTTCGCTCGCGAGCTCAAGTAAAAAAGCAGCCGTCGAGCTTTGCTGTCGCCGCGAAGATCGGACTAGTCCGCGATTTGCGACTCCGTCGCGCACAGGTCGGAGAGAGGTCAAGGCTGGCCAGCACCATCGCGCCGCGGAGGAAGAAACGTGTCCGCGTATCGTACGATGTGGGACGGCGCATCGGTGGCACAATCCTTAATTAAGGGATGAGGCACCCGGTGGCTGGGGTCACAAACTACGCTCGTAAATTCTTCGGCAAACGTATGCAAAAGGTAAAAGTCCGAAAGGCGCGCGGGGAAGAAGAGCAATCGAAATAGAAAGGGAGACGATGAAGATGGGGGGAGGACCGAAGGTGCCGCTGCCGGCGATGACTCCGACCCGACAAACCGTACAGTCTTCGTAGGAAATCGCCTCCACTGCCGAGGGCCGTCGAAAAGGAACGCTCTGCGCGATCGTATCCCGTTGACGCGACGTCGTCTCCTTTATGATAAAAATTTCGCGTTATTCTATTTGCAGGCGGCGTATTTCTTACATTATTGCCCGTTGCGCTTCTCGCCACGTTCTGCAATCTTGATGTCACATATTGATGAAACGTGGCCGTTTAAATATGAATTA
Organism: Cardiocondyla obscurior; assembly: GCF_019399895.1. Classification (NCBI taxonomy): domain Eukaryota; kingdom Metazoa; phylum Arthropoda; class Insecta; order Hymenoptera; family Formicidae; genus Cardiocondyla; species Cardiocondyla obscurior. The sequence goes on from NC_091867.1 coordinate 9,609,515, forward strand.
ATACGGATTTCTTTTTTTTTTCTTTTTTTTATTTTTTCTTTTCTTTTTTTTATTCGACTTTAATTCTCGAGGTGCGAGAATTTAAGAGCGGAGTACCTTCGGCTTGCGGTCGAACTTGTCGATTATTTGTCGTAGAATTTCCCGAAGCGAAGAGGGAGGAAGTAGCGGTAATCGCGAGTCTAGAAAGTAATTGTTGGAATTAACCTTGCCCACTACTGCTGATTAGCATGTCCGACTAGTTCTCTGATCCGTGCTGTTTCTCGGCTCGCGTAGTAATGCGATTACATAATCGCTCCCAGGCTGATTGGCTGCGGCATGTCGAAAATAAACACGCACACACGCTCGGAACCGGCGTAATGCCAACGGATCTTTAAGTGATAGCTATTTGCACCTAATTAATCCTGTATATTTATTGCGTCGCATTTAAAATGAGTTATAGACTGCGTGCCAAAGTCGTAGAATACTTGACGAATTTTATTTCCTTTTTTTTTTTTCTTTTTCTTTCTCAATTTTATTTTCTCTCTCTTTTTCTTTCTCGAACGTCTGCCGCTCTTACAACGTTGTAACGCGAGAAATTGATCGGCCCCGAAATAACTCAGTATCCCCGCTGCGTTAATCGCGACATATTTACATCTACGTTACGAGGGAATCAGATCGGCGCGAGTGAGAAATCTAAAGGTCCGCGCGAAGTCTCGCCTAGTCGGGGAATTAAGAGTTTTGCGCCGCGCGTCGACCCCGGTTTCTACCAATTGCCACGTTTCAGTCGCGAGCAAGAGGAAGGATCTCCGTCTTCTCTCGATCGAGGATTTTCCCGCGGAGGCCGCGGCGAAAAACGGCCGACGCGGTTTCCTGCACGGGAGCATTTCTTATGGTGCTGGCTGTACACCATCCACGGCACCCCGCGTCTATATATAGATGTGGGACAAACGCGCACACCTATAAAGGGTATCCAACGTGAGCGTGGAACGAGCCTTGAGCATATCATGGTAGGAACGGAATATGGGATGGCACACCGGAGATGACACATGGTCCGGCCGCCGGCTTGCGCGTCCCGCGCTGAGGACTCCGCGACGGGAACGGAGATAGCCTGGGCGAGCCGGCGGCGGGAACGGGACAGAAAACGCGCTCCGACGCGCCGAAGAAGAAAGAAGAAGCGCGGTGGAAGCCAACGGGATGAGGGAAAAGAGGGAGGTCGGTTAGTTCTCTGCCGCAAGCCGCCGGCGCGAGAGCACAGTAGCGGCAAATACCCATAAATATAAAATATGTCCCTCCTTTTCACCCTTTTGCACGCACACCGACGCGCCCCTGCCCTCCCCTTGTCCTTCCCTCCCTCGTCCCCGTTCCCCCGTAATATATCGATAACCGTACACACGCATCTCTTCGCCGATGAGGCGAGCGCTCCTCGCGCTCCGCGAGACCCCTCTCGCACCTTTCCTCTCTCTCTTTCTCTCTCTTTCCCGCCGCCACTCGTTCGTATCAGAGAGAGATAATCGCGCTCGTTCTCTCCCGCGGCCGTACGTTTTTTCCAGCGGCTTTTACTTCGGCTCTCCTGCTCTCTCGCTGCTATCCGGCCTCAACACCTTTGTGTACGACATTCCTTGCTTCTTCTTTCTTCTCACTCTTGCCCCGTGTACCCTTGCCTCTCTCCATTTCTCCATTCTCTCTCTGTCTCTCTCTTTCTTTTACCGATCCCATCGGCTTCTTCTGGTTCTCGCTATCTTCGTAGAAAAGAGGACATATCTTTTCTCTCTCTCTTTTTCTTTTTTTTTTTCCGCTTGCCATTATTAGTATTTGCGGTTCACGAGCTATAGGTACCTGAGAAACGAGCGAGAGGAAGAAATAGGTACATATACAAGTATAGCAACTCTCCTCACGTTTTCTCTCTTTCTCTCCTTATATCTCACTCCCCCTCGGAAGTCTCGGGAGCTTTTGCAAGCGAACAGCTCGCCGATTGTGGGAAGCTGCGCACGCCCTCCGTATGTGCATGCGACGTCGCTCGCGACGTTGATTAATCGGGTAATTAATTGATGGAGAGCTCCTGAGAAGCCGCCGCTTCTCCCCGAGAAGGCGCGGATAAAAAGGAAAAATAAGTAAACAAATAAATAAAAAAGAAAAAAAAAACCACAAAAGAAAAGAGAACAAGAGAGAACTCCGAACTGGTTCTCCGTTCTATCGCGAGTGTCGCGCGTGCGAAACTTTAATTGGACAACGCGTTATTTCGCGTTTGCGGCAAGTCCGCAGTTTTTCAAAACGCCATGAGCTTCTGCGAAGCAACGACGGGAACGTCAGTTTTTAACCGCGCCGCTAATATACATATACGAAGTTGATTGGACGTAAAAAAAAAAAGGGGAAGAAAAAATATAAAAAACAGGAGCGATCTAACGAGTAATTTAAATTATCCCGGCGAAGGGACGAGTGCGATTATTTCCTTTTGTCAATCCACTTCATCTTTCGCTTACAACGATATTAAGTATAATTGACGTAACGTCAGCCGCGAACAGAAGGAGCGAACTTCGCGACGGGCGAAACGAGGAAAAGCGACGATGCCTCTCAATTCCAGGATGGCTCGTACACATTGAATTCGCAGCGAATGAAACGCACGTAGAACGCGACGGCGACGTTTGGCTGCTAGAGCTCGCGAGGAAAAATTTAATTCCGCGGAGGCCGCGAGGTAATATACGTAATAATATTTCGTTCGCCGCGCGAGAAAGCAGTCGGACGTTGGATCGTCTCTCTTCGTCGCGCGGAAAATCTCTGAAGAGAAAACAATGTTTTTTTTCATCTATTTTATCTCTCTCTCTCTCTCTGTGGCTCGAATAATTGTACGTTGCGGAGACGCTAAAATCAGATCGCCGTGCAGTCGCGTATATTAAAGAGAAATTAATCGGGGCCGTAGTGTTCTCGCACGATTGCAGGAGACTTTCAAAGGTAGCCCGGCACCAAAAGCGACTGCAGAAACGCTTTTCGTTTTGAATCGCGCGCTTCAGCCGCTTTGAATTCCCCGCAGACCTTCTCGCGTAGCATTCCGCAACGAAATATGATTCTATCCTAATGAAAGTTACGATGTTTGTTGAACAAACAGCCCCGTGGCTGTATATACGGGGGTGATAAACTTTTCCCGCGGTGCGTCGAGTAGCGTAGCGATGGAAGACGGCGGGTGCACAAAAACGAATTTGCGAAACGGGTCGTTTCGGCGTCGAATAAAGCGCGGTGCGCGGCGCAAAACGTCGCCGCAGACGCGATCTTGATACAATACTGCTTTTACACTTTGCTCGAGGGAGGAAGAGGGCGAGGCGTTTGCTGGAACTTCAATGCTCGTTATTTAACGAAAAGATTAAAGGTATTAGAGAAAGAGAGAGAGAGAAAAGCGAGCGGTCACCGCGCGCGCGGCGTTAATGAACGAAAAAGAAAGCGAGGAGGGAAATCGTCACCGGTAGGAACCCGTCCGCGGAGAGAAATCTCGGCGCTCTTGCCGGCCGGGGGCCACTTAGAGGGACGCTACTCTCGCGGATAATGCGAGTTCGCGAGGGAACGCGAGGATGCATTAGCAGGTGCGACCGTCCAATAACCGGCGGCGGATCGATTCGCGTCAGAGGGATCTGTCGGGCGTCGGCGGGACGCGATTCAGCAGGCGCAATGACACGCGTCCGGTTTTGTTGTTGTCACCGTCGGGCGGCGCGTATACACAAGCGCGTACACGCGGGATTGCGCACGGACGCGGGGGTCATGAGGGGGAGGGAGGGTTAGGTGGAGAAAGAGGGCCGGGAGCGGACGAAGCGCGGAGAAGAGCGGACTCGTCGCCGCGAGAGAAGAAATCCCCGTGAGCGAGGCCGAAGGACGAGAAGCGGAGAAGCGGAACGACGACGAAACCCGTTCTCATTATTATATTCATATTCAGGCACGATGGGGCGAACCCTCCCCCTCGTTTCGCGTCCTGCGCCCTCCCTCTCGCCCGCCGCGCGAGTTCCTCTCTCTCGCTTCCTCTTTGGATTTCGCCCGGAGAGATTCCTTCTCGCGTCTCCGTCCCACGCGCAGCCGCGCGTAGAGAGACAGTATAGATATAGCAGTATAAAAATCTCTATAAAAAGTTGAAAAGTGCCGCCGCCGGAGTTGAGGGGCGACAATGGATGAAATATGCCGCTCCGTTCGACCCTACTGGAAGCCTTAAGGTGCCGGACACCTCCTTACACCTGCGCGCGCTAGAAAGAGAGAGAGAGAGAGAGAGAAACCTCGGCGTGTTATAGCGCCTTATTATAAACCGAGCCGGCGGCCTCAGCATCTCGCCACGGATGGGACGCCTATCCACGAAATCGATGCGGCCTTCTACCTTGAATTATTCCCGCTGCCGCGCGAGACTGCGAGGCGGTCGCGGCAATTCCGTGAAATTCGAAGTTGCCCCGCGTCTCTCCACTTTCCTCGAATCACTCCTTCTGCTTGATTTTTTTTTTATCTTTTTCTTTTTCTCTTCCATGGCCCGTGAATAGACGCTCCTTTAGGCCCCGGGGTGATATAGGGTAAATAGGAGGAGGAATTCTGACGGTTAGACATCAGAGTAATAATGCCGCGACCGACTCGCGATTAGACCGCTGCATCGAATAACGCAGGCGTGAGTTTTGACGATTATATTTAGCCGAACACGTAATCGTCTAAGCGGAACTACCTGCTTACTTCTTCTTTTTTCATTTTTTTTTTTTTTTTTTTTTTTTTTTGCCACCTGGCGATATATATTTGCCGCGCGTCGTGAACAACACCGACTCGCACCTCTCGCGATAATTCTCTCGTTACTTTGATGCGTGTATTATCGACCGTTTTCTTTCCCTTTTTTTTTACCCCAAAAGTGCAAATAAATCGTGCGGGAATCCACTACTGAGGTCACAGTGATCCTTTTTTTCTTTTCTTTTCTTTACGACGCGAGGCCATCCGAAAGATTTATGTATCTCACGGGGGAATAGCATATCGATTAGACGTAATAACGTCTGCTTATTAAGGCATAATCTCGCGAATAATTTAGAAACCTGAAATTTACATTTAAATGCGTTTGCATTTTACGTTTCGTAATTGCGCAACGTCGCTAATGACATTTTACGATAAGTTTATCGGCCAACGGGCTAAACGTGCAGCAACGCCGGAGACACATACTACCGGAGCGTAATAATATCGCCGGTGCGATGTAGAAGTAATATTGTGATTCGCGCGAATCACGGCGAGAACGCGGACCGCAGGTTAGATCAAAGCAGCTTAATAAAGCTCCGCCGCTTGCGATATTTCACGAAACGTACAACGGCTGTCGCGCCATAGCAGTCGTTAATAATGATTTGTGCTCATCGTGTCCCCCAATCCGCAGAAACGTTGGTAGTCCCGCTTTCGATTTGTCCAGGAATAGAATAATCTTTTTTTTTTTCTCCTCTCTCTCTCTCTCTTTTTTTTCTTTCTCTCTTTTTTTTTCCCCACTCATCTCGTTTCTCTTTTTCTCAGCATCAACCGATCCTTCTATTCAAGCGTCGACGGAGACGCGAGGTATTAGACGTCATCGCCGTTTAGATCGAGCGCAAATAATTCTCAAATTAGTCCGACGTCTTCCTCGAATACTGGAAAGTGCATTTCGCCGATGCCGCGTTTTAATAATTTTTGCCCTCGATAATTGACCGTCGAATTACGCAAGCTACTGTGGTTTAATTATTGAATACGACGCCGGTGTTGTTGGATGTATTTCGACGCCCCGTTTAACGGGGGTGGCTACGCAAATTGATATTTTATCGGACAGAGAATATGGTTGTCTTTGGTATAAGACGAACCGAGAGCCGTATCTTCGATCTGAGTTTACGTTATCTGACAAATGGGTTTACAGCTCACGATTTTGACTGCTTTCTGGCGGACAAACTACCTGAACTAACTGTCGACACCGTTGCGAGGAGGGTAATTAGTGACGCCGAGGAAAGGAAGGAAAAGAGGAAAGTCACGCTGTAAAATGCGAAAAATTCTGCTGTCGGAAGATCGTTTCGCCGTAAAGCGTTCCCGGATGAGATAATGACCATTTCAGTGCAATTAGTCGAGTTATTATTCATCCCGGGGGTGGTCTTTGTTGTCTGGACAAGAACGTACCACGCGGCAGTGTCCAGTGTCGCACGCCGGACGCCAAAACCAAAAATGAACGACCGTATCGTTCCGCCCGCAGCGACTGCTCCTAAATTCGCAACTATTTCAACGCCTTTCGACTGCGCTCGCATTTCGAAACAGGTTTCCGTCAAGGAGTCGATTTGCGAAGGAAACTAAACGTTCCAACAAGTTGTTCCTACAATAATCGCCGATCTAACCGATTCGAATACAATTTTTACCGAGATTAATACGTCGCACTAATTTATGACCGAATTTACGGTCTCGGCAATACTCATTGAGCTGTACCGTGTGACGTTTAATACCAAATTAGGCTAAGCTCTCGGAGAGTCGTCGAAATATTTTGCGGTAATAGCCCGACGATGAAAATTTCTCGCGTCGGGTGCCTACACCCGCGGCTGAAAAAGCCCCGTTTAAAACTCGAGCCACATCGACGACCGGCGGCCGGTGGGGCGTATTTTATAACCCGGTGCGCTTTTATCGCGGGATAAATTATTACGATCGCTGGTACCAAATGTATTTTAGCGCAAGCGTGCACTTCGCGTCGGGATTCGCCCCGCAAGTCTCGCCCGCAAGTTGTTTCGCGCGGAGCATCGCTTTTTTCCCTCCCTAAGCGGAAGGGTGACGAAAATTTCGCATTTTTGCGAGCGGTCGCGTCACGGGGAAGGCCGGACGATAAAACGCGAGTGATCTCCGGGGTTTCTCTGGGCGTATACGACGGGGGATGCTGCGTCGCTTGTAAATCACGGGACGTGGACGTGGACCAATCGGCGCGGAACTTAATTTACGGCCGCATTACGGAGCCAACGAAGCGCTGAAATGGCGCTTTCGCCATTCATTGTCCGCCACGCGAAGCTCGAGCTTAAATTGCGTAAGATTTATACCTCGCCCTGCCTCCCCTATCCCCTCCCCCTCCACCCGTCGGCGTTAATCGTTCCGAGGCCGTCGTCGAATATGCGAAAAATTTTGACAGATTCCCCCGCTTCATGATCCAGGCGCAAGACGAACGGGATCGCTAACTGATAGTTTAATACGCGCTTTACTCAGCGAAGGATTTGTTGCGTCGACCGATTAAAAGCGGCTCTTTCCGTCGCGCGGGATTTCAAGCATCCTATTAGCTCGGCACGTCGCGCGCGAGACGGACGTTACGCGTCGATTATTTTATCTCGAGGTTGAAGGGACCGTTTTCTAGAACGCAAGCACAGAATCCCTATCGTAAACGGCGTGAATTCCGAGGCGTTAACCGTGTGAACCCAATGATACCGAAGGCTGCGACGGAATTTCGTCCCGAGGAAGGCGCTCGGGAGCGACGGCACGGACCCGCGCAGCCGTGCCGACGCTGACTCACTCGAGATATGCGGAGGCCCGAGCCCGGAACGGTCAGATCGGACCTGACCCCGTGTCCTGGCCGTTACCGTTTCTGAGTGACGTCTTCATGTCTGGCTCTGCGGGGCATTCCTCGTTCTCATTGTGCGTTTGTCCGTCAGCTCGTTCGGCCAAGCCCGGGACCACGAGGCGTACACGACCGCCAAACCCCCCGTCGTCGGCCACTTCTCGCCGTGAAAACTGCGCGGGCACCTACGGAGATGACTCGTGGAAAAAGAAAAAAAAAAAAAAGGGACACCGCGAGTCTCTCTCTCTCTCACCGCGCGGAGGGCCGAGGTGCGATAACGTTCCGGCACCGGGAACCTTCTCGGAGGAAACGCGCGCGACACGAGACTTCCCCGGCGGAAAGTTAAGCGAAAACGACGCCGGCCGTGGTCGTCGGGGAACGATGTCGACAATCGCGATAGTCCCCGCCTACAAAGTCGCAGCGACCCATTAATTATCCAAAATAATTCCCCGACGACAGTTCTCCAAAAGCTTATTGAACGGATACTTAAAACTGTCCCACGCGTGCCTTTGATATCTAATTATAACACCGCGCGTATATAAATATGACGTGTATTCCTGGCGAATAAAGTTGGGATATACGCGTCATTTAACGCTCGTAATTGCATTAATGCTCTTAGAATCGTCATTTGGTAAACGTTACGCAAGGCCGAGCGATGCTAATACGAAGCGGAGCGCTCTCGATTAAAATAGAAACGACCGCGGGTGCTTTATAGCTCGCTCTGTAAACATCTAGAAAAACTGGTTGATCAATTGGGCTTCTCGCGAATCGGCTCCAACTGCCGATTAGTTCAGCAATCGCGGGAATAATTATAACCGATTAAACAGCGTGTAAATTAAAGCTTATCGGCTGCTAATTGATATTTATCAGTCTATTTATTATTCGATAAAATTTATTAGCGACGAATAAATAAATCAATCACAAATCTCGATATTAGAATATCTAATATCGCGAGTGAGAATTTTTCAGCCGCAAAACTATTAAAATCGGCTTCTCGACTCAAATGTACCATCCGGCAATTAAGATTACAACTTTGCTCAATAAAATAAAATTAAATCAACCGCTGAGTTTCTTCTTCTTTATATTTTTTTTTTTTAATTCAACTCGAAGCATCGCGAGTTCTTCTCGACGAAAGGATAACGTTATTCGCGTGCTAAACCGAGAAAGCCAAGCAACGTTCGGGAAGAAGAAGGCTCTCTAGGCAGTTCTCACCGGAGAAGGTGCGCGAATGTACCTCGCTAACGAGCGGCGATTTCGGTGCCGGAACCCCGGCGCGATAGGCAACTAAACTCGTATTACCGATCCACGCCGCGGCTAGGACGGCCGGCTCTCGGCCAAAGAAATCG